>NC_090652.1:274072028-274442028 GCF_040937935.1 Hyperolius riggenbachi | reverse complement strand
AACAGGGGGGTCTTAGGTTTAGGCACCAACAGGGGGGTCTTAGGTTTAGGCACTAACACGGGGGTCTTAGGTTTAGGCACCAACAGGGGGGTCTTAGGTTTAGGCACTAACAGGGGGGTCTAGGGGTTAGGGGTAGGTACAGGGAGGGTTACTTAGGCACCAACAGGGGGGGTCTTAGGTTTAGGCATCAACAGGGGGGTCTAGGGGTTAGGGGTAGGTACAGGGAGGGTTACTTATTAATTTTTTTTTTAAACGTTATTATGCGTTTCATTATTTAAACGAAAGATTAACGTTTTACAATTGCCGATTTAATACACATTATTTAATGATTTATAACGTTTAAAAACATTACTTTTAAACGAAATACATTTTTAAACGTACTCCATGTTTATCGTTAAAAACCCGGCGCCCTTTTTTCCCATCGCCCCTTTTTAACGTACGCCACACACACACACACACACCTACACACACACACACACACACACACACACACAAACACACACACACACACCCCCACCCACACACACACACCATACACACACACACACACAAATACACACCACACACACACACACACACACACACACACTGGCACACGTTGTCAGGTGGAGGCAGCCATGTAGTATTAGCCATTTGTAAATGTAATGCTCGTTGCTATGTGGGATTTGGCACAGCCAACACGCCTTTTTGATTTGCTGCTAAATTTGTCTTGTCGTGCTCAGAAGCTGCTGCCTGTTACATTTAAATAAATCGTTCAAGGAGCACCAAACCTCAAAGGAAAATCAAATATTTATACATTTTTATACACCTTGATGCTTTTCCATTTTTTTTTTGTAGTTTTGCTCTTTTTTTTTATTAGATTTTTCTTTACAGCAGATAAAGCTGCAAGCCAAAGCCTGTCTATTTTAGGCTTGATTATTGGCAGATTGTACGCCGGGAGCCCCCCCCCCCCCCCCTGCTGCTTTTTATAAATGCCTATTTTTAGAGTAGCAAAAATACACTATGGATTAGTGTTTAAGTGTCTGCTGTTACCATGGTGACCACAATGACTACTGTACGCTCCACTCATTTTTTATTTATTTATTTTTTTTGCCGTTGCTATTCATGGCTGACTTTGGATTGCTCAGATAACCTATGCCACTGCAGTTGCTAGGGAACTACAAATTCCAGCATGCTGTTGCAGCCAAGCATGTTAGCTTTTCTTACTTTAATGGGAAGCTGCGTCAAAATAAGCTTAATAAGATAGCTGCATACACAGATAAAATGAGTGAAAATAAGACTTGCCTGTTGCCCTTCTTGTGCACTCTGGAAGCTATTTATACCTAAACTGAAAATAAACTGGTGAGATAAACAATTGTATCTATTAGGATTTCCGCAAATGCCAGTTACTGATTCTGCAGATTTCTGAGTTGTTGGGTTTTTTTTTGGTCTTTTTTTTGCAGTCTCTGATTGGCCAAATACTTCCTAGTTGACTCTGCATTCTCTGATTGGTCCAACGCTTCTGAGTTCTGTGATTGGGCGCAAATTACCGAGTTGCAGTAATGTGGTATTTCCGCTGAAATCTGAATTCCGTTTTCTGATGGCAAATGCCAATTCCGCGGCATCCGAATCGAATGAGCATCCCTAGGGGCAACTAGAGGGGAGCAGCATTGCAGGGGGGCCCAGAGATGTGGGGGTCCCCAACTACCAACCTTCCCTTCCTCCCATACAGGGGACTATAACATCAGATTAGGTGTTTTGTGGCTACACTTGTTATGGGTGTGAAGATCATGATGGCCACATTTGTTTTATGACCAGGGCCGGATTTACCATAAGGCACTGTAGGCAAGTGCCTACAGGCGCCTGATGATGGAAATGTGTCTCCCTCCCCTTCCCGAGTGCCTCCCTCTTTTCTTCCCTATGCAGAGTCTTGATGAGAGTGTACATGAGAGGTTACTGACCCTGCTCTCAGCATTCCACTGATGAGATCTCCCTTCAGTCAGGGCAGCTGTAGCTACTTAATATTGAGGGTACTTCTGGATACCTATTGCTAAGGGAATGTTCTAGCTACCTATGATGGGCAAGGGAAGTAAGCGAGAAGTGACAGCTGGGTCACACAGCACACTTGGTGTGGTTCGGTGGGGATTTGTAGGTTCATGGAGGGCGAAGTCTAGGGTGCCAGGACATCTGTGCCTATAGGCTCTTCTGAGGTCAATCCGGGCCTGTTTATGACCCTTGTGAGATGGGCCCCAAGGCTAAAAAGGACACCAAGGTGAGGCAAGGGAAGGGGTGTGAACATCGGGGGGGGGGGGGGGGGGCATCAAAGCTCCATGAATTGTAGATATGCCTGTGGTAATAATCCTGAAAATGTCTTTCCTGGAATCCTATATGGGTTAAAATCTAGGTTTGTTTGTTTTTTTTAAACCTGCCCTCATGTACCTCATCAGTCACTCATCAGCTCACATAAAGACAGATTCTGAGGGATTTTGCTGGGCAGGAAGGATGCCACTGGGGTTCCCGCCACGTCACCCTGCGCTCCTATCGTTTACACTTGCGGCGTCGCCCACTGATTTTGCATTGCTGCATAATCCATGAAGTAGGCAAGGCTCACACGGTCACGCACTGCAGACTTTGCGTCGGCAATGCGGCGGTTTGGATTCTTCCGGTGTACCGCGCTGTATTGCATTAAATGTGCAAGTCTCCGTAGACTTGCATTGCCCTTGCAGTGGGGATGTGTCAGGGAAGCATAGCGTGGGGTGAGACAGTGCGCATGTGTGCAAGGGGCCTAAAGTGAAAAGGGCAAGAAAAAAAAAATTGGATTGGATACTTACCTAAGAAGAGGAAAACCTCTGGATCCAGCAAAGGCTTCCCACATTCTCCTGGCCACCACCAGTGCTGTGCACAGAACTATGGAACATCCAACAAAATCTTGGATATGCTACGTGGCCGCGCTCCTCCTTATGCACAAGCGAGGCCATACTGCACCTGCGCGAGTGTATTACTATACAGACGTACCCGTGCAGCACAGCCATGCTCCTGCATAAAGAGGAGCCCAGTTGTGATCTTTAAAGGGGTTCTGTGGAGATTTTTAAAAACAAAAACTGACACTTACCTGAGGCTTGAACCGGCCCCCCGCAGCTGTCATGTGCCGGCTGGGCCCTCCTCTTACGATCCTCCGTTCCCTGCCGCCGTCACGTTCAATTAGTCGTCTAACTAGACGAATACAACTGCGCGGCTGCGCGTGTCCTAGCTCCTGCTCGCGTCTCTGGGAACTTACTGCGGAGGCGCAGCAGGAAGTTTTCTCGTACTGCGCCCGTGCAGTAAGCTCTGGGAGATGCGAGTGGGAACTAGGACGCATGCATTCCGCGCAGGTGCAGTGGTATTCGTCTAGTTAGATGAATAATTGAACAGTGACGGCAGCGGGGAATGGAGGAATATAGAGGACGGAGCAGGCATGTGACAGCTGCAGGGGGCCGTTACAAGCCCCAGGTAAGTGTCAATTTTTGTTGAAAAAAAAAAAACACAGAACCCCTTTAAGAGGTTTCCATGCTGCAGCGGTGGACTGGTGGAGGAGGTGGATGAGGCTCTTTCTCTTCATAGGTAAGTATCTTATTAATTTGCTTTAGGATCACCTCAGGTTCTCTTGAAAGAAAGTGAAATGTTTGTCATGTAAAATCTCTATGCTATGTACTGAGTAACACTAACATTGATTGTAACTGCTTAAAATCTTGTCTTTGCAGGTGTTTTCATACACAGCAGACAAAGAGATTCGCACCGACGATTTATGTCTAGATGTATCAAGACTGAATGGTCCGGTGATCATGTTAAAGTGTCATCACATGCGGGGTAACCAGCTGTGGGAATACGATGCAGAGGTATGACTGCTACTAAAAATCCCGTCATTAGAGTTAAAGGACAACCGAACTGACATGTGACATGATGAGATAGACGTGGGTATGTACAGTGCCAAGCACACAAATAACTATGCTGTGTTCCTTTTTTTCTTTCTCTGCCTGAAATAGTTAAATATCAGGTATATAAGTGGCTGACTCAGTCCTGACTCAGACAGGAAGTGACTACAGCGTGACCCTCACTAATAAGAAATTCCAACTATAAAACACTTTCCTAGCAGAAAATGGCTTCTTAGAGCAAGAAAGAGGTAAAAAGGGGGCATTTCTTATCAGAGAAGGTCACACTGTAGTCACTTCCTGTCTGAGTCAGCCACTTGCATACTTAATATTTAACTATTTCAGGCAGAGAAAGGAAAAAAAAGGAGCACAGCATAGTTATTTGTGTGTTAGGCACTATACATACACATGTCTATCTCATCATGTCACATGTCAGTTCGGGTATCCTTTAAGGACTTACACAAATCAGCAAGGTTTATATGTAAAAAATGTATTGTTTGCTTTAAGAAACTAAGGGTAAAGCTTTGGCCCCACCCCCTTTCTTTCCTTCGTCAGCTGAGAAACATACTTCTTCTACAATGATTTACAGATCCAATGTGAGGAAAATAAAAATTACATTGTGAGCAAGCAGTACCAACTTGTGGTTAGCTGGAAAAATAGCATGTGCTAACACAGTTGTAACTGAAGAATGATTTTATTACAATAATAAATGTGGGTTCAAAAAAACTTTAAATATATGTAAAAAGGTACTTTGAGTAATTTGGGCATTCGAGTGTCCAGTATCAGGAATATTAGCAGTGACTGATATGTGATTAGGGCCAGGCAGAGGCGAGAGAGGCTCCAGCGTCAGGACGCAGTGTAGGAGGGGGCGCACAACTCACTCAGCTATTATTCCCCTATTGTGTTTGAAGCAGGGAGAAATAAGAAAAGGGGATACATGGCAGTGACTGCAAGCCAGATAACTAGAGATTAAGGTGTTGGGGGCAATCAGTGTGTGACAGCTGGGGGGGCGGGGGGGGGGAGAGCGATGGAGGAGCGCACTTTGGTGTCTCAGCCTTGGGTGCTGGAGGACCTTGTCCCGGGTCTGTATGTGAGTATTCATGGTTTTTGAAAGAAAGCCTTGAACATACAGTAGATAGTTCTCAGCTGAGTTGGCTGATCGGGACCAACTCTGCTGAGAAAAATATGCCTGGCTCCAGACTGCCATCTTGTCTGAAGATCTGGTAGATCCAGACTGCCATACCATCGCATCCTAATGCTGAGCGACTCCATTTTTTGTACACTGGCCAAGTTCTGTGGGCTACTGATGAGTCTGTTTAACACTCGGCCGTGAACTGTTTTCCAAGGAATCAAGTCTCTATCCCGACGAAAATGTCTCCTGACCAATGTACAGAATTCTTTATACAGCGGAGATTTATATTTTAGTTGCTTTTAATGTATTTTATTCACCTTGGGCGCCTTTTTACCCCTTTTCACAAATGGGGAAGACACTCTGCATTGACAATGAACTAAGCCGATTAAGATATAATGGGACCCAAGGCAAAGTAGTAGATTTGGGGTCTTTTTGGTAAGCTGAAGTGGAGAGAGGTCAGAGAAGGTGGCTGGTAGGTCCCTTGACACCCACTAGGCCCCAAGCACCCGCTTAGGTTGCCTGGTGGATGATCCTGCTCTGACTGAGCCCAGACATTTTGTAGCCCCTGAAATGATGATTTATATTGCAGTATATACAGTTAGCACAGGGAAATACTCAATAAAAATACAGAAATCTATCTAATGGTCTGCGGAGTTCTCATTTAACTTATTTAATATTTCAGACATTACAGAAGCAGTTATATCGGAACACCGCACATTTTTAGGATATTAATTCACAAGGAATGTTAGTTATAGTCCTCAAACTCTCGACAATATTGGATTTCTTAAAATCTCCTAGAGCCATAGGCCACAATAAATGTAATTGAAAGAGCTACAGAAGCATCAGCTTGTGCTTTCAAATGTCTAATATTAGTTTGGTAAAGCGTACAGGATTCTCATTCAATGAGACCTTCCAGGAAAGAATTTCAAAGTTGGCAATAATCAATCTGCAGTGGCTGCCGCACTCATGGTGTGACTGGCCTGGCAAAGGAAGTAGATCGATATTTACCGATTGGTAAACTGATTAAGATATACTAATTAATCCATCGTACCCCACTTCAGATCAGAATTATTTATACTTGCCAGAGTTCAGGGTTACTCACAACCAGGGGTGTACCAATCGCCCCCGCAATGGATGCGGGTGGGGGCCCATAGGGGCAGAAGCCTGAAGGGGGGCCCGCAGCTCTGGGGCCCAAGCAGAGCCGTTTTTAGGGGCGGGAGGGGGTGCAGCGGGCTCACTGTGATAGGCACTGGCTTACTGTCAGATGCAGAGCCCTTAAAGGACCACTGTCACGAAAATCTTAAAAGTAGCTGCTGCTTGCTATTTTGGCAGTTGGAACTGCTTTTTCAATCAATAAATTTTTATTAATGTTTAAGAACATAAAAAAGTAACAAGCATTTCAACACTGGCAAAGGGCAAGCTTGTAACATCCGATGGTACAATAGAACAAGAATATAAACTTGAACTCATCATGGTTGGCAGTGTTGTAACAAATATAATAGTTAATCTACATAATTGAAAACAGAGTTGGTGTACATGTGTTGAATAATAATCTACAATGGCTGGTGGATAGTGCAGCAGGATAGAGGGAGATGTAGGATAAGCTGACCCAAATTGGAGGCTAGGTATGGATTTTTGGCCAATCAATATGTAAGAGGTAGGGAGGATCAATCTCATGACTGTGGCATCTGATAGATCTTTAGTTGGAACTGCTTTTATTTCCCACAATGCAACAAGGCTCCCAAAGTGTGATATCAGCACCATAGTCCTGATATCACACTGTGGGAGAAGTTTCACCACAATATCAGCCATACTGAGCCCCCTGATGATCCGTTTGAGAAAAAGTAAATATTTCTCATGGGAAAGGGGGTCTCAGCTACTGATTGGGATGAAGTTTAATCCTTGGTTACGTTTTTTCTTTAAAGGTTAGTGTTAAAGGAGTTCTGTTGACGTTTTCATAAACAAAAACTGCCACAGCTGGAATGTCCCGCGCCGTCCTCTTCCGATGCACCGTTCCCCGCCTCCGGCATCAGTGTAATTATTCTTCTAACTAGACAAATAGAAGTGTGGCTGCGCGGCCATGGGCGCGCGCGTGCTCGCTCCCGCGCGTGTCAGCTGGAGCTAACTGCGCAGTCGCAGTACGAAGTTTTCCATGTACTGCGCAGTAAGCTCCCACTGATGCGTGCAGGAGCGAGCTCGCACGTGGCCACAGCCGCACTTCTATTTGTCTAGTTAGACAAATAATTACACCGATGCCGGTGGCAGGGATTAGCGCGTCGGAAGAGGACGGCATGGGACATTCCAGCTGCAGGGGGCCGATAGAAGCCCCAGGTAAGTGGCAATTTTTGTTTTCGAAAACGTCAACAGAAACGCTTTAAGCATAGTTATAGGAAGGCTAGTGTTAGAGAATAGGTTAGAGCAGCGCTGAGCAAACTACGGGCCGTAAATCTGGCCCACCACTAGGCAGACGGATTTCTCTCCTCCCTCCCTCCCTTCCTGCAGAGTGGTGGGTGGAAGGAAACCAAGGGGTAACACTAACCTACTTGCCGCTTTTTGCGTCAGGTCTCCATGACCACATGACATCACGTGAGACATGTCAGGACGTGCCAGCATATTACACACTGGCACGAAATGCCGGCATGTCACGTGACGCCCTGTTGCAATGGAGACCCGATGCAGGAAGCGGTGAGTAGGTGTTAACCCTTGGTTTCCTTCCACTCGCGACTCGGTGGGGGGTGGGGGGGTTTGAGGAATTTTAGAAATGTGGTCCGCAGCTTCCAGCCCAGGCCATGTAAAGTTTGCCCAGCTGTGGGATAGAGCAAAGTTAGATTTGACAGTATTAAGAGGTTAGCATCACAAAGCGATGGCAATAACGGTATACGAATTCCCAATGCTAAGCCGTTACGAACATCATTTACATGACAGCAAACCTAGAAGCCAAATTAGGATGCCCCTTCTTTGGATGTACGCGGCCATGTTTGTGGCTTAACTTGGGTTCCTCTAGAGGTCTCCAGTCCAGACCAGCCTTTGTAAATCAGGTCCATTGTCTGTTATGGAGCACAATGCTATACAGTAGGTGGTGTGCGGCTGCTGCATCTGGTGTGGCATTTTGCACTGTCATAATATCAAAGGTTTCCATGGAATCGGAAGATTCATGCAGCAGCAGCCTAATCTTATATCTCATCTTGTATCTTCCTTGTCTCCCCTTGTTGTAGCGTTTGAAGATTAAAGCTTGGCTTTACCGCGAGGTCATGCACTTCCCCCTATGGCATTTCAGATAGCATTCAGTACAAGCTCGGCTGTCCCATGGAAACGGCTCTGCAGAGCGAGTGTCACACAAATACATGACAAGTAGCTGCCACTGATTTTATTCCGGCTGCCCGCTGGATGGGGCGGAAGCGAGACATAGGATATAATCATTCCAAGCTGCTTTAATCACTTCCCCGAGGTGCACATTTACATGAGCGGAAGATGAGGCTCCTCAGTACAGCGCAAGTTATATTATAATGCGCAGGGTGCCGTGCACAGGAGTACGCGATCATACGGATCAGAGCTGAAGCAGCGCCAAGAAATAGGCCCGGCATATCAAGCAGCCCTGACCGCATTTCTATGTGTGACTAATGTACACTGATATAATAATACAAAAAATGGGTGGGGGTTTTAAAGGACCACTATTGCGAAACAAGTAGGCAGTTAAAATCTGATAGAACCGACAGGTTTTGGGCCAATCCACCTCATGGGGGATTCTCAGGGTTTTCTTTGTCTTCAACGGCATTTCCTAAACAGCAGTTTAACTGCCAAAACAGTAAGATACCAGCCAGCCTCCCTAATCACTTGCACACCATTTTGTCAGTTAGACAACTGCTGTTCAGGAAATGCTGTTGAAAACAAAGAAAAACCTGAGAATCCCCCATGAGGCGATGGACTGGCTTAAAACCTGTAGTTTTGTTTTTTTTGTGATAGTGGTCCTTTAAAGGACTCACAGGGTGAGTTAAAAAAAAAATTATTTTCACTTACCTGGGGCTTCTTCCAGCTTCTACAAGTCACGCCTGTCCCTCGCCGCAGCTCCGGTCTCCTCCCTTCTCCGGCTTGCAGCCCCTGAAGATCGCTGACCCTCAGGTCGGTCTTCTGCGCATGCGCCCGCGTCATCAGGAGCATACTGCGCCTGTATATTAGTACTGGGCAGGAGTAGTATGTTCCTGGTGACGTACGAGGGTGCAGGCCCACGCATGCGCAGAAGATGCCAACCCATCCGAGGGTCAGCAATCTTTAGAGGCTGCAAGCCGGAGAAGGGAGAAGACCAGAGCTGTGGCGAGGGACAGGCGTGACTTGTAGAAGCTGGAAGAAGCCCCATGTAAGTAAAAATAGGGTTTTTTAACTCACCTCATGTATCCTTTAAAGCTCGTAATAATAATAATCAAATGTTATAAAACATAACTTTTAATTACAATCTTAATATATTCACATTTATGAGATAACACCATAAAAAAAACTGTATGCCATGTAACAATATCATCAATGGCCTAACGCACGTTTCACGGCTTTGAAGGTAGCCGCTTCTTCAGAGGCAAACGTAGTAATATCAGAAATCGTAGCAGGAGGACAATAAACACATAGTGCCCTCAATTCACTAAGCATTACTGCATTTGGTAATGCAGAAAAGAGCTGATTTTACCGATCACCTTGCCAAATGGCAATTCACTAAACCTATTACTGCACTAAAAAGTAAACTTACCGACCAGTGAGGTCAATTACCGACAATCTCCCATGCACAGTCGCAACAGGGGACATCAGAGCACGGAGAGAGCCTCAATAGGACCCTGAGGCTTCTCTCTCTTTTGGTAAGCATCCGTTTGTACTCGAGCTTCGAATTGTGTACACTTTTTTAACAGCAATAATAGCCAATAGCCCAGCCCTAACCGATGCCCAGCCCTAACTGTCCCATTTAAAGAAAACCTGTACTGACAAAAGTTCCCCTGGGGGGTACTCACCTCAGTAGGGGGAAGCCTCTGGACCCTATTGAGGCTTCCCCCGTCCTCCTGTGTAACACGGTGGTCTCGCTGCAGCCCCTGGAACGCACGGGCGACAAATCCGACAGCCTGTGCAATATTTACCTTTGCGGGCTCCAGCGGGGGCGCTGTTGCAGCTCTTCTGACAGAGATAGGCGAAAATAGCCGTTCTCCGTCGGGTCCGCTCTACTGCGCAGGCGCAGGAGACTTGCATCTGCGCAGTAGAGCGGCCCGACGGAGAACGGCTATTTTCGCCTATCTCCGTGGGAAGAGCGGATACTGTGCCTGCGCTGGAGCCACGGAGGTAAATATTTACATCGCCGCCGCTCCGGGAGGATTTTCTCCGCCACCGTGGGGCCGAGGAGGACAGGGGAAGCCTCAATAGGATCCGGAGGCTTTCCCCACCCAAGGTGAGTACCCCCCAGGGGAGTTTTTTTTCATTACAGATTATCTTTAATGACAAAAATAGCCTATATGTATGCCTAAACCTAACCGATGCCTAACCATAGCCTATTCTCACAGGAACCGTCCCACTACCAATGCCTAAATATGCTATTTTTCTTACCGCTAAGCCCAAATTACTGCGGCCATGCGACAATATAAGTTCCAGCGGTTAAAATATATTAAAACGAATAGCCATAACTCGCGCTATTTTTAAATTGTTCGCCCTGCGGTGCTGACAGGGAGAGGCTCGGACTATCAGGTGCAGGGAGTCCATTCAGCGACCGCTTTGTTTCGCTCTGAGTCTTCTTCACACAGATTCTGTTTTCAGCTGTGCATTCAGCAGTTTGCTTCCAGACGGGATTCAGTAAAGCATCCACTTACTAGCTAAACCCTATATAACTCCAACCTTAATGAAGAAATAAGACAGCAGGTTATACAGCTATTACTTTTACCACCCCGGAGGCCCCCTGACCTCAGTAACCGGGATTACTGGACTATCGCGTCTTCCTGGAAAACCAGTATGATTCACCGTTCTATTTTATGACCGGAATTAAAACGCTAAATTATATGGCGCTCGCCACTGTAATGGTGGTTGATTAGTTTAATTAAAGGCAGCAATTTGTGTCAACAAACATACATCACACCAGTGTAATAATAAACTGTAAGCAAGAAATAGTACGCTGCGTAATAAGTGCGCTAGGCGATAAATAATAGAGGCAGGGAGGACGAGAAGTCCCCATTCAGGTATTAGTGACATTTTTCAGACGGCCTCCTCTGGCGTCGAACGTGGAGGGAGAGAAAGTTCACAATGATACAATCCTCCAGTGGCTCATTAGCCGCCAGTCAATTAATACATTAAAAATTCATGTTACCTACATCGCTCTTCCATCAATACAGAATGTGGGTCAGGTGGCAGTTTTTTATTCGCTAAGATTTAATCAGCAGCTTATTGGAGTTTAAATGAGTTGTGATTTAATGATGGCAAGACCTTCATATAGTAGATAAATATTGCCTGTATGTAGTAAGAGAGGGGGGAATATAAGCTCTAGAACTCCTTATTGGACCAGATGCTGTTTCCATTTTCAGCTAAGGTGGTTTTTTTTTAAATGTGGCAACTTCAAAAATATATTTAAAGAAGAACTTTAACCCACGATTGAATGTCATCCCAATTAGTAGCCGATACCCACTTTCCCTCAAAAAATCTTTACCTTTTCTCCCGGGGTTCAAATGTCAGCTCTTCCTGTTCAGTAAGCCAGTACCTATTCAGTAGACCTTGGGCAAGACCCTGCCACTGCTTGCTGAGCTCCCCCTAGTGGCTGCATAAGAATTCAGATGGTAAGATCCTCATCTTCGTTCTCGTCATCCTCTTCCACCTCCTCCTTGTCATCCTCTCCTTCCTCATCATCCTCTTCTGCCTACTCATCCTCTTCACCTCCTGATGAGGACATCATTCTCTTTCTCAACGTCTTCTCTCCCCCTTCTTGTTGTCCTTTTCCTCCTTGTGATGCTGACAGTGCTTTACATAGTACAACCATGTCACTAGCTGTCCCTCAGAAATGCTTACCGCCTGATAGGAGTTGGAGACCGTTAACTTAATCAGAATGTTTTTGGAATGTGGGAGGAAACCAATGTTTATATTTTTACTACAACAGTATAGGGGTATATTACTTTTTTTCCCTCAAGTGCCTTGACCCAAACAAATTAGAATTTAACCTTTTGACTGGGAGTAAAGTGAAATATTTTTGGTTGCTTTTTTGTCCTACACCCATGTTTGCTACTACAGTAGTGTCTCTGTTATCCAGCATCAACGGCTGATGTTGAATAAGTGTGCGTTTTGGTAGCTTGAGACTCAATGTTAAAAATAGGCCTAGCTAAGACTGTACTATACCTCATTCTATATGCATACCATGAACTCTGTATTAAAGGTTAGAATACAGTAATTGAAAGTACATTTACCTTAGAACCAGGGCCGGATTACCAACCAGGCAACAAAAGCAGTCGCTTGGGGCCCCATTCAGAGTCAAAGGGGCCCCATCAGCACCTAAACCAGCCCTCGCCATCCTGTCAGCGGTGGCTGGATGGTATAATGGTTAAAGGGACTCTGAGCAGTGCAGTAACTATGGAAAGATGCATATCATTTTAAAGCTCTCTTTCTCCTCTTTCCAATGATATATAAATGGTCGCCCTATGCCTTTTAGTTTTCGCTATTTTCGCGATTGAAATCGCGGCCACAGGACGACTTTTCTCCAAAGTCGGCAGCTCGATTCAGCACAATGCAATGAAATATAAGAAACCCAGGGGGATATAATTACAAACATCATGCTGGTAGTAGTGTTGGGCGAACAGTGTTCGCCACTGTTCGGGTTCTGCAGAACATCACCCTGTTCGGGTGATGTTCGCGTTCGGCCGAACACCTGGTGGTGTTCGGCCAAACTGTTCGGGTTCGCCCGAACGGCTCATTGCCTGGCCGAACAGGGCCCCTGTTCGGCACGAACAGGGCCCTGTTCGCCCGAATACTGGCCCCCTATGGGGTCGCAGGCATAAGGGGGGAGCATGCCCCGATCGCGGGGGGGGTCGGAAATTCCCCCCACCCCCTCCGCTAGCGCTCCCCCCTCTGCCCGCTTCCCCATTCAAAAGTTAGGAAGTGAAACTGTACCTGTGCGGCCGGTAGTGGGTGACTGGCAGTGGGCGGCACTATGGAGAGACTGAGGAGGAGGAGGAGTCCGGAGAGTGACGCGTTGAGGGAGGCCGGGCAGTGGGCGGATCAGCAGTAGTACGGTACTACTGCTGATCCGCCCACTGCCCGGCCTCCCTCAACGCGTCACTCTCCGGACTCCTCCTCCTCCTCAGTCTCTCCATAGTGCCGCCCACTGCCAGTCACCCACTACCGGCCGCACAGGTACAGTTTCACTTCCTAACTTTTGAATGGGGAAGCGGGCAGAGGGGGGAGCGCTAGCGGAGGGGGTGGGGGGAATTTCCGACCCCCCCCGCGATCGGGGCATGCTCCCCCCTTATGCCTGCGACCCCATAGGGCCCCCAAAAGCGGGATGTTCGGGGAGTTCGGGGTTCGGCCCGAACATGCCGAACATTGCGGCCATGTTCGGCGAACTTTCCCGAACCCGAACATCCAGGTGTTCGCCCAACACTAGCTGGTAGTAGTGTTGGGCGAACAGTGTTCGCCACTGTTCGGGTTCTGCAGAACATCACCCTGTTCGGGTGATGTTCGCGTTCGGCCGAACACCTGGTGGTGTTCGGCCAAACTGTTCGGGTTCGCCCGAACGGCTCATTGCCTGGCCGAACAGGGCCCCTGTTCGGCACGAACAGGGCCCTGTTCGCCCGAATACTGGCCCCCTATGGGGTCGCAGGCATAAGGGGGGAGCATGCCCCGATCGCGGGGGGGGGTCGGAAATTCCCCCCACCCCCTCCGCTAGCGCTCCCCCCTCTGCCCGCTTCCCCATTCAAAAGTTAGGAAGTGAAACTGTACCTGTGCGGCCGGTAGTGGGTGACTGGCAGTGGGCGGCACTATGGAGAGACTGAGGAGGAGGAGGAGTCCGGAGAGTGACGCGTTGAGGGAGGCCGGGCAGTGGGCGGATCAGCAGTAGTACGGTACTACTGCTGATCCGCCCACTGCCCGGCCTCCCTCAACGGGAGGTTCCCGTTGCCAGGTCCCGCGGGGAGCGAGCAGGGAATCGGCGGTGCGGAGATCCGTCCTGTCGGATCTTATCAATCGAGCCGCATCAGCGGCTCGATTGATAAGGAGCATCGCGGCCGCATCTACTCGTGTAGATGCGGCTTTAGGGCCTAGTGCTCCAGGCTTGCTTATCATTTCTCTGCTCCTGTGGATAGTGTCCTAAGAATCAGATGGAGAGGTTGGGGATAGTTTCCCCTGTGCTAAAATCATCACCTCCAGTCTCATCTCACAGATATGCAGCCTTGCCAAGTGCCAGGCCGTTTGTCCGTTCCTTATCTGTGGGGGAGGGGCCCCAGTACAAGTGAAAAGCACAGTGCAGGGTCAGCAGTTCAGGTGGAGACACGGACACTCTGACTGCAAGCCAGCTGAGCAGTCTGTGTCCCTGCAACCTGACATTACATTGCATTACGCCATCCAGCTTCCTGCAGCAGCCCAGGCACCCAGTAGTAGCTGTACCAGCCTGCATCAATAGGAGGTCGGATCGTTTCCAAGGCTGCAAGGAATACTTTCTTTTTAATGATTCCTAGCTATTTTGCAATTAAAAAGGCATGAGATTGCTAGTAATCCAGGGAGTGAGTCTTGACCCATGTTCACTGACAGAAAAAAGAGCAACTTACAGTGGGCTGGCCGGGCTCATTGCATTCTATCTAGCTGCTACATGTCTACAGTGTGTTTGCTTCGATTCAGCTTCACTTCCGGGGGTGGAGTGCATCACCAGGGCACTGCCTACAGCCAATGAAGAAGCAGCACACGGAGAGGAGAAAGTGCTGAGCCAATGCCCTGCAATTTGTGGCTGGTAAGAGCTGGGGGCGGGGCTGAAATTCTATTTTCGTTCCTGCACTAAGCTGGCGGCCCTGATTGTTTAATGAGGCGGCAGCCCGGGGGGAAAACGGCACCCGTCCCCCCGGGCCAGTCCGCCCCTGCCTTTAAAGAGAACCAGAGATGAAGCACCCTCTTGTATTTTACCTTATAAATCAGTGGGAACATGACAGTAAACACCTAATCTGATCTTTGTTTCATTGCTCTCTGTTTAATCTGACTGTTGTCACCTCTGATAAGAAACACCGACTGAGCATTCAGTCTGGCTTTGCTATGGAAAGATTATAGCTGAGTCTGTCTTCTCTGGTGTCTTTTCAAGCCCAAGCCTGCCCCCTTGTGGCTCTGCTCTAATGACTCAGCTATAATTATTCCCTGCAAAGCCAGACTGAATGCTAAGTCCGGGATTATTATCACAGCTGGTAACAGACACTTTTAGCAGGAGGATGAAACAGAGAGCATGGTAAGTGTTTTCTCTAATGTTCTTACTGATATATATGGTAAAATACACAAGGGTGCTTCATCTCTGGTTCCCTTTAAGAAGAAGGGGCAACACCAATATAGGAAAGAAATTTTAATAATCAGACTTCCTTCATGTATCTATAATCTCATAAAAGATATTATTATTATAACATAATGCTAGTAACTGAATGGTATAGCTCTTAAAAAAAACGCCCAGCTGAATTTAGTATTACTGAAATAAAGAATAAAACTAAAAATATAAACTAAAAATAAAATTCAACGTAGTTAAAGCCATAAATATAATAAAACCCATAATATCAAATCAAATAGTAATATAATATTAAACACAAAATAGAAGGCAGTAGAAATAAACTGTAAAATCATAAAAATACATAAAAAATGCATAGAACTATAGATGATAATTGAGCAAACAATCAAGATATTTAATGCATATAAAGGTATGTTCAAAGTCTCATTAGGCTCACAAGGGGTTAAAAAGCATGTTACCTGGGTAGCCAATGCAGAGCTTGGAACGCCTAAGGCTGCTTTCACAGTGAGACGTTACAGGTGCACGTTAGTGCAGCCTGTAACGCACCCCACCGCACAGCAATGAAAAATCAATGGGCTGTTCACAGTGCCCACGTTGCGTTACACAGTACACAGTTTTTTTAAATTTCAGGGGCGGAGAGGAGGTGGGAAGAGGCCGCTACGTAGCCGGGCACATGGCTACTTGACATTCACTGCACTTGCAGTGTTTACTTCTTGAAGCGGCCGCTGATTGGCTGGCGGGACCACGTGATGCGGAGAGCTCCGCTCACGTGGTCTCCGCAGCGCCTCCGACAGAGCAGGCGCACCAAGAGCTGCTTTTAATGTGGCTCTTGGTAGCGTCCTGCACCAACACCACCAGGCGTTGCGTTAGGGGCACGTTATGTGCCCTATAACGTCCCCTAAACGCAACGTCTTGGTGAGAATGCAGTCTAAAAGATTGGCTACTACCTCTTCAAAGGTTTATATAGCACCTCTTTAAGATGTGAGAGTGTAGTAGAATGAAGCCTTTTGAAGCTGTTGCTTAAAGGGGCACTATGGCGAAAAATTTTAAAATTTAAAATATGTGCAAACATAGACAAATAAGAAATACGCTTTTTCCAGAGTAAAATGAGCCATAAATTACTTTTCTCTTATGTTGCTGTCACTTAGAGTAGGTAGTAGAAATCTGACAGAAGCGACAGGTTTTGGACTAGTGCAGTGTTCTCCCCAGGCTCTTTTTATTTGGTGACCACCCGGCTGTCATCGGCTCACCTCTTCACCTCCTCCTATGCTGTAAGCAGAGTTGCCCTGAATTTTCATCTCGCCCCACCTGGCTACTTTTTCATGCCACCAGGCTACTATTTCATGCCACCCGGCTGGAAAAAAATTCTGGGGAGAACACTGTAGTCCATGTCTTCATAATGGATTCTCAGCAAGGCTTTTATTCTTTATAAAGTTATTCTCCAAAAAGGATTTAAACAATGATGCTGGCCAGCTTCCCTGCTCGCTACGCAGTTTTTTGGCAGTTGGACAGAGCAACTGCCATTCACTAAGTGCTTTTTTAAATAAATCCATGAGAATCCCCCCATGAAGAGATGGACTAGTCCAAAACCTGTTGCTTCTGTCAGATTTCTGCTAACTACTGGAAGTGACAGCAACATAGAAAAGTAATGTATGGCTCATTTTACTTGTGAAAAAACATACTTCTTATTTGCTTGTTTGCACATATTTTACATTTTACAATTTTTCACCATAGTGCCCCTTTAATTTGCTACTATACTTTGGATATGCTGCAACTGATGGAATGGAATAAATATGTGGTACTTCAAGTCAGTACATTTTAAAAGTAAAAGTGTTTTGGCATGGAACATCTGCCATTGCTTTCTGTGCAGTGTCTGATACTCCTTCACACTGTACACATTGCACCGCACTGCTGCACACTATTTACAAATGAACTCTTACTAAGGACTGGCCTTCAGGTCACATGACCCATTTACTAAGGGTATTGGCTTTATGGCATTAGCAGGTTTTATAAAATATCTTATAAATAGTGATGAGCATAAACTTCGCATACTCATAATTTTGCATTGTAATTCACAATCGTAATGCAAGATTTTGGACAAAATTGTAATCCATTTTGTTTGTAACCGTAAATTTGAGAAACTACATGTAGTTCTGAAAACTTTTGTGCTGACTTTAGATGGAGTAGTGGGAAGTGTTTTTTCAAAAAGGAGAAAAGTTTTTGAGAAAAAAAAATTTCCTTTGCATTTTTAAAATCAATTTTCTCAAAAATCACAAGGTCTTTTTGAAAAAGAAAAACATGTTTTTGACTTGTTACCACTATTACCATTAACATATGGTACCTAGCAATTTTGTTGAAAGTAGCAAGTATGAGGGCAAAATCAATTGAATTTCCAAATCATAATTCCGTAACTATATGCAAAATTTTACATAAAATGTTGTGTAATCATAATTGCAGATTAGTCATCACTGCTGATAAATTTTGACTTGAGCAATAAGCCAATTGCTATAAAAATGCACGTGTGACACAAAGCAGGGCATTTTGGCGCTTGCCGTGCTGTTTAGCGCCGAAGCTTGGCGCAGCTATAGCAGTGATGCTATAGTCCACGCCCCGCTTATGGGGTAATTCGGGGATCCGGTGATTGTCAGACCCAAAATTACTTCTCCCTACAAGTTACGACAACTCAGAGGGGGAATAGTATTTAACACCCTCTCCTAAATTTTTTACAGCAGCAGTGTGAGCCGTCATTGGCTCATTCTGCACCAAAAATCCCCAGCGCCAAACTGCCACGTCCGTCCGTGACAATAACCCTGCATCAGGCTACAATTAATGCACTATCTAGGGCCTAGAAATATTGAAATATGCCTGCAATAACCAATCTAGCCATTAGATGGTGCCATTAAGAAAGCCTTTCTCACTCGGCTTGGAAATGGCCGTGTTGCTGTTTGGATGTTGGGGCTTCTTACTCAGCAGTATGCACTGAAATGTGAAAACCGACATGTGAACTGTCCATTCATCAACAGGGCCGCTGAAGGGATGGGAATCTCCTGCGGGAGACAAATGTAGCAGAGAAAACACACGGCGTCCTCAGCGTTTCTTGTCTCCTCTTTACCTGTCCTAATTGGACGTTTTCTGAAGCTCCCCGACTGTTATTTTGACTGGAGAGAAGTGTGATGTTTTATCTCGCTATGCAGGCTGGCGATTTAAGCCCCACAGTCAGCGCTTCTGAGCTCCCCCACCTCCGGCATCAGCGCAACAAACAAAGCTCTGCATGGCTCTATATTTATGGGTCAAGCTAGATAGATCAGTCAATCACACACTGTGATATTCATGGGTGAGAGGCAGTGTTATGGTAATGCCAAGCTATACAGGCATGATAGGCACTAGAGGAATTCAGTGCTTCACCTGGCCCCTTGTCCTTACTTTACAGGCAAACTTTGGGTACAAGAACCCCACGAGATGTTCATGCCATTAACTTTATTCACAACAACTTTTAGTAAACATAAACTAATCCTTAAAATAAAAGCACTGAATTGAGAAAATGTACTTCAAGCTCGATAATTTCCAGAGGGAAGGCAGGGATAGCATTCCTGGCAAAATAATGGCGGCTGGGGATCCGCCATTGTAGAGCAACACTGTTTATCAGTCTGCGGAAGGGGCAGTGGCGTATCTAGGCAAGACAGCGCCCATGGCAAATACTAAAATTGCGCCCCCCCACACACACACACACACACACCTACAATCAACAGCATCCTGTGTATGTAACAGTCACTATGAAATAAATGAGGCTATCCTTCTGATCCTCTGCCTCTAATACTTTAAGGCAGGGAACATACTTGACTGTTTTCATACGCGTTTTCTGCACAGAAGAACTGAAAACTCATGTTAATCAAGGGGCTAGTTCACACTTAATGTGTTTTTCTTGCACAGAAAAAAAAACTGACATTCTGCATGATAATTCTGCTCATTTTGTCAGTTTTCTGTATCAATTACATTGACTGTTGTGAAAAAAGCACACATTTTTCTGCATAGAAACACACTTGGGGCTTGATTCACAAAGCGGTGCTAACCTACTTAGCACGTCTAAAGTCTTTAGACGCGCTAACCAGGGTGCTAAGTAGGTTAGCACCGGATTTCTCAATCAAATCGCGCGCTAACTTCGCGCGCGTAAAGTTTTACGCGCGCAAAGTTTTTACGAGCGCTAAGTCCCATAGGCTTTAATGGGCACTTCGCGCGGTGCGCCCTGCGCTCTGTGCAGTACGCGCGTAAAGTTTTACGCGCATAAAGTTTTGCGCGCGTAAAGTTTTATGCGCGAAAAGCTTGTTTAGACGTGCTAAGGGGGTTTTCACAGGCGTGCTAACAGTTAGCACCGCTTTGTGAATCAAGCCCTTGGTGTGCAGAAAATTTGCGCAGAAAAAGCTGAGTTGAAAACTGAAAAACAAGTGTGATCCCTGCCTTAGCCATAGACCCTGAACAAGCATGCAGATCAAATGTCTATAACACATCTGACAAGATTAGCTGCATGCATGTTTCAGGTGTGTGATTTAGACCCTAGTGACCAGAAGGATCAGCAGGATTTCCATGCAACCAGTATTGTTTAAAAGAAAAATAAATATGGCATCCAGCACTCTCATATGCATGAAAGCAATGAAACATTTGCATTGAAAATTATAACATAATAAAAGGCTGACAACCTATTAAATATCAGTAGATAGGTGCTGAACTAGAAATATAATGCATTTTAACAACTGAGGTACACTGTACAAGAGAGAGGTTGTTAAATCTGGCCACAGAGATGCCAGCAGCGTAATGGTTAAAGTGCAGAGAGTGTCATGAATAAAAGTAAGTAAACAGCACACTGAGATAAGGCTGAGAAATGTGTGAATGACAGAGCTGAATGGATGTGAGATCTTGTAACCTCCAGACCAGGAGCATCTGCTGCTATCTCGGGGGACTGAGACATGGTAGGAAGTGAGGGAAAACTTCGGAGCTCACCTCTCAATAGCTTGTAATGTAGATATAAGACAAAGGCTGAGACGGGCAGGCTGCTGGATGATTGTTACTCCCATAGACTCAGGAATGCTGTCAGCAGCACTGCGCCCCCCTGATGATTGAAGAGGGAGGTCGCCTGTGGCACGTGTCATGCCTGCATCCCTCCAGATATGCGTCTGGGAAGGGGGCACAGTCCACAAACTGATAGGGCAGCAGCTGTTGGCCCAACAGCCTTGCCAGAAGCCCATTATTTTTCACAACATTCCAGCCTGGCATGCAGAGGGATTTGAAGTATAATGGGACAGTGGTGCGACCTGTTCTAGCATGTCCATTGGACTGGTGGGTACTGAAAGAAGGGAAAGCCCTTGCAGGCTGCTGGCCAACCGTCTGCTCTGTTTCTCCAAGCTGCTCACGCCTGCTAGTGCCTAACCCATCAGATGGCGACCACATTGGATCAGCCGCCTCATCTTCCAAAATATCATCCAGTTCAACCAAAGCACTGGAACCCATAAGCGACTCTTCTGGACCCTCCACCTGGCCACCAAACACCTCTGTAGTTGACTAGTGGTGATGTTGACTGGTGACACTGGATGAAGAAAACACAGGGGCCAGTTCTGTCACCACAGAACCCACCACTTCTTGGGAGCTTGGTCCCATGGTCTCCTCCAATGCCTCCTCCCAATCTTTCTCCACACCTCTCTCATCGATGTAGGTGTGCTTTACTTCTGGAGGAGAGTACTGGGAGGAAGCAACCTCATCAAGAGAAGCAGCTGCGGTCGGGTTCTGGTCATGAGGAACCTGGCCACTACTGGTGCTGCTGCAACTAGCTTCATGTCCCTCAGACTGGGTAGAGAGTTCCTGATCTAAATAATCGACAACTCTCTTCGCCTGCTGCTCTGTCATAATTTTCCTGCGTGCTAACCCAGGGAAGACATCTCTGACTAGGGGGGAATGCTTCCTGCTGCTGCTGCCACCCTCAACCTGATCACGTACTTGATGTGATCCACCAACACCACCATCACTCCATTTTCTTTTGGGAGTGGCAGGAAATTGCTGCTGCTCTCGCTCCATTGTTTTGGGGCCACAAACTTTATTGGGGAAGTGGTATGATCAACAGAATGGATAAGAAAGTAATGGGGTGAAATATAGAAAATAAATATAAAAATAAAGAAAAAGAAAATTAACTTAGAAAACAACAACAAAAAAAAACTTGCACTACACTCAACTAATCAATCACCAAACTCACTCTCACTCTGTCAAACACTAAGCCTGCGGCCTGGCTGGCTCTGCAGCAACAACTAGCACACTACACTACAATCTATCACTCAAACTAACAATCTACTGTTACTCTCTCACAAATACACTACTACTAATATAGCTCACACCAATCTAATTCTCTCACAGTCTTTAAAAAGACTTTTCGTTTAAATACAGTCTTTAAAGAGAGTCTGAAGCGAGAATAAATCTCGTTTCAGACCTCATAGTTAGCAGGGGCATGTGTGCCCCTGCTAAAACGCCGCTATCCCGCGGCTTAACGGGGGTCCCTTCATCCCCAAATCCCCTCCGTACAGCGGAGGAGCGCTTCCGCATTGGGGCAGGGCTAACCGCTGCAGCCCTGCCCCACGCGCATCTGTCAGACGCGTATCTCCGCCTCTCCCCCGTCTCTCTCAGTCTTCCTTCACTGAGACGGGCGGGGGAGAGGCGGCGATGCGCGTCTGATAGACGTGACTGGAGGCAGGGCTGCAGCCGTTAGCCCTGCCTCCAGGAAAAGAAGATTTACGACCAACTCTTCAACCAAGGTTTGCGGGGGTGGGTTTGGGGGTGAAGGGACCCCCGTTTAGCCGTGGGATAGCGGCGTTTTAGCAGGGGCACACATGCCCCTGCAAACTATGAGCTCTGAAGCGAGATTTATTCTTGCCTCAGAGTCTCTTTAAAAAGACTATTGTTTTATGTTGAAACAACTAATGTGGGTCTGTCTCTCCTCTCTCTCCAACACCAGACTGAAACCCACAAGCTTCGTGACTGCACACCTCTCTTATATACAAAATGGGTGGGATAGCTGATGATAAGAGCTGGTTGCTAAGTAGTATTGGTTGTTTTTTGTTAAGACTCTAATTGGTGCTGAAATTTTGATTTTCATGCAGAAATCCTGTTGTTTTCACTTTTAAGCTTCTGTCTAGGGTCTTCCTTCTGATTGGCTGAAAAAATCCGCATTCCGACGGAATTCCGCATAGCAGTTCCGGAATTACCGTTTAGCGCTAGAGCAACACCATCCCGATGCGACGGAACGGAATTGCCAATTTCGTTGAGCATCCCTACAAGGGATGTAGAACCTACATCCCTGTGAGATGAAGAGGGAGGGCAAGTGGTTAAACATCCCCCACCATGGCTAATCTTAACTACTCCCTGACCCCCAAGTAAAACCTTATCCAAACCCCCCCACCCCCACCATCACCATCATAGTTTTTGAGTGCCACCGTAGGCATTGCAGATTTTACTCTTCAGAACTACTCAAATGACGGCTCACCCTGCTGCCGCCCAAATTCCCAGGTGTAGCAACTCAGAGGGAGAAGTCATTTGGGGGCCGGAAACCCCAAATTCCCCGCGCGCGGGGTGCACACTATAGTACTAGTGCTATAGCAGTGCCCAAGTCAGGCGCTACACTGTTCCTCTTTAATAGCATAACAAATCGGAACAGCATGTAAAATTGCGGAAATTGGAGTCACATGTAGTGTAAAAAAGCCTGTCAGTTATGTGTGGGCATCAGATACGTAGAGCAGTAAGACAGTAGAACACTGACAGCTGTGGGCGTCGTGCAGCAGAGGCTGAGCTTCAGCTGTGAAAGCAGCGGGCTACCATATACTGGCGGAGTGGAGGAAATCACGTGAAGGTAGGTACTATAAAACTCTGTGTGAAGGCTGCTTTCCTGGAAATATAACAAGTGACATAACAGGCAGCTGTCTGATACTAAAGAACCTGCACTAAAAAAAACCCAGAATATTCATAAAATGTATCTATGATATCATTCATGTCAACAATATATTGCTGCTCGCACCATACTGACACTTTTACAGCTACAACAAGGCAGAGACGGGTTACCTAGAATGCCAACACGTTCCAGAGTTGTGAGCAGAGAATGCAGAGCTATTCACACCTATGCCTAGCATTCATGAATCGCTACAGGCAGTACACCTGCGTTCTTCCATGCCCATGAATACAATTGTCATTTACCGTACATCTGTTTATTTTATGTGATTTTTTTTTCTAGACATACCACTGTTTTATTTTATGTTTAAATCTACTTTTGAGGTTTTTAATTTTTCATTGTCTCTGCTCACTGACGTAGTCTTTGACATATGCCAGAGCTAAAATATATGAACTATTGACCTTTTTTTATCTCTTCTCTGCTCTCAGAAGTTATTCTTTGGCAGGAAGCAGTTTTATGGCTGTAATTCCTTATCAGTGAGGGTAAAGCAACAGTTGGTAAAGTCCGACTGGAGAGAAACTGTCACTTGCATAGCTGAATATTAACTTTTTCAGACAGAGAAAGCTGAAAAGGAACACAGCATAGTTACCGTATTTGTATGCATGGCCCCTTATATACTGTACATCGTGTTACATGGCACCTCCGTATTCCTTTAATGCCATTGGCACGTGATTTGGATGCCAGGTAAAGCCGATATTTAGAATATGGCTAAAATGTTTTATCCATATTCTAGTATCAGCTTTGGGACAGTGCATTGTGTTTCTCCCCACTTCTCTTCTGTAATTCTGCAGTCCCTATGTTTCTATAATTTTAACCACTTTCTGATATACTTTATTTCAGAAAGTAGAGATCAGTTGGCACTACAGCAGATGCAAGATGTTGTGGAATGAGGGTGTTCCCTGTACACCACTCATCTCTGCGTGGCAACCACAGCGTGCTCTGGCCACTATAAAGATAAATGATGTTGTTAAAAGGAGGAAAGAAGAGAAAGGCCGGCACTGCTGCTACTTGCTCTTTAATAAAGTCTTGCTTGTACAAAAAGTCACATGACCCACAGATGTACAGATAATAGAACAGTTAACATACCCATGCAAGTGGCATGATCAGTGGCGGTGGATGCTTGAAGTCTGACAGCCGTTTCGCACAACTGCGCTTCTACAGAGGCTGCCTTAAAGCGGAACTAAAAATAAAAAATAAACAAAGCGTTTCATTCACCTGGGGCTTTTGCCAGCCCCTTGCAGCCATCCTGTCCTGCAGCGGTCCTCCGCGATCCTCCATTCTCCCGCCGCCAACTAGTTTCTGTCCGATCAACTTGTAAGTCGATGGACTACTGCGCCTGCGCAGCCCTGCCACCCGTAGCCTCGTTCGCGTTTCCATCCGCAATAGCGCTATTGCGGATGGGAGCGTGAGCTCAAATATGCGTGGCCAGAGCCACGCAGGTGCAGAGGCCTGGCGGCGAAACCGAAACTAGCTGGACAACTGATTTTCAAAGTACTATCTGCATTTTCCTACGGCACAGCTCACACTATATGCATTTTAACCAAAAGCTTTTTCACAATGCACTGCTATGGAAAGTTTAAGATGCTTTCGTTTTTCAGCTGAAATTACATGCAACCAAATGGCAGCATTTGGTAACACCATGCGTGTCTCACTTGGCACAGGGTGGCATTACCTGGCGGTGAAAAAAAAGTCTCATGTTGCGTCTGAGGGCAGCAACCGCCATGCTCAGATGCGACTACATAGTGAAGCCACCTGTCCACCGCCTGTGCCGAGCGCTAGCAACTGCCCCGCCTATGAGTGGGAGCACCTGCCAGACATGGAACATAAACAAAAGAAAAGACAATCGAGAGCCCAATATAGTGTAGTATAGTTAGTAAAATAAACTAGTATGGTAGTATGTGAACTACTCACAAGGATAGGTTACCTCCAAGGCAACCACTGTATAGGCAGATGAGGAAATTTTCCTCTCCCCACTTAGGCTAAGAAGTCGCTCTCTGTAGATTAGGAGAAAGGGGCGAGGGAACACCCGTCCACCAGGGTGATTTATTGTAATTTATAGAAAATGGAGGGGGGGGGGATGGCGGACTTATCTCCTCACAGATGACACAATAGTATGGTATCAAATCAAAATCATCTATTCTTAACCTAATAAAAAATGATGCAATGCATTTCGCGGGTCTGTAGCCCGCTTCCTCTGGCAAAATGCAAAAAGGAGCAACTTTAGATGTGTCAGGACGAGCAGGGCACAAATCTAAAGTCTGATTTCATTCTGAGAGGCGACCTGCTCCTCCTGACACATCTAAAGTTGTTCCCTTTTGTATTTTGACTGTGGAAGTCAGGAGGAAGTGAGCTACAGACCCGCAAAACGTGTTGCAGCATCTTTTGTTATTGGAGCAAGAAACTAACAATTGCTCTTATTTAATATCATACAATTGTGTGGGGAGGTAAGTCCACGCCCCCCCCCCCCCCCCCCCCCCCCAATATTGAACTGTTTTAAGCATATTTTACACAGTACTGGTGCCTCTATTTCTACAAAGACATGGAGGAGAGACCTTACTATCTGTGATTGTAAAAAAGTTTATTTCCACTTTAAGCTTTATTTTATAGAAAACAAATGGAGTACGCAGTAGTTTGGATGAGAACTGCTATTGAGAACTGTTGTATGACTCCTTTCTTGTATGTTTCATTTTGTCAGTACGCAGGTAAATGGGAGTATAATTTTGAGGTAAGAGATTTTTGTAACAAATGTGTGTGATTAGAAAGCCTAGCAGGAGTGCTGTTGTTGTCTTGTGGAATAATAATGTAGAAACTGTTTCCTTCTGTGTCTTTGTGTCGTGACCCCCTCTGACAGCTCTGCTCTGAAAGCCGAGCAAGAAAAATACTTTCATAAACATTATTTATTTTGTTCTGGTGTTGTTCTGATGGTAAAGTGAGCCGGAGTCTGGGTAAACAATTTAAAACCGTCAGTGAATTTCCATTGCGATAGCGTTTGGCTAGTTTTTTTTACATAAGACCGTACACGGAATACACATAAGCCCTTTAATTCACTATTGCAGCTATTGTGATGATTTGACTCAGTTTTTTTTTTTTTTTTTTTTGTCCAGATTTTGGAAAGCCCTTAGAGATCACAGAGTAGAAACTTAAATTCTCAGTGTCACTTTTTACCCTCCTATGCTAACTATTATTTGTTGCTCCCCCCCCCCCCACCTAAAAACCAAAAGTGCATGCACACACACCGCGCACACACACACACACACACACACACACACACACACACACACACACACACACACAACACACACACACACACACACACACACACACACACACACACACACACACACACACACACACACACACACACACACACACACACACACACACACACACACATACATACACATCACATACACACACAACACACAGGTATATGGCGGCCTGATACTCGGACCTCTAGCTAACAGGCACTGTTATTGACCTGAGAAGGCGGCTGTTGCCGTGAAACGTGTTGTCTAGTGCACCAATAAAACAGATCATTATTACTTGAACGTCCACTTGTCTCTATCCCTAATGGGACACCTATAAGGTTGGACAACCTATTATTATAATTACTGTTCGATACTACCATACAGAGTATTGAATTTACAGTCGTACATCTCTTCCCGGGCGCCTCCTACTGGTCTTTTAAAATACACACACACACACACACACACACACACACACACACACACACACACACACACACACACACACACACACACACACACACACACACACACACACACACACAGTCCTTGTGCAACACCCTCAATATATACAGTAGCTCCCCTCCTCTCTATGCAGCCTTTCTTCGATATATGTACCAGGGCTGGGGTGGAGGCAATTTTTGGGTACTGGAGTTAAAGTAAAAATTTACTGATTGTGTTTTTACGTCGACTAAAGTGGGAGCTTCTGGCCATTTCTAAAAATGCCCACTTTAGTTGTAACATCACCGGCCAAAGCCCAGCATTGGCCAGCCAAAGTCCAACATTGTGCAAAACGGCTTTCCTGCCATTTCACTACTTGCTTGGTGTTGTGTAACTTTCTTGGACATGACAGAATATGGAGAGGTGGGGAGGTTAGGGTTAGGCAGATGATAGGAGGAGGTTAGTTTTAGACAGAGGAGATTGGGGAGGTTAGTGACAGGCAGAAGAGAGGGGTGGGGTTAGGGTTGGGCACAGGAGATGGGGAGGTTAGTGTTAGGCAGAGGAGAGTGGAGGTTAGTGTTAGGCAGAGGATAGGGGGAGGTTTGTGTTAGGCAGAGGATAGGGGGAGCTTAGTGTTAGGCAGAGGAGAGGGGAGGTTAGAGTTAGGTAAAGGAGAGGGGAGCTTAGTGTTAGGCAGAGGAGATAGGAAGTTAGTGTTAGGCATAGGAGAGGGGAGGTTAGTGTTAGGCAGAGGAGAGAGGAGGTTAGTGTTAGGTAAAGGAGAGGGGAGCTTAGTGTTAGGCAGAGGAGATAGGAAGTTAGTGTTAGGCAGAGGGGAGGGGAGGTTAGTGTTAAGTAGAGGAGATGGGAGCTTAGTGTTAGGCAAAGGAGAGGGGAGCTTAGTGTTAGGCAGAGGAGATGGGAAGTTAGTGTTAGGCAGAGGAGAGTTTAGTGTTAGGCAGAAGAGAGGGCAGGTTAGTGTTAGGCAGAGGAGGGGGGGGGGGTTATTGTTAGGCAGAGGAGAGGTTAGTGTTAGGCAGTGGAAGGGGGGGGGGTATTAGTGTTAGGCAGAGGAGTTGGGGGTATTAGTGTTAGGCAGATGAGAGGGGGGTATTAGTGTTAGGCAGAGGAGAGGGGGGTATTAGTGTTAGGCAGAGGAGAGGAGAGGATAGTGTTAGGCAGAGGAGAGGAGAGGTTAGTGTTAGGCAGAGGAGAGGGGGGATTAGTGTTAGGTAAAGAAGAGGAGAGGTTAGTGTTAGGCAGAGGAGAGGTGAGGTTAGTGTTAGGCAGAGGAGAGAGGAGGTTAGTGTTAGGCAGAGGAGAGAGGAGGTTAGTGTTAGGCAGAGGAGGGGGGTTATTGTTAGGCAGAGGAGAGGTTAGTGTTAGGCAGTGGAGGGGGGGGGGGGTATTAGTGTTAGGCAGAGGAGATGGGGGTATTAGTGTTAGGCAGAGGAGAGGGGGGTATTAGAGTTAGGCAGAGGAGAGGGGGGTATTAGTGTTAGGCAGAGGAGAGGAGAGGTTAGTGTTAGGCAGAGGAGAGGGGAGGTTAGTGTTAGGCAGAGGAGAGAGGAGGTTAGTGTTAGGCAGAGGAGAGGGGAGGTTAGTGTTAGGTAAAGGAGAGGGGAGCTTAGTGTTAGGCAGAGGAGATAGGAAGTTAGTGTCAGGAAGAGGAGAGGGCAGGTTAATGTTAGGCAGAGGGGAGGGGAGATTAGTGTTAGGCAGAGGAGAGGAGAGGTTAGTGTTAGGCAGAGGAAAGGGGGGACTAGTTTTAGGAGATGGGGGTATTAATAGTGTTAGGCAGAGGAGAGGAGAGATTAGTGTTAGGCAGAGGAGAGGAGAGGTTAGTGTTAGGCAGAGGAGAGGGGGGACTCGTTTTAGGCAGAGGAGGGGGGATTAGAGTTAGGCAGAGGAGAGGAGAGGTTAGTGTTTGGCAGAGTAGAGGAGAGGTTAGTGTTAGGCAGTGGAGAGGGGGGATTAGTGTTAGGCAGAGGAGAGGGGTGTGTGAAGGGATGAGGGCCCATACACCATGAGCAGACCGACAGTTGTATGATAACTCATTTATTCCATCTCAAGCAGTAGTAAAACTCCATATCACGCAATAGCAAAAATCCAAAACTCCTCGGACAAATACACTGCAGACTGTTCACTCACACTCCAGCACAATTCTCAGCCAGCGCTGCTATCCCTCCCCCTATTATTGCACTGGTAGTTTATCTCCAGAATGGCTCATCAATGTACACAATTGTCAGAAGGTTGGTTGTGTCTCCAAGTACAGTCTCAAGAGTATGGAGGAGATTCTGGGAGAGAGGCAGCTACTCTAGAAGTGCTGGACATGGACAGGCCTGTAGAAGATCCTTAAAACATCACCTGTATCTACTCCTTTGCGGCAGGGGGGAATAGGATGACCACTGCCAGAACCCTACAAAAATGCTTCTAGCAAGCCACTGGTGTGGTTGTCTCTGGCCAAACAATAAAAATAAAAAGAAGGGACACCGAGAGCCCATTATAGTGTAGTAAGTTGGGTGATGGGTAAATGGAAAAGTATATGATAGATATACTCACAAGTCAGGGTTACCAATTAGGTAACCACTGTGTAGGCAGGTGAGGAGGTTAGGCCTGTCCTCACTCAGGATTAAGATGTGGCTCTCTGTAGATTAGGAGAAGAAAGGGAATTCAACCCCTCCACCAGGGGTGGATGCTGATATTGTAAGGAGAACAGAGGCGCCAACAGAATAAAATACATCTAAAAACTTTAAAATTCCTCAGGAGGCGGTGGTGGACTCATCTCCCCGAAGCAGACATGATACTGTCGGTTTTAGTACAAATTTATTTATATACTCCAACATACAGCTCATCGCGTTTCGTGGGTATATTCCTGCTTCTTCAGGCAATAACGAACAGGAGTACACACTGAAAGACAGAGACAAATACAGTGTCCTCAGACTAATGAACATGATGTTTGAGTGTTGTTATTAAAGTCATTGGTAAGGGGGCATAAAAAAGGGGGGGTCATAAAAAATATATACAGGGGAGGGGGAACGGGTTGCCAGGCTGGGAAAAGCCTGCTAGGGTGCTGGATATGGTGGGTGGACTTGGTAGTGGTGAATGGGAATTGATGAGGAAAAATAGTGTACATTGGTAGAACGCAGTGATGTATGTAGTAGTGTCAACCAAAGGTATGGGGTGTGGAAACAGGAGTGGGGGATGAAAAACATAGAATGATATATGGAAGGTCCTGAAAAAATGGCAGAATTTTTGACTTACCAGTGCAGTCTTAAGGTCACGATAAGAGCCTTTGTACTGGTGTGAAGGTTTGCAGCTTCTTGTATACTTAAATTGGTGGGTGAGTGACCAATCATGTGGTGTGTGGAGGCGGGGGCTAGTTGAGGGACAATAGTCGGCACTTATAGGGCTGTGGGGACAAAAGGGGGAGTGGGAAAATGGTTATGTAAGGGTTTGTGGGCGGGGTTAAATGAAAGGCAGCATTTTTACCTATAGGACTATGGGGGGCGTGTCTGTTGTCCAATAGGGAGTGGGGGAATGGAAAAGTGAGGGTTTGTGGGCGGTGCGACGATAACGCCGCACTGCTATAATAACCTATGGGCAGTGCACCTGAATGTGGCTGGATAGTGTAATGGTCAAGGGCTCTGCCTCCGACACAGGAGACCCGGGTTTGACTTCCGGCTCTGCCCGCTCAGCAAGCCAGCACCTATTCAGCATAAAACATTTTTTATGCTGAATAGGTTAATTTGCTTGAGCAGTGTATGTAGGTGCGTGTGTATATATATTTATATTTATTATGAATTGTGTATATATATATATATATATATATATATATATATATATATATATATATATATATATATATATACAGTATATATCCTGATATAATTATAATCACTTAACTTGTTTATTCAAACAATACTTTAATCTTGAAAGACGGAGGGATTATGTACATACCGGTAATTGTTTTTTTCTTTTCAATTGGTTATTTGATGTTTTAGGGGTTTGTTTGTTTCTTGATGTCTTGTAGTTTTAAATGTGAGTTCTTTTAAGTCATATCAAAGGATGTACTTAAGATTTTGAACTAGTAGAGGAAGATGTTCCTGATTTTTCTTTTAAAGTTTTTTTCTTTTATGTCCCATTACTTTATACTTTTAGTCTTTTGATACAAATATTAAAAATATAACGTCATTTTTCTTAAGTTTTTTCCTTTGTTTAAAATATGCAGTTACTAAATGTTCCTGGATTACTTTTAAAGAGCACCTGAAAAGTGCTCAAAGTTAATGTCCACAGCACTATCTTTCGTTGCTGGCCATAATCCTCAAATACAAAACTCTATTTTTACCGGTACCTCTTGTTGTAATTGACTATATGTTGTTGACATCTCTACCTGGAGCTTCTTCCAGTGCGTGCAAGAAAAAGGGTGCAAGGATTCAGGCACCCAATTTCAGCTAGTAGAATGTCTGTAAAATTTACCAATATTTAACTTTTTAAAAGTGTAAATTTCTGTAGTAAAATATTACTAAATAATACCAAGATTTTACTACAACTTAACCTAACACCATTCTCACACAGAACCCTCCCTTACAGATGCTTATCCTTAACCATCCCCCTCCCTCACGCCTCACCCTTAAAGTGAACCTCCAGACTAAAAATCTACTCAGCAGCAGTGAAAAGGCTTGGTGTTTCTTTAACAGTTTTACAGCATCAGAACTCTGTTTTTCCTCCCCAAGCCTAATCTTTAGCTGCACAGAAGTTAAGCTCCGCCCCACCAAAGAAATCTGCCTGGGCATTTTTCCCCTGATGCTGTGCAAAGCATGATGGGATTTCTGATGTTATTGTTCTTCTGCTGATTTGGTGTAATTTTTTAAAAAATATTTTTAATTTGAGATTTGAAGCCCAGCACGCGCAGCTGGGAGGAGTGATCAGGACACAGGACAGTTGGAACTGTGTCTTATGGTCCTTGTCACCTCCTTTCAACCAAACAGATGGCTGCCCCCATGAAATCACAAACATTTGCCTGTTCGTTTAAAACAGGGTGGGTAAGAGATTATATTACCTATCTATTTTAATTAACATAGCTAACGTAACTTACTGACAGTATGTTTGTTTAGGCTGAAGTTCCCCTTTAAAATCAACTCCCCTCCACCTACCCTTACCCATCCCCATTGACACCAAACCCTTAAAATCACCCCCCACGCCTAACCTTAACCGCTCCCCAACGCTTAAAAACAACCCCCACCATGGCTAAGCTTCAAAGCAGGTCTTCTTGGTGCGCAGTGACATTATAAATTGCAGCTATACTGTGAAATTTGGGCACCCATGTCGCTTAATAAATAGAACTATGGTCTAAACGTCACAGTATAGCCGCAATTTATAACGGCGCCAATGGCGGCACCCAAGTTTTGCCCAGTAGTGGGCGCCCAAATTTCCTGCTTCCATTCCAGCCCCCGTAGTCCTTTTGGTCCCTCACAGTAGTTCTGCTTTGTTCCATTCAGCAGCAGTACCCTTGTGAAAGCTGCCCGACTGAGCCAGTCACGGGCTACTGCGCATGTGTGGCCCCGCCACACAGGTGCAGTTTTCACGAACTGGCCCAAGCACAGAATGCTCCTGCCCACAGTCACCATTGGAAGGCGCGACTCGGGGCCGCACATGCAGCTTTCGGAGGGGCACAGCTGCTAATCGCAGCAGAGTGGAACGACTGCGATGTACCAGAAGGACTACCAGGGTCTGAAAGAAGTCCCAGGTAAGTTAAACTGGCCACCTTTATTTCCCTTTAGGTTTCCTTTAAGAAGGGACAGGTCCTCTTGTTCATGTTTTCCATCTGTCATGCATTAATCACACTTTTACATTTTCTTTGCTTTCACCTGTTTTGTTTTTCTGTTGCACAGACCCATTCATTTCTCCATATCATAACCCAATCATGTTTGACTTTAAGCCACATAGAGGATGGTACGTCCGGCCCCACGGTGGAGTACTGTAGTGGCAGCCAGCGCCAGGCGTGGATACTGAGAAACTATACCAGGCGGGAAGTGTTTAGAAATATATTTTACAGCTCCACTGATTACTTTCTGTGAAAACTCCTGAGGTTAGTATTCTGTGGCGCTATTACCGAAGGCTCACAGAGCTCTTGTTGATGAAAACGATAAATACAGTTTTACATAAACGCTGCTTAACAGCCGTGCCACAGTTAAGTCCCTTTCCCGGGAGATGAAGGGATGGCTACATTTTGATTGATGAATATGAAATGGGCAGAAAGATGAAACTTTGTAAATAGCATTTATTGAGGTAAGCCTTGTAAACAATAGCGATTGAGTGTAGGGTGAATAAGGGCTCGTCCACACCTAAGCGGGAATCGTGCAATCCCCGGTAATCGCAAACCGCTAATCCTATTGTACCCTATGGCAGTGTTCTCACTGCCACGAGTGCGGGCGTTTTGCAATTAGCGATAATCACAAAGGCGTTACCTGCAGCGTTTTGGGTGCGATTCTGGAGCGATCGCGATTAGCATGTATAGAACCGCTAATCGCGATCGCTTCCAAAACGCTACTTTGTCCAGTGATTTTTCCTCGATAATCGCGTAAAAAATCACTCCCGCAAAACGCTAGCAGTAATCGCTAGCGTTTAGCGATTTTAGATGTGAACGGGTTCCAATACAGGATCAGTAGTTATCTTAAAGAGTACCTACATTATAAATTACAGTTTGCTTTAAACCTAATAAGTTGGCAAGATATATTAAATCACACATAATAAAGTGTGATTTTCTCACCCATAGTGCGTACATAGTGTCTTGAAATCCCCGCCCCTTGTCTGAAATCAGACCCGGGCAAGGGAGGGGCTGGGGAGGGTACCAGGCTGGAGGGGAGGACACAATGCTGAGGGTATACTTGCAAGGCATAGGCATGAGAAGAGAAATGGAAGTGCTACTACAGATATACTGTAAATGTGAGCCTGTTCTTTCCACTACGAGGTACCAGAAGTAAATTTTACATGTTTATCGAACTGTACACAATTCATAGACTACAGATATGTATTGCCATTGAAACTTTTGTTTGGCTGCAGGTAGCCTTTAATGGAAATGGGTATCAGGACAAACATCAACTCTAGATATAGGCTGCTGAAATAATGTGCAGATTTTCTTTTTTTCTGTAAATGTTTTTACACCTCCCAGGTCTGCATATTGCTCCTTTAACATAAACCTGTGTAATTAAATTAAATTAATTCTCCAGAGGCTTTCCCCATTCTTCTGCATCAGGCCATTCCAGCGTTGAGATCCCCCGAAGCAAGGCCACATGCACCTGCACAGTAATACAGACCTGCTTGAGCTTCAGCGGAAAAAGCTGAGCCCGATCGGGTCTGTGTTACTGCACAGGGGCGAGCTGTCGACAGGCCCTTGTCAAGGGTTTACACACTTGTCAGGGAACACACTTGTACTAGCGGTTTTGCTTGTATTCTCCAATATTCCAGAACTCGCAAGATTCAAGATGCCTTTATTGTCACTGTTCAATACAATCCAATGCAATATTGTTTGGCGCAATCTCACATGCCGTAGATCCGGGGTGTCAAACTCAAATACAATTCTGCCCTTATAAACTTTCCATGTGTCTAATGGCCCCCCTGCAACCCCTATACAGTACCCTGGTGTCTAGTGGTCCTCCTCCCTCCCCTATACAGTTCCCTGGTGTCGAGAGGCCCCTACTCTCCCCAATACAGTTCCTTATTGTTTAGTGCTTTATCCCTACCTCCCCCATATGGATTCTCTGTTGTTTTAAGGCTCCACCTCCACTATAGCTTCCCTGGTGTTCTAGAGAGGGCCAAGCATGATGCAAAGTGGGGAAACCACTTGAGGGCCAAATTTGATGGCTCTGGGGGCCAGAATTGGCCCGCGGGCCAGAGTTTAACATGTTTGCCTTATGCTGGGCATACATGGTAAGTTTTTGCACTGGAATTGAGCCGCTGGCTCGATACCGGTGCGTCACCGCTCGTCCACACGTGCGGGCAGATCGATTCCCGTATTTTTCTATTGTCCGCCCGCGGGGATCAAACACAGAATCGATACACTGTGGTGATCGGACACGTCGGATATTATCAATCGAACCATCAGCGGCTCGATTGATAACAAGAAACTTACCATGTATTCCCAGCATAAGATAGAGAAATAATAGTAATTAACCACTTAACGACCGCCTAACGCCCATAGGCGTCGGCAGGTCTTAAGTGGTTTACCATGGAAACGGCCGCTCGATCACGGAGGGTGTCTCCGTGAACAGCTGAAGAGCCGCCGATCGCGGCTCGCCGGCAAAATGTAAACACGCGGGGAAGAAATCCCCTCTGTTTACATCATACGGCGCTGCTGCGCAGCAGCGCCGTAAGGCAGATCGGCGATCCCCGGCCTCTGATTGGCCGGGGATCGCCGGCATATGATAGGCTGAAACCTATCCTATCCTATCCGTCCTGCGCAGCCCATGGAGGGAGAGGGAGGGACGGGAAGGAAGAGAGCGCCGAAAACGCTGCGGAGGGGGGCTTTGAAGAGCCCCCCCGCAAAGCGCAGCAAGCCGGCGGCTAATCGCCCTGGAATAATCCTGATCTGTGCTGCGGGCTGGAGAGTCCACGCAGCACAGATCAGGCAAAACACCCCTGGTCCTTAAGTGGTTAAACTAAATTAAAAATATTACATTACAAGCATAGTTATTATTTAACAGTGCCCACCATACACAGATGAAGAGGTAAAGTGTAAAGTAAGCATGGATATCATAAGTGAAGTCATGAATTCATTTTCCGTTGCAAAATTTTGGGGTTGCAGTGAAATACATTGTAACTGAGACCGCAAAGGAATTGCAAAGAAAAGTGGAAAAAAATGCCCAAATGCAACATGAAAGAACACACACAAGTTTCCAATTCCCCAGCAGGCAACTGAAAGTGTTCCCTGCCTAAGGCTGCCACCTCAGCCAAACGCTCTTACTGTCATCAACATGGCTGGGTACCCAAGCTTAGGTCAAAATCCGACAACAGACCTATTGCCGGGCCCACCTGCACCTCAAATGGCCACTGTGGGGTCTCTACTTTAGCCTGTGAGGTTGCCAAGGGTGAGAGGCAGGATTTCTCTACCAGAAGTCCCACCAATGTTGGGGTCCTACCATTAGCCTGTGAGGTTGCCAAGGGTGAGAGGCAGGATTTCTCTACCAGAAGTCCCACCAATGTTGGGGGCCTACCATTAGCCTGTGAGGTTGCCAAGGGTGAGAGGCAGGATTTATCTACCAGAAGTCCCACCAATGTTGGGGGCCTACTTGAGAGCAGGCGAGTCTCCTTAGAGACAACAGAAAGCATAGCTGAGGTGGTACGTCTGCACGGCATGCAGCCACCAATTTGTTTTGTAACATTTCACAAGAGGATCACGCAGGCGACATCACTACACTTCATGTAGCTCCACAAGCACACAAGTCAATGGTCTGTGACCAAGCATGGTGTCCTTAACAAGCCCTTCAAAAAAAAAGGAGTCTCCAAGTCAGAGGTGTAACTACAAATTATGGGGCCTCCAAGCAAAACTTTAATGAGTTCCCCCAATGTTCACACATTTTCCCTTGCATATGCCTAGTGACCTTCACAGCCTGGCGTAGCTAAGGAGCTGTGGGCCCCGATGCAAGTTTTACATGGGGCCCCCCAAGCACTCTATACATAACAATTGATACGGCATGCCAAAACCTGCCAATGGCAACTACAGTGTCAGAGGTGCAAGAAGAGGCTGGGAAACAGTTTGTTAGTGATTACTACTATTCACAGCATCTATAGAAATGATTATTATGAGCACAGGACCAATAGAGAGGTAATAATGTAGATGAGGGAGAGCCCTTTGGGGCCCCTCTGGCCCAAGGGCCCCGATGCGGTCGCTACCTCTGCACCCCCTATTGCTACGACCTGGGGGCCCACCTTACAAGGGTCCTAAAACAAGTGTGGACATCCATGATCTTCACACCCATAACAACTGTAGCCACAGAAACACCTGATCTGATGGATGGACCTCTTTATTGGAGGGAGGGAAGTAGTAGTTTGGCCCCCATTCAACTCTGGCCCACCCCCTTTCCCCCTGGGGTGTAACTACGGGGGCTGCTCCCTTGTAGTTACACCACAACTCCCAACTGATAGGAACAATTACTCCAGCACCACACTCTGCACCGGACCTGCTTATACAAAACGATGGTAGTCCCGGGAGTACGTTTGTTCCCTTAGCTATATAAAGATCAGCTTTGTTGAAAGACCAAATAACATTTGCTCTTGGAGTTCAATGTACATTTTTGCTGTGTGGCCAACCTGCATGAACTTGCTTTTATTTATCTTTTTATTCTGTTTCTTTACAGCATTTCGTATTGAGACATATCAACAGCAACCAGTGCTTAGACGAGCCATCCGAAGACGACAAAATGGTCCCGACAATGAGGGAGTGCAACGGAAGCCGGTCCCAGCAGTGGCTGTTGCGCAACATGACCTTGAACGTGTAAACCTCGGAGACGGTTATCCGGCTGCACCAAGACGTTTTGCGGAGTCTACGGACCTTAATTATCGACTCTGTGAACACTTGAATGGAACATAACACCTTCCTGCCTCTTGGTGACGTAAAATAATTGAGATCCTCTTGGAATTCAGCTGGGAGGACATAAATAGAACATTTTATAATTTTTCTTCCGTTAACAATACAAGACTGTGCAGGCCCAACTGCAAATTGTGCCAGTTTACGGGAGAACAAAAAATAAGGACCGTCGGAAGCTGTATATAATCTCCCCCCTCCCCGCTCTGAAAACTATATTTGTCACAAATCAAACTCAACGGGAAGCAAAGATCTGCTACAACGTACTGTAAAAAAATATTTTAATACAAAAATGTGGAAGATAAACCTGAAAGTGTCCAGTCAAATAAATTTAAACAGATCATCCTTGTTGAAAGATAATTTCAATAATTAAAGTGGAATTCCACTCTTCTCGATAAAATCAACAAGTCTCCTAAGTACGGATCTGTACATAACAAGGGGTGGTTACATGTGTCGTTTTATTCTGTTACCTTGGTTGTGTCTGCAAAGTCAGCCACATGCACAGCTCAGCCTTCCTGCCAGCACTGTGAGTTCTGAGTGCCTCCGTTTTCTTATTATTGCGGTTGATGCTCTTCCAGTCTTCTAATGCAGTCTGCTGTGTGCAGCTAATCACACATGTAGGAAGACGGGAGCAACTGGATGGTCTGTATTTTAAACAGATATATAAAAAGTACAGATTTCTAATATAGGCACAGGTCCTATAAAGTAGTAAAGTCAACAAGTGTCATCTTTAGTCTAAAGCAGGGGTCTCAAACTCGCGGCCCACGGGCCTCAATACAAAATTTTGTGGCCCTCGCCGGCAAAAGCTTCCTTATAGTTCGCTTCAGCGCTCCCAAGTAATCCGCCGCATCCCCGCCGCTAAACGAGGGCTGCAGAGCCCCCAAATCGCCCAGGGGCAATCCGCCGGCATTTCCTGGAAGGGGCAGAGCTTTCAGCTTCAGCTCTGCCCCTCCTGACGTCAATCGCCGCACGGATTGCCGCCTCTCCCCGCCCCTCTCTGTGAAGGAAGAGTGAGAGGGACGGGCAGAGGAGGCGATGCGCAGCGATTGTGAAATTCCTTATGCGACCCAGCCTCATCCTGACTTAGCCTCCTGCGGCCCCCCAGGTAAATTGAGTTTGAGACCCCCGGTCTTAAGCATTAAAACAACATAAAATTAACAGCTAGAACCGTCTGACTTGTTTTAAAGGAAAAAAACTCATGCTTTAGGCTGTGTTCCCACTTGAGCTGAGAATAGAAATTTTAGTCCATTTTCCACTCAGCACAAAACTGACAGTGAACAAATCCTTTTTTTTAGATAAGAGCCATTCACACTTAGCAGCCTACAATGGATGCAGTAAGCGGACTGCACTTTTGTGCCTTCCCCAGAATCTTGAGCATTGTAGCGGACACTACACTGTCTATTCCGGCTGGCGGAATATAACCCTGCATTACAACTTTGTTCTAAAACATTATTTACAGTATATTATATGCAACCAGCATTTTTTTTTTACTAGACCAGCATTGGAAGGGTTGCACAGAGCTTTAAAGTTCCTGTAGAGAACTGCCGAAGCATCCGAAGCTTACATAGATACATTTTGTTTACATAAATGTATCTAAGTGTTTAATGTGACTCACTCTCTCTGACTGAGAAGGAGCTGGAGGACAGCCAAAGAGTGTGTAACATTTATCACTTGTTACATTCTATTTAGTTAAATGTATCTATCTGAACTTCTGCATATCTCTCCACGGAACTTTAAACCTCTGTGTTTAACCCTTCCAATTCTGGTCTAGTAAAAAAAAAACTGCTGGTTGCATATAATATGCTGTAAATAATGTTTTAGAGAAAAGTTGAAATGCAGGGTTATATTCCGCTTTAAGGTGGCCATACATCTAGCAATTTTGGTGGCTAATTGACCAAGAGACAGATCTCTCTCTGAATGTGATCGGAGACAGATCTGTGGGCCGCCATAACCCGCAGGCCGATTCCTGATCGATTTCAGCATGTAATCTTTTGGAAATTGGCCTTGTGACACCACCACCCCGGCTGCTGTCCCCCTAAGGTTTTATGCCCCCAGTTTTACTGATACATACCATACCATTTTTTTTGTAACAAAGGTGGAGTTTCACTTTAAATTTTAACATTTAAAGCCCATGTAAACTGTAATGTGAAAAGTAGTCCTTTAGATTAGTGCTGACTAGTTCAGCATTACCATTAAGACTTCATTCTGCGCAGCCAATGCATTGTGATTGCAAGTCGAGGCCTCCTGTTTGACCCACTTGAGGCTTTCCTGTCCATCCCTGAGGACTGCTCCACCTCCACAGCTTCACATGTGCCCCTGCCAGTAATCCAGCCTTCCACAGACTACAGTTAGGTTGTGCATACATACTAATGTATGTATGTGCAACCCAATGTTGTTCCACCTGACATTCATGGGGTTCCACAGGCCTGGGAAAATTTCTAGTGGGTGAAGAGGGGGCTTCTACTTGCCACCCTAGGGACAGATGCAGCTGTACAGCTAAGTCCTACACGACCTACACAAAATAGTACATAGCCTAAGGGACTGCTTTTTCGGATCAGCTTATTTTGGCGTGCGGCTCTCAGAGCCGAGCGCCAATACTGGGCGCCCCATAGCAGCAATGCTATGCTGCGCGGGGCACGTAGCGGTAATTTGGGGCTCTGGCGGCTGCCAGACCCCGCCAGACCCCGAATTACATCTCCCTCCGAGTTGCGACAACTCGGAGGGGGAATAGTATTTAACGCCACCTCGGAGTTTAGCGGCAGCAGTGAGAGCCATAATTTTGGCTCTCACCGCGCCGAACTGAGCGGCACCGAAACAATATGCACCCCTGCTTTTTAGTGTTATGTTTAGGTGGACCTTAGGGGAAAAAAATATAGTGCTGCTGGGTATACTTCCCTTTGTAAGTAACAATAATAAAATGTTATTTACTTCAATGGCTTCAAGTCCAATTCCAGCCACAAAGATGGTTTCTGGTTTCATTTTTGATCATTTAAAATAAACGCCACCTCTCTAGGAATGACAAGACGAAAGTAACCTGTGTGGAAAAAGTAAGTAGTTATCTATTGTAAAACAAAAGTTTGCCTTCTTAAAACAGAAGATATTTGCAATTATTCAAGTTGGAATGAGCTCTGGGGTATCCCACAATGCATCACTGCTGAATATGCAAATTATCCTTTGTTGTCCCTGGAAGCTAACCACACCTCCAGAACCGCTAGAATGCAATGATGTGTCTGCTTGTTACCGGTAATTGTACAGAGCAGGAAGGCTACAGAAATGACACACACAAGTTATGGCTTATATTACCGTATATTCCGGCCTATAAGACGACTGGGCGTATAAGACGACCGCCCAACTTTTCCAGTTAAAATACAGAGTTTGGGATATACTCGCTGTATAAGACTACCCCTCTTCCAACGCACACCAAATAAAAATAAAAATAAAAAAAAATCATATACTGGTGCTGTGTATGAACAGATACTTGTGCTGTACTGTATGTGTTACCCAGTATATAACAGTATATAGTCAATTGACTTGTTGCATTGGTCAACTCTCCTTAAGTAGACTGGTCTGCTCTCCTTGACTACCTGTTTATCAGAGCGGTATGGAAAATAGATTGCGCTCCCTCAGCAGGGAGATCTGAGAGGCGGTAACAGGATAGGGAGTATCACCCGGCATCAATGACACCCGGCGTATAAGACGACCCCCAACTTTTCAGAAGATTTTCAAGGGTTAAAAAGTAGTCTTATATGCAGGAATATACAGTATATTCATTTTTCTAAAACATTTTCAGAATATAAGATGCATCTAGGTTTAAAGGGCAAAAATCAGGGGGGAAAAATACTAAACCTTGTGCGTCTATGGTGCAGAGATGTCTTATAGATCCGTATACCCTCAAAACTGTCTCTATCTAAGCTACACTGACCAGTTACACTTACCCCTGATGCCCCCAATAACTACACTTAACTAAAGTCCTGATGCCTCTATCAGTTACACTACACTACACTAGCTCCTTATTCCCACCAGTTGTACTGCAGAACACTACACCCTACACTAGCCCCTGATGCCCACCATCTACACTACACTAACCCTTACTAAGCCCCCCCCCCCCCCCGCTACACTACAATAACCCCTGCTAAACACAAAGCTCCCCAGCTACACTACGCTGTACCTGCAGTGGAAGATCTCACCTGATCCTGTTGCTGCGCTCCTCTCCTCCATCTCCGGTCATCTTGCACTGTATGTTCCAGTCATCCGAGGGCGCTGTCCTTCACACATCAGGACCCCAGCCGCCATGCTCCTCTTCCCCTCAGGCTCCATCTATACATCCTGCATCTGTACACGCTCCATCTTTCCTGGTTACAGAATTCTTCCTAGTTACTATTTGCCTGTTACTTTGTTACCTCACAGCGCACATGCGTAGGAAGGAAGGATAATACGGCAGCTGCAGACGGAGCCTGAGGGCAAGAGGAGTGCGGCGGTTGGGCTCCTGACATGTGAAAAACGGCACCCTCCGAGGACTGGAACATACATCGCAAGATGACCGGAAACAGATGGAGAGGAGTGCGGCAACAGGATCACTAAGTGCTTCCCTGCACATTCTGCATCATACCTTTTGAATATAAGTCGCACCCCCCCAGGGTTATGGTTTAGGTTATAAAGGTTCGTTCATAACCTAAATTTGTTCTTAAGTCGGGACGCCCCCATTCCTTAAGCAGAGTAGACGCAGCGGAAGGCAGATAGGGGACATCTCACCTGTTCCATGCCGATGTAACGTCCCGTCCTCTCTCTCCGTTCACTGTCCACTGTCCATGGCTACACATGCGTCACATAATGTCGTATTAGGATTTACCACAACTCAGTAATTTTAGCCCAATCAATAGCAAAAAAAAAGACATAAAATACTCCCCGGAAATTGGAAATTAAAAAAAAAATGACAAATCGAAAAACAGAAATCGGAAAAAACAGAAAATGAAAAATTGGCATTGGCGAATGGGCATTTCCGACCATCCCTATTAGTAATACTCTCTATATATGCGGATTACATAATGATAATCATTGATGCAACCCTGAAGAGAGCTTTTAAAAAAGTTAGATACCTGTTTAGAGGCTCTTGATCCTGTAGAACCTTTCCGGTCTTCTCCCTGAGTCTTCATTCCCTCGCTGTCCCCCATTCAAAATTAGCACCTTCGGGAATCCTCAGAAGACTTCGAACGCACTTGTGTCCCTGAATGCTTCTGGAAATCAGAATCCGTACTACACATGAGTGAGCGCGCTCTCGCCTGAAGTACTCTGGGACACAAGAACTTCCATAGCCTGCCCAGCAGGGGGAACGAGACAGGACCGAGAAGGCTCTGCTGGATCCAGAGCCTTTCCTCTAAATAGGTGAGCATTTAACTTTTTTATATACTGTATATAAAGCTCATTTGAGGTTCACTTTAACAATTTGTTCTCCTCCCCTGCCTACACCTCTTTGACGCTGCATGTATCCTTGGCAGGTTAAGTTCTCCGTTAAAACTGTGATGTCTATAATTTGCACTGGAAATTACAGCCAGGGATGAGCACTGTCTTGTTTAATCCGTCCCATGGCGCGTCCCACACTACGTTCCAAGCCATGTCACATGACTACTACACTTCCTACTTTAACCTAGAAGGAGGAAGTGTTTGTAGTCACGTGACTGCAGCTTGGAACACAGCATGGGATGCGGCGTGGGACGGGTTAAAAAAGATGGCTGCTGGGTAAGTTTAGCCACCCCCCCCCCCCTGCACACACCCACTCGGTTGCACTAATCAGGAGGATGAAATCCGAATGATACTCATTTAGATTTCATCCAAATTTAATCCGGAGAGCATCACTGATTATGGCTATAGTGGCGCTCAGACGGTAATTTGAGCACTGTCAAGAGACGGAGCCCAAATTACAATAAAAACAGCATAATTTGGACTCCAGCTGCAGCTGGAAACCAAATTACGTCTTACACCACGGTGGCCTGGAGGGTGAATAATTAACACCGCCTGGACTTTTGCAGGAGCAGGGAGAGACGTTTTTCGGCTTCGCCCTGCACCCAAATTTTTCATAATGCCACTGTGACCATTGCAATGATTTTCATTCCAAAATTAATAAAAAAAAAAATCAAGTTATGCAATTAACCTTATTAAAAGTTTCAGTTTAAAAACTTCACGGGATTCCTCCTCTGAGCTTTGTTCTGACTTACAGCCTCATTTCAATTAAAACAAAGGTTTCTCTCTACCGTGAATTTTCTTGTCCCCTTGACGACTAATTGCAGAGCTATTTGCATATCTTACAAGTCTTGTCTTGAAGGATTGAAGTTTGGGCTCCCAATTTCCAGAGGTTTTTCTTTTTCGGAAATGCGATCGGGGAGAGTTCTGCATCTCGCCGTGTAAATTACCAGCGCACTTCCAGCCCGTCAGTGGGGGATTCGTCTATCAGAAATAAGTGGTAATTACATAATAATTCCCAACAAATGGATTTCCATACATTTTCGTAAAATGTTCCTGTAGGAATAAATGCGTCGAACAGCCTTTTAGAAGGTTTTGAAACACAACGTGCCAAGCATTTTCTCTAATTCTAAAGATATGTTCGGGTAAATGTGTCCTGAGGCTGACACAGTGGCGGCTTTGATTTAGGACAAAAAGTGCTCTTGTAAGCTGTATTCCGGTAGTTCTACATAGGAGGAGGTATCGTATAGAAAACTCAGACACGCCAATAATCAGCTACTTGCCTGGGTGGAAAACCCTTCCAGCATAGAATAAGTTTCAGAAATAAATGCAACATACACAAAAGTATAATTCTTTATATTTTAACTTTTTTCAAATACCTACTTCTTTAACCCTTTAGCAGCCACATAAAGTAAAACTTTTTGGCTGCAGGGCTTAATTTTTCCTGCCGCTGTGGAAGTGTGCCTTTTTTCCAGCCTGGAAGGCTCAGCAGGACATGCAGAGGTGGTGGCATTGAGCTTTTAAAGTTACCTGTCTGGCTGGATCGGCTGCTTATTCCTCCACCGCGGCGGCAATGTAATTCCGACATGTCTTCTAAGTTCCAATAACATGATATGACATGTGATCAGGATCCAGGAAACTGTCAGCATTACAGCGCTACACGGTGGTGGAAGAGGGAGGAAGGGAGAGTGTCACGGCGATAATTTTTAGGTAATTCCTGGAAGCGTTGATCCAGGGATTTAACTGACTGCCATCGGGAGTCGAGAAGGAATGTTTCCCTTTCAATGCTAATTGGCCCAAGCCTTGTAAGGTTTTTTGCCTTCCCCTGGATCAACTGGGATATCAGGTTCAGGATGGTGTTTATTTTTATTGTATTTCTTTATTTTTTCTGATTGGACTTGATGGACGAAAGTCTGTTTTCAACCAAACTATGTAACTATGTGTCTTCCATCACCCCTCTTCCACCATCAGGTGGCGCTGTAACACTGACAAAGTCTCCTGGATCCTGATTCCATGTCCTATCATGTGATCTGAAGTGACCGGGACCCAAAAGCTTATAGATTAGGAAACAAACATGGCAGCCTCACAGCGAGAGAGCATTGTGGCTGTTGAGTGACTGGAGCTTCAGGGCAGGGTAGGTTGTACAGTGGCGTAAATACATAGGTTCAGATGGGAATTCAGGATTCTCTTGGGTATAAACAGGGTGGAGTTTTTGGGGAAGCAGGAAATTTGGGGCCTGGTAGTGGCAGATCTTTGTGCAGTGCCAAAGACACCCATAGAAATATCAGTAATGGGAAATTTAGTTGCCTACAGCTCCTGCTAAGTATCGGGCACTGGGGCCACTGGCAATACAAAATAGGGCTATAAATAGCGGGTGCCAAAATTTCCCAATATTACCAATATTTCTATGGGTGCATATGGTGGTGTGGTGGTGGTGGTGGAGGGGGGGGGGGTTAGGGTGGTACTGTTTCTGCACAGATTGGCATTGGTAGTGTTGAGGGTTTAAAGTGAACCAGAGGTGGGGTTCTGACAATGCTATCTACACACAGAGGCTGGGTCTGCCTATACAGCCCAGCCTCTGTTGCTATCCAGATCCCCTCTAAGTTCCCCCTGCGCTCGGCTATCCCCCATAAATCACAGCCACGCTGTTTACATCTGTACTGTCAGTCTCGACTCTCCCCCCGCCTCCTGCATAGCTCAGGTCCCCGCCCGCGTCCCTTCCCTCCAATCACCGGGGAGGGAAGGGACGCGGGCGGGGACCGGAGCTATGCAGGAGGCGGGGGGAGCGCCGAGACTGACAATACAGAGGTAAACACAGCCCGCTGTGACACGCTGCATGTCGGCAGCGCGGCTGTGATTTGTGGGTGATCGCAGAGCTTGGGGGGGCTTGGGGATTGGGATAGCAACAGAGGCTGGGCTGTATAGGCAGACCCAGCCTCTGTGTGCAGCCAGCATTGTCAGAACCCCACCTCGGGTTCTCTTTAAAGTTAGCTTTGTGGGGTGGTTAAGGTTGGGAGAGTTACTGTGTGAGAATAGTTGTAGTAAAATGTTGGTGTTTATTACTGATATTTTACTACTTTTTTTCACTGTAACAGTAAAATAACAGTACATTTACCAATATTCTACTATCGGCTTTTCAAGGCGCCCTTTTTTAATGTGCCCTTTGTTTTGTGGGGAGGGTTGGGAGGGATTAAAACGTGTATCGGCTTTGAATAACATACATTAAGGGGGGTGCTAAAGAGGCGTGGACCGCTCTAACAGCACAGGGCCATTTTAACCCTTTACACACTGTGAGAAATCATTGCTCTCTTGTCCTTGTTTACAAATTAATTTGATCTAAAGATAAATTTAGAAAAATCAAACTCAGCAGATGATGAATAATACAAAGCATGACTGTAGGTAGAAATGCTGCAAGTGCAGTCTTCACCGAAGCCCTCAGCAGAACTACGGACTAATAAAATATTTATTTCTTTGACTTTGTCTGCTTTTCTTCACCGGTTATGAACAAAACTCCTTTCTGGACCTGCCATGCTTCCCCATTAAAGCGGACCGGAACTCAGAACTTCCTCTCTGCTCTAAAAGATAAGCAACAGCATAATAACATTTCATGTAAAACATTTTTTGTTAAAACTAACAGAACTCCTGCAATAAATCTACAGTGTCTACTTCCTGCTTTAATGGAAACAAAGGGTTAACATTCTGTGTTTACTTATTAGCTGTGTCTGACGAGGACTGACGCATTTCTGTGCTGACACGGCTGAGAGATCAGATTACACTTGTGATTACTTCAAGATGAGGGGGAATTAGGCTCATCTCTCTGTTTTCCTTTGTGTCCTGTGCAAGACAGCAAAAGGTAAAAAGGCGCCCAGGATATATAAAACACTTTAAAATCAATAAAATGAAAAAAAAATTGAGGTGGCTTACCTCATAGACGACAAAATCACTTTGGATAAGGAAAGGAAGTTTTAATAAATTATTAAGCACAGGCAACGCGTTTAGTGGGACTATGCCCACTTCCTCAGGCCAAATAAAAGTGCCAATGTAGTTTATATGCCGTACTCGGGGAGCCTCCTTTTTCCTTCCAGTATTGTCCTGTACAAGAGTTCAGCTCTACTCTGATATAGGATAGTATGGGTTATAAATATTGTCCGTGCATAACAAAGATGTGGTGGACTCCTTTTATTTGCGCTTAGTGCCTGCAGTGTTGTTCGCTGCCAGTCCTGTTTTGAGAATCTGTTTGGAAATTAATCAAATATGAGAAAAGGGCATTCAATAATGAATGGAGCCATCCTGGCAGCTGAGGCTTCGTCTGAAGGGTCTGAAATAATAGGTATACTACAAATCTGCTTTTAAGTGTTAAGCTGCCCATACATCAATTTTCCACTGAGCCATTAAAGTGACACTAAAGTGAACAAAAATATATGATATAAATAATAAGTGAACAAAAATAATGAATACATAATTACTAGTACATTAGTAGCAAAGAAAATATTCTCATATATATATATATATATATATATATATATATATATATATATATATATATATATATATATATATATATATATTATAACATTGCATCATTCTCTAATATTTGCAGTTTACACACTACTCAGCATTCTAAATGATTTTACAGAGCAGGCTATGTGAACTTTTGAACTTTACTCTGCAGTAAAATACAAAATACAGTGACAGACACTTGAGATAATAAGCTTCAGAAGACAGAGCTCTCTGCGGCTTTGAAAAGTCGGAGAGATCAGTGGCTTTTTTGCATGGATAACTAGAGTTTCTTAACGCTTCCTGTACTGGAAACAATATCAGACTGATATCTCTGCTGCTTATGTTTTATTTCTTAGCTGTACTACACATACAAATCATTATATCATAAGTTTATTTTCACTTCAGATTCTCTTTAAGTGATGGATTTTATAAGGCCACAAACAGTGTGATCCACTAGTGGCTTACACACTGTGTGATCCCCCTTCACTAATTGAGCTGTACAATGTTCTTCCACCATGCTCTGAAACCAAAAATTGATTCTGTGTCAATTAAAATCATGCAAACAGGAGCCGATTCCTTAGGATCTGCCAATATTTTCTATCCTGCCTAATCAAGTAAATTGGTTGATTCGACCAGATATCGGCCAATTTTCATCCATCGAGCAGAATAGAACATAATCGATTCTCCCCCGATGTGATAAAATGATTGAACTGAATGGTCGAACGAGCAGGAAAATGGAATACTGGATGAGCACCTTTACTGTCACATAAAGTCTATATACTGTAAGTATTACTGGCAAGCTTTGTTACAGACATACCTGTGGTTAATTTGGTGTATTACCTGATCTGGCCTCCAAACCTCCCCATATGCTTTGATGGGAAAACCACTTTGCATGGCTATCGGCTGTTAAGGAGATGGGAGTGATTAACTGCTAAATAAGCACAATGTAAAAGATGCAGCATTGTTGTAAATACTCTAGGTTGACATGCATGTGTCTTAAAAAGGAGATCAAAATAAAATGCAGGTATATTACATGTAATGATCTCAAACCTAACTGATAAAACTAGTGTAGGTGTCAGACACTAATTAATGATGTGTTACGCAAGTAGCTGAATTTGTGGTACACTAGCAAAGCATACATTACCCTGGTAACGCAAGTTGTGCTATTTGCATAATAGGAGCTAAAGTGTGTTATACAAAACAGGCAGAAGTACCGCTAAAAGTGCCATTTGCTGTCGGGCATAGCAATTTCGCCACAGTTACATGAATATACTTCGTAATGGGATGAACATGGGTGTGTAATGCACAGTTCCTGTCCTACATAGTCCTAGCAAGGGTTCCACTTTTTCACTTTAAAGTGAAACTCCGACCAAGAATTGAACTTTATCCCAATCAGTAGCTGATACCCCCTTTTACATGAGAAATCTATTCCTTTTCACAAACAGACCATCAGGCGGCGCTGTATGACTGATATTGTGGTGAAACCCCTCCCACAAAGAAATTCTGAGTACGTACTCTTGGCAGTTTCCTGTCTGTGAACCTTGCTGCATTGTGGGAAAGCCGGAAAATTTGTACTTACCTTGGTAATTTTCCTTTCCTGATACAACTCCATGTCGACATACTTCCTGGGTTAGCTCCTCCCCTCTAACCCCTATAGGACCCATATCAAAACTATAAATAAAGGTCATGACCCAGTATACCCCATTCTCGTCCATAGTACTCAGACACAAAAATAACAAAAGGGTGGGTAGTATGTCGACATGGAGTTGTATCAGGAAAGGAAAATTACCAAGGTAAGTACAAATTTTCCGGCTTTCCTGATACCTCCATGTCTCCATACTTCCTGGGACTTAACTAGCATAACAAAGAAATAACCAGTCGGGAGGGTATAATGCAACAATATTTATGTATCAAGCAAAATAAAAAATACACACCGTCATTTATGTACAGAAGACAATACTCTTTTCCCAAAATCAACCGTAGTTAACACAGAGGGATCGACACTGTAATGATTAATAAAAGTATTTGGACTGGACCAGTTTGCTGCCTTACAAATTGTTGTGAGTGAAACACCTGATGAGGCTGCCCATGATGTTGATATACTCCTAGTTGAGTGTGCCGAAGTTGACGGAGCTTCCGTTGCCCCTTTCGCCCTGTAGGCTGCCTTAATCAGTCTCACTATCCAAGTGGCGATAGTTCTTGATGTCACTTCCCTACCTTTTCTGGGCCCTGCCGGGCAGACAAATAAATGATCTGAACTCCTGAATGAACTAGTCCTTTCAATATAAGAACTAAGAATTCTTGCCATGTCCAGCTCATGTAGACCTGACCCGTCCTGGGACTGTGGAAATGCTGGTAATGTCCACTCTTGGTTCAAGTGCCTTGTAGATACCACTTTAGGTAGGAAACCCATGACTGGCCTCAGGACTACTCTGTCAGGATAGAAAACAATATGCGGCTCTGAAACTCCTAATGCTTGTATCTCCGAGACCCTTCTACCAGAAGTTATAGCTACTAAGAAGGTTGTTTTAAGGGTCAGATTCCAAATAGAGCATGATTCAATTGGTTCAAAAGGGGTTGAAGAAAGATAGTCCAGAACTAGAGGTAAATCCCATGTAGGTAGTATCTTTTTTATGGGAGGCCTGATTTTCAACAGTGCTTGGAAAAACAACTGAATTAGTCTTTCTGATGACAGTCTTTGACCTATTAGACTGGACAAGGCCGACACTTGACACCGGAGGGTACTGACACTCAATCCGACATCCACGCCAGACTGTAAAAAGTCCAGTATATGTGGTACAGATGGTGATAGAAAGTTTACACCCCTAGAGTAGGAAAAGTCCATGAATTTTTTCCATGTTCTATGGTATGACTTATTGGTTGATATCTTCCTGGCTTGCAGCAAGGTATTTACCACTGATTCGGAAAAACCAGCCTGTATCAAAAGCCCCCTTTCAACTTCCATGCAGTTAATGACAACACCTCTGGGTTCTGATGATATATCCCGTTCTGTGATAATATGTACCGGGTTGTCTGTAATCTCAACGGTGGACACACTGACATCTTGATTAAGAAGGGAAACCAAGGCCTCTTGGGCCAATATGGAGCTATCACTATTGCTGTGACCTCCTCCGTCTTCAGTCTCTGCAAGAATCTCAGTATCAGCGGAACCGGCGGAAATGCATAAACCATCGCTACCTCCCATGGGGATGTAAGAGCATCCACTCCATGTGTACCCGGTACCAAGTGTCGTGACAGGAACCTCGGTAGCTGATAATTGAGATGAGATGCAAAAAGATCTAACTGGGGAAGTCCCCATAATTGAACTATCAGCCTGAAGATTGTAGTATTCAATTTCCATTCGTTGTTGTCGACCATCTTCCTTGACAAAGAATCCGCTTGAACATTGAGCTTGCCTGGAAGATATACTGCTCTGATCGATAAAAGATTGGACTCTGCCCATTCCATTAATGGCGACAATTCCTTCATCAACGACCAGCTTCTGGTGCCCCCTTGCTTCTGCACATATGCGACTGCCGCTCGGTTGTCCATCTGGATGCAAAGTGCTGAGTTCTTCACTAAATGTGCAAATGCTTGTGTTGCATGGACTGCTGCTCTGAGTTCTAGTATGTTGGAAACCACAGTTGTTTGCATTGAAGGCCACCGACCTTGAGCCCAGTGCTCTAAGCAATGAGCCCCCCATCCAATTTTGCTCGCATCCGACGTAATCGTGATCCATTTGTATGGTATTAAAGAGAAACCTTGCCTCAGGTTGCTTGGATCTGTCCACCATAGGAGGGACACTCTGCATGTCATAGATAGTCTTATCTTTTGATTCATTGACACATTGTTCCATTGTTTCAGGAAATTCAACTGAAATGACCTCATGTGCCATCTGGACCACCTCACTACCGGGATCACTGATGACATCTGTCCCAGAATTTGAAGACACTGTCTTGATGATAGTAGCTGACATTGTATTATCCCCTGTATCGTCTTTACCAGGTTCCAGACCTTCTCCTCTGGTAGATAAACTATGTTTTTCATGGTGTTGAATGCTGCTCCTAGGTATATCAATTCTCTGGTAGGTTCCATCTGACTCTTCTGTCGATTGATGACCCAACCTAGCTCTGTCAGGAATCTGATTGAGATGTCTCTGTGCTGAATAAGCTTGTCCTTTGAGTCTGCTAGTATCAGGATGTCGTCCAAATAGTGGTATATCCTGATGCTTTTTAACCTCAGTTGTGCTATGGCTGAAATTAATACCTTTGTAAAAGTGCGGGGTGCTGTTGACAGCCCGAAGGGCAGCGAAGTGAACTGGAAATGGTTCTCGTCTATGCAGAATCTCAGGAATTTTTGAAATCTTAAATGGATGGGTATGTGCAGGTAGGCATCTTGTAGGTCTATCGATATCATCCAATCGTCCGGCATGATGGTTGGGATAATTGACTGGAGAGATTCCATCTTGAACCTTGGGATTGTCACTGCTCTGTTTAAGTATTTTAAGTCTATAACGGGTCTGAAACCTCCGCTTTTTTTCTGTACTAAGAATAGCTGGGAATATATCCCCTCTCCTTGCTCCAAGAGAGGAACTCGTTCTATTGCTTTTTGCTGCTGCAATGAAATCACGTATTCTCTCAAAGTGTTTGCTTTTTGTAGATTCCTTGAAAGGTAAGTCGGAATGAATCTGTTGTTTGGAATCCATTGAAACTTCCACTTGTGACCCTTTGAGATGGTATTGAGCACCCACTTGTCTGGTATTCTCTCCACCCAAACATCCTTGTAGTCTCTTAATCTTGATCCCACTATGGACATCTGGGTGGGCTGAACTTCAAAAGGACTGCTTAGCTTGTCCCGAGCTCTGGACATTTGTCTTGAGGGACCTAGCTAGAGAAGCCTGTGAGCTCTTCCAGTTTCCTCTAAAAGGTTTTCCTGGCTTGTATGACTTAGCATCCCTAAAGCGACTTGATTGTTGTTTTCTGGAACCAGTAAAATTACGCTTCTGTGGCCTGTCTTGAGGAATTAATCCGGATCTACCTCCGGTAACTCTAGATATGGCCTTGTCCATCTCACTTCCGAACAACGCTTCTCCGTCATATGGTATTTTTACCCAATTCTGTTTTGAACTCAAATCCGCTCTCCATGGTTTAAGCCACATGGCTCTCTTAGCAGTTACTGAAGTAACCATAATTCTGGCCAAAGACCTGAAAATGTCCATGGATGCCTCTCCTATGAAGTCAGCGGTAATTTTGAGATCGTCCATGGCTGCTATAATGTCAAATTTTTCTGCGTCTGCTTCTATAGCCTGCTCAATATTAGAAGTCCAAACCTTTAGGGCTTTTGCCACTCCTGTAAGTGCAATCGCCGGTTTACAAGTTGCTCCTGCAACTAGGTATGATTTCTTTAGATCATTATCAACCCTACGCTCCAAGACATCTTTAAAGATAGCTGAGTCTTCCTTGGGCAGAGTCACATGCTTAAGTAATCTTGACAGAGATGCATCCACCGCGGGTGGGTTTTGCAAAAAAGGTACTTCTTCTTTTAAAGGGTACAACTTTGCGAATCTATTCTGATATGATACCTTATTTTCCACTTTTTTAAACTCTTCAAGTATTAAGTTCTTAATTTCCTTCATAATTGGAAATGTGTTTGTCTTTTTTGTAAGGTGAGAATAGTATTCCTTATTCTGATTTTCCTCAACTGGTGGATCTGTCCACTCCAAAGCCTCTTTTACTGCTGTAATGAAGGGATTAGTCAATTTAAAGTCGAATAAGCACGGAGATTCTTCTTCCTCTGAACCCTCAATATCCTGATCATGCTCTTCCAGTGGCTGACCAGTAGAGGTATGGGCCATCACCTCCTCCCTAACCACTTTCCTGATGGCCTCTGATATATCTTCTGTTTTATTTTCATGAGTCTTTGCCAGCTGAACAAAGCATGAATTACACACTGTTTTTTCTGGCATTGCCTGGTTTGGACAGGCTCAGCACTGATCCCTAGTGGTGCTCAAATACCCCTTTTTAAAATTCGAGTTTGGTCGAATTCGAATAGTAAATTATTCGAGGTCAGTCGAATATTCGAGTCGAATAAATTTTACTATTCGATTCGACCTCGGACTTCGAGCTCACTATTCGAGTCGGTATTCGAGCTCATTATTCGAGCTGACTATTCGAATTGGCCTTAAATAGCTTCCCAACACTTGTTTTGAGGGTTAATGATGCAAGAAACATATTTTTTTCCAAGTGACAACAGCAAGTGATTATGTGGGGATGTTCCTTTAAAAAAAAAAAAAGGTGAAAAGAGAAGTTGTGTCCAGAATTTTGTTCAGTACTGTATATACTTCTTCTTCTTCTTCTTCTTTATCTTCTATATCTTCTTCTTCTTCTTCTATATCTTCTTCTTCTTCTTCATCTTCTTCTTCTTCTTCTTCATCTTCTTCATCTTCATCTTCATCTTCTTCATCTTCTTCATCTTCATCTTCTTCATCTTCTTCTTCATCTTCTTCATCTTCTTCATCTTCATCTTCTTCATCTTCTTCTTCATCTTCTTCATCTTCATCTTCTTCATCTTCTTCTTCTTCTTCTTCTTCTTCTTCATCTTCTTCTTCATCTTCTTCATCTTCTTCTTCATCTTCTTCATCTTCATCTTCTTCATCTTCTTCTTCATCTTCTTCATCTTCTTCTTCTTCTTCTTATTCATCTTCTTCATCTTCTTCTTCTTCTTCTTCTTCATCTTCTTCATCTTCATCTTCTTCTATATCGTCTTCTTCGTCACTTATTTCTCTTTTCATTTTTTTTTTTTAAAGAAATGCAGCTATTTTTGAGCGTAACAACAAATAGCTGGTGGCGCACGCATGTTGGAAGCGCCATTGTATGTGCTCCCTGGCAGTGGAAACACACAGACAGCAGGAGGTAAATTTAGCAGCAGGAGGAGGAGGATGAGTGTGTGGCAGCATGCAGTCAATGAGGCAGGCAGCGTGACATAATAGCCCTGGTACCTAGCGGTGATACCATGGCTGTAAATAAACACAACAGGAGGTCCCAGACAGCGGTCGTGCAGCCCACATTGTGTCCAATACACAACTGGGACAACACAGTTTTCAACCCGGGCACCTCAGAAAAATTAAACCTTTTTTTGTAATGGTTTTGTAGTTTTGGTTTTACAACCAATTACACAGATATATAGCTATTTTTTGACGTAATAGCTGGTGGCAGAGTGGCAGCAGAAGGTAAATCTGTGTACCCTGGCGGTGGGAAACACAGACAGACAGCAGCAGCAGCAGGAGGAGGAATGGAGGAGAGTAATTATGTGAGCAGCTATTGTTTGACGTAATAGCTGGTGGCAGTGTGGCAGCAGAAGGTAATTCTGTGTACCCTGGCAGTGGGAAACACAGACAGACAGCAGCAGCAGGAGGAATGGAGGAGTAGTGTGAGTGTGGCAGCAGGTAGGCAGCGTGACATAATAGCCCTGGTACCTAGCGGTGATACCAGGGCCGTAAATAAACACAACAGGAGGTCCCAGACAGCGGTCGTGCAGCCCACATTGTGTCCAATACACAACTGGGACAACACAGTTTTCAACCCGGGCACCTCAGAAAAATTAAACCTTTTTTTGTAATGGTTTTGTAGTTTTGGTTTTACAACCAATTACACAGATATATAGCTATTTTTTGACGTAATAGCTGGTGGCAGAGTGGCAGCAGAAGGTAAATCTGTGTACCCTGGCGGTGGGAAACACAGACAGACAGCAGCAGCAGCAGGAGGAGGAATGGAGGAGAGTAATTATGTGAGCAGCTATTGTTTGACGTAATAGCTGGTGGCAGTGTGGCAGCAGAAGGTAATTCTGTGTACCCTGGCAGTGGGAAACACAGACAGACAGCAGCAGCAGGAGGAATGGAGGAGTAGTGTGAGTGTGGCAGCAGGTAGGCAGCGTGACATAATAGCCCTGGTACCTAGCGGTGATACCAGGGCCGTAAATAAACACAACAGGAGGTCCCAGACAGCGGTCGTGCAGCCCACATTGTGTCCAATACACAACTGGGACAACACAGTTTTCAACCCGGGCACCTCAGAAAAATTAAACCTTTTTTTTTTTTTAATGGTTTTTTGGTTTTTGGTTTTACAACCAATTTAGCTATTTTTGGACGTAATAGCTGGTGGCAGAGTGGCAGCAGAAGAAGGTAATTCTGTGTACCCTGGCAGTGGGAAACACAGACAGACAGCAGCAGCAGGAGGAGGAATGGAGGAGTAGGCGAGCAGCTATTGTTTGACGTAATAGCTGGTGGCAGAGTGGCAGCAGAAGGTAAATCATCTGTGTACCCTGGCAGTGGGAAACACAGACAGACAGCAGCAGCAGCAGCAGGAGGAGGTATGGAGGAGCAGTGTGAGTGTGGCAGCAGGTAGGCAGCGTGACATAATAGCCCTGGTACCTAGCGGTGATACCAGGGCCGTAAATAAACACAACAGGAGGTCCCAGACAGCGGTCGTGCAGCCCACATTGTGTCCAATACACAACTGGAACAACACAGTTTTCAACCCGGGCACCTCAGAAAAATTAAACCTTTTTTTTTTTTAATGGTTTGTTTGGTTTCGGTTTTGCAACCAATATAGCTATTGTTTGACGTAATAGCTGGTGGCAGAGTGGCAGCAGAAGAAGGTCATTCTGTGTACCCTGGCAGTGGGAAACACAGACAGACAGCAGAAGGGCAGTACACAGCAGCCCACTGTAGGTGTAAAATGTGTGGCTGCAGGCGACGTAATAGTCAAAGTGAACCAGGCTGGCTTAGTGAGCAGGAGCCAGGAGGTGGTAAAGGGTGGTAAGGCACATTAACGATGGTTCCGGCAGCCAGTTCATGTCCCCCTCTCGCCGACAACAGGGGCCAGGAACTCGCCTTCCACCCACGCCTGGTTCATCTTGAGAAACGTCAGTCTGTCCACAGACTTGTGAGACAGACGTGAGCGTTTCTCGGTGACCACGCCACCAGCTGCACTGAAGCAGCGCTCGGACAGCACGCTGGAAGGGGGGCAGGACAGCACTTCCAGGGCGTACTGCGCTAGCTCGCTCCAGATCTCCATGCGCTTGACCCAATACTCCATGGGATCAACAGGGGCATCGCTGTCAAGCCCGCTGTACGACCCCATGTAGTCAGCCACCATGCGGGTCAGGCGCTGGCTGTGACCGGAGGAGGATGCTGCTGCATGCATCTCCTCTCTAGTCACTGCTGCCGGAGCCTCTACAGTCCTGTAGAGCTCGTGGCTGAGAGACAGCAGGTCTGTGGGGCGCTTGCTGCTGCTGGATGCAGGCACCTGCTGCTGCCTCTGTGCTGGCTGCTGGACAGTGGGGGTGGAAGGCTGGGGGAAGGCTTCCTCCAAGCGCTCAACAAGGGCCTGCTGCAAGCTCCTTATTTGTTGCGCTGGGTCTCCTCCTGCAGGCGGCAGGAACTGGCTCAACTTCCCCTTGAGGCGTGGGTCCAACATCATGCTGATCCAGATGTCCTCCCTCTGCTTCATCTGGATCACCCTGGGGTCCCTGCGCAGGCACGCCAGCATGTGCGCTGCCATTGGGAAGAGGCGGGCCACGTCTGCTGGCACATCGACGTCAGTGCTGTCCTCATCCTCCTCCTCTGCCGCCTCATCCTCTCTCCACCCCCGCACCAACTCAGCTGCGCTGTGCTGATCCCCCTCATCAGCAGCCAGGTCAGGGACCTCCACCAAGTCCTCCTCCTCCTCCCCCTCAGAGGTGGACTGCGCAGCTGGTTGCCGCTCCTGCTGGTCCAAGGCTGCCGCTCCCTGTTCCAGCAAACCATCGAGGGCCCTGTTCAGCAGAGAAACCAGGGGCACCCACTCGCAGACAATAGCATGGTCCCTGCTCACCATGTTTGTGGCCTGCAGGAAGGGAGCCAGCACAAAGCACACCTGCTGCATGTGCCTCCAGTCATCATCGGGGACGATGGACGGGATGTTGCTGGTCTTGTCCCTTCTCCGAGCTGCGGAAACAGTGGCCAGGGCAAGGTACTGGTTGACAGCGTGCCTCTGTTCAACCAGACGCTCCAACATCGCCAGGGTGGAGTTCCAGCGAGTCGGAACGTCAATGATCAGCCGATGGCGTGGCAGATCCAGCTCCTTTTGCACGTCTTCCAGGCTCGCACAGGCTGCAGCCGAGCGCCGGAAGTGACGCACAACATTCCTTGCCGTTTCCAGCAGTTCGCCCATCCCCTGGTAGGTGCGCAGGAACTTCTGCACCACCAGGTTCAGCACGTGGGCAAGACAGGGGATGTGGGTCAGGTTTCCCCTGTCTATGGCAGCAACCAGATTGGCCCCATTGTCGGACACCACCTCTCCGACTCTGAGGCCTCTGGGGGTCAGCCAAATCCTCTCCTGCTCCTGGAGTTTGGCCAACACGTGGGCTGCCGTCAGCTTGGTCTTGCCAAGGCTGACCAAGTGCAGCAGCGCTTGGCAGTGGCGGGCCTTCACGCTGCTGCTGAGGCGGGGGGTTTGGCCAGGTGTGGCGGAGGATGGCAGAGGATCGGAGGAACCCGCTGCAGTTCCCCTGACCCTGCGGGGTGGCACCACCCACTGTGTTGCTGCTGCTGCTGCTGCTGTGCCCGCTGCTGCTCTCTCATCCTCACCCCCTTCCACCAAGCTGACCCAGTGGACAGTGAAGGACAGGTAGCGGCCTGTCCCGAAGCGGCTGCTCCAGGAGTCCATGGTGACGTGGACCCTTTCACCAACCGCGTGCTCCAGCCCTCGCTCCACATTGGCCATCACAAAGCGGTGCAGTGCTGGAATGGCCTTGCGGGAGAAAAAGTGTCTGCTGGGGAGCTGCCAGTCTGGGGCTGCACAAGCAAGCAGCGCCCGCATGTCGCTCCCCTCCTGCACGAGCGTGTACGGCAGGAGTTGGGAGCACATGGCCCGTGCCAGCAAGCCGTTCAGCTGCCGCACGCGACGGCTGCTGGGAGGCAGAGCCCTAACCACCCCCTGGAAGGACTCGCTCAAAAGGCTCTGGCGTGGCCTTTTGCTGACACGGGAATCACCAGACACAGCGGAGGAGGCCACTGAGGACTGGCTGCCAGAACAGGCCTCAGTGTCGGCGGCAGGAGTTGCAGAGGGGGGAGGAGCAGTGCGTTTCCGCACTCCTGCTGGTGCTGCTGGAGGAGCAGGAGGGCGGGTGGCTGCTGTTGCTGCTGCTGAAGGCTGTGCAGTGATGGGTGTGGTGCCACTGCCAGCACCAGATGCCTTCAGCCTCTGGAACTCCTCATGCTGGTGGAAATGTTTAGCCGCAAGGTGGTTGATCAGCGAGCTGGTGCTGAACTTTAAGGGGTCTGCACCTCTGCTCAACTTCCGCTGACAGTGGTTGCAAGTGGCGTACTTGCTGTACACAGTGGGCATGGTGAAAAAGCGCCAGATTGGTGACAGAAACATCCCCCTACGGCATGGAAGCGCTGCTGCCTGTCTCCCTGTGGTGGTTGGGGGGGGGGGCTTGGGTGCGGCTGGTGGTGGTACTGGCTGATGCTGCTGCTGCTGCTGCTGAGCCTGAGACACCAGCAGGCTGTGGGTCGCTGCCAATGCTTGCAATGATGCGCCTCCTTGCAAGGCCCACAAGCGCATCCTCCTCCTCCTCCGAGCTGCTGAGGACGACATCCCCTGGAGGTGGTGGCACCCAGTCTCTGTCTGTCACCGGGTCATCAACATCATCCTCCCCCTCCTCAAACATGTCCTGCTGGGATGATGACCCCCCAAACTCCTCTCCTGATGCATGGATGGGCTGCTTGACTGTCGCCACAGTCTTGCTGTCCAATCCCTCATCCCCCAAAGTGCCCATCAGCATCTCCTCCTCAAAATCGCCAACAACAGCAGACAATTGACTCATCATGCCTGGGGTCAAAAGAGTGCTGAATGAGAGGTCGGCGACTGACGGTGAACTGGCCTCCTCCCCAGACCCTGCTGGGCGGCTGCTGCGAACAGGGGTGGTGGTGGTGGTGGTGGTGAGGGTGGAGGCCTCGGATGCAGAGCTGATGGCGGGCTGCTCATCCTCCGTCATGAGTTGCACCACAGTGTCTGCATCCTTTTCCTCAATGGGACGTTTCCGACCCGGCTGGAGGAAAATCGGAGCAGGTGCTACACGCTGCTGCTGCTGTGTCTCTGCAGCGTGAGTTGCAGATGCTCCTGCTGGGCGGAGCCCAAGGCGTCCACGGCCAGTGGCTATGGGAGGAATGTTAGCCACTGACGCTGCTGCTGCTGCTGCTGCTGCTGCGGAACTGTGCATGGTGGCGCGCCCGCGGCCGCGGCTTGCCACAATGCTGCTCCCTCTCCTCCTGATTCCCTTGCTGCCCTTCCCCTTGCCCAAACCGCGCTGGCTGCCACTTCCAGACATCTTCAATGTTTTGGGCGTATAGACAAAAGTTTTTTAAAAGGGCGGGTGAAAAGTGGGGTACTTTAATGGAGTGGGTTGGTTGGTGAGGTGACTGAGTGAGTGTCCCCTAGTACAGTAAGTAAGTAGTAACAGTCAGGAAGTACAACTAGCAGTTACAATAATCAGTAGTAATCACAAGTAAATTTAGTGTGTGTACACTCAGACAGTGAGTGCACGCAGGCAGGAGCTAGTAGCCTATGAACACAGTGACTGAGTGTCCTAGACTCCTAGTACAGTAAGAGTAAGTAGTAGCAGTAAGAAGAACTAACTAATTACAATAATCAATCAGCGATCAGAAGGAAATGGAGTGTGGGTGTGTGTACACTCAGACACTGAGTGCACGCACGCAGGAGCTAGTAGCCTATGAACACAGTGACTGAGTGTCCTAGACTCCTAGTACAGTAAGAGTAAGTAATAACAGTAAGTAGAACTAACTAATTACAATAATCAATCAGCGATCAGAAGGAAATGGAGTGTGGGTGTGTGTACACTCAGACAGTGAGTGCACGCACGCAGGAGCTAGTAGCCTATGAACACAGTGACTGAGTGTCCTAGACTCCTAGTACAGTAAGAGTAAGTAGTAACAGTAAGAAGAACTAACTAATTACAATAATCAATCAGCGATCAGAAGGAAATGGAGTGTGGGTGTGTGTACACTCAGACACTGAGTGCACGCACGCAGGAGCTAGTAGCCTATGAACACAGTGACTGAGTGTCCTAGACTCCTAGTACAGTAAGAGTAAGTAATAACAGTAAGTAGAACTAACTAATTACAATAATCAATCAGCGATCAGAAGGAAATGGAGTGTGGGTGTGTGTACACTCAGACAGTGAGTGCACGCACGCAGGAGCTAGTAGCCTATGAACACAGTGACTGAGTGTCCTAGACTCCTAGTACAGTAAGAGTAAGTAATAACAGTAAGTAGAACTAACTAATTACAATAATCAATCAGCGATCAGAAGGAAATGGAGTGTGGGTGTGTGTACACTCAGACAGTGAGTGCACGCACGCAGGAGCTAGTAGCCTATGAACACAGTGACTGAGTGTCCTAGACTCCTAGTACAGTAAGAGTAAGTAATAACAGTAAGTAGAACTAAATAATTACAATAATCAATCAGCGATCAGAAGGAAATGGAGTGTGGGTGTGTGTACACTCAGACAGTGAGTGCACGCACGCAGGAGCTAGTAGCCTATGAACACAGTGACTGAGTGTCCTAGACTCCTAGTACAGTAAGAGTAAGTAATAACAGTAAGTAGAACTAACTAATTACAATAATCAATCAGCGATCAGAAGGAAATGGAGTGTGGGTGTGTGTACACTCAGACAGTGAGTGCACGCACGCAGGAGCTAGTAGCCTATGAACACAGTGACTGAGTGTCCTAGACTCCTAGTACAGTAAGAGTAAGTAATAACAGTAAGTAGAACTAACTAATTACAATAATCAATCAGCGATCAGAAGGAAATGGAGTGTGGGTGTGTGTACACTCAGACAGTGAGTGCACGCACGCAGGAGCTAGTAGCCTATGAACACAGTGACTGAGTGTCCTAGACTCCTAGTACAGTAAGAGTAAGTAGTAACAGTAAGAAGAACTAACTAATTACAATAATCAATTAGCGATCAGAAGGAAATGGAGTGTGGGTGTGTGTACACTCAGACAGTGAGTGCACGCACGCAGCAGCTAGTAGCCTATGAACACAGTGACTGAGTGTCCTAGACTCCTAGTACAGTAAGAGTAAGTAATAACAGTAAGTAGAACTAACTAATTACAATAATCAATCAGCGATCAGAAGGAAATGGAGTGTGGGTGTGTGTACACTCAGACAGTGAGTGCACGCACGCAGGAGCTAGTAGCCTATGAACAAAGTGACTGAGTGTCCTAGACTCCTAGTACAGTAAGAGTAAGTAGTAACAGTAAGAAGAACTAACTAATTACAATAATCAATCAGCGATCAGAAGGAAATGGAGTGTGGGTGTGTGAACACTCAGACAGTGAGTGCACGCAGGCAGGAGCTAGTAGCCTATGAACACAGTGACTGAGTGTCCTAGACTCCTAGTACAGTAAGAGTAAGTAGTAACACCAGTAAGTAGAACTAACTAATTACAATAATCAATCAGCGATCAGAAGGAAATGGAGTGTGGGTGTGTGTACACTCAGACAGTGAGTGCACGCAGGCAGGAGCTAGTAGCCTATGAACACAGTGACTCAGTGTCCTAGACTCCTAGTACAGTAAGAGTGAGTAAGTACAAGTAGTAACAGTAAGTAGAACTAACTAATTACAATAATCAATCTGCGATCAGAAGGAAATAGAGTGTGTGTTGTGTGTGTACACTCAGACAGTGAGTGCGCACACGCAGGAGGTAGTAGTAGCCTATATGAACAGTGACAGTGAGTGTCCCTACGGGTACAGTAAGAGTAAGTAGTAAGTAAGTACAACTAACAATAATCAAACAGTAATGAGAAGGAAATAGAGTGTGTGTACACACAGACAGTGAGTGAGTGCACACACGCAGGAGCTAGCTAGTAGCCTATAAACAGTGACAGTCAGTGAGTGTCCTACTCCTAGTACAGTATAACTACAATACTATTAGTAAAGGACAGCAGAAATACTGGTATAGAATATGAGAGAAATAAACAGAGGACAGCTGCCCACAGAGGCAAGGCCCCCCTGAGGCCTAAACCTGTAAGCTTGCAGCAGCTGCCTGTCTCTAATGTAACACACAAGCTACTAACTAAAATACAATGTCTATCTAACTAACAACAATATAGGTGTATATGGCAGGTGTAGGTGAGCAAAAACGCTAGGTAAATGACCACAATAGAGCACTTGCTAAGCCAAAGCACAAAGGAGCAACTCTCTCTCTGTACAAGTCTCAGGCAAGCATGGAGAAACGGAACATGGCGGCCGCTATTTATAGGGTAGGGGCTGGCCAGGGTCCCCCTCTGTGATTGGCTGCCGTCAGAGGGCCTGGGAGCCCTCTGATTGGCTCTAAGGACATCAATCTGGGCTATGACGCTATTCGAGCTCGGTACCGAGCTCGAATAGCGCCGGGTGGCTCGAATAGCTCGAATAGTGAATGGGCTATTCGAGTGTACTCGGATAGCCCATTCGAATAGCTCCAGCTATTCGGAGCTCGAATACCGAGCTCGAATAGCTGAAAAAGAGCTCGAATATTCGAACTACTCGAATATTCGAGCTCTGCTGAGCACCACTGCTGATCCCTGTCAGGCAAGCGTCTGTGCGCTGGAGACCGTGACCTAGTCCTTGAGTCATAATATCTCCTGCTTGATCTGGATGAATGCCTCCTTCTAGAAGAACGTGATCTTGATCTTGACCTAGATCTGGAGGATCTACGCTGACTTTTCTTCGATTTACTCTTCTTGTGTTTTGACTTGGATCTGGAGCGTGATCTAGATCTAGACTTCGAATCTCCTTGATCCTTATTAGATACTCTGCAAGACATAAGCAATAATTTAATTGCCTGTTGCAGATGTTGGAGCATATATATTTCTATTTTAAACTGTATTTAATTTAAAATATATCTCCCCTTTTTTTTTTTTTTTTTTTTTTTTACCTTCTGTCCCCTTAAAAAAAATTTTTGGAACCTTACCCAGAGGGACCTGGATCAACATTTTTGGCAGGATCAACTGTGGGGAATAATATAACCAACATTACTAACTGCTATATATCAACAAAAAGCATAGTAACATTGCCAATGAGCACATTTTTTACACATTTTTACCTTCCTCAGAATCCATAATGAATGAGGTCTATTGAGCCGCAGAATCAAGAGCCGCCTCCTCAGCGTCCTACTCCTCTGCCTGCCCAGACCTTCTGATTTAAGTAAGGCGACGTCCGGCGCTCCTAGCGTGCCACTACGCGTGACCGCACGCTATTACGCCTGAAGGGCACGTCTGCCCACAACAAACATGGCCGCCGGTCTCCGTTCCCCCGGAACTGCCGCCCTGCGCATGCGTACGCGTCACTTCCGGACGCCAACCCCGCATGGAGGATGTTATCATGAAGTCTAGCGGCCATCTTTAAACAAACAATCCACAGAGCAACAGCGATGCCTACTCACTGTTACCCTCTATCAACCAAAGAAAGCTTAGGTAAGCAAAGCGCACCCTAAAGCGGGTACACAGTCATCCAACAGACATTTAGTCTGATTAAAAGCCATGTTGATCCACATGAAGCCTCTGTGGACACATTTAGTAATCCTAGGCATTACATGTTGCTCAGGGGAAAAAACCAACGATAAGGGAAAAAACCCCGGCATAGCATGGGTAAGGCGCTTAAATAAGCACTAATAAGTAGGATAGAAAAAAGAAAATACAACCTTATAACATTAAAAATTATATCTACCCATAACCTGGATCCTATAGTGTCTGAGGAAGAAAAAGAGAATGGGGTATACTGGGTCATGACCTTTATTTATAGTTTTGATATGGGTCCTATAGGGGTTAGAGGGGAGGAGCTAACCCAGGAAGTATGGAGACATGGAGGTATCAGGAAATAGCTGTTTACAGCTGTTTCCAACTGCCAAAAAAATGCAGCAGCTACATCACCTGCCAACAGTAAAAATGGCACCATGTAATAAATGTCAGAATGTAAATTAGGGATTTAAAAGATTTTACAATGAGCAAACACTGAATAAATCATTTATACATAATTATTGTAAAAATGAAGCACTTTTTTTTTATCACATTATTTTCACTGGAGTTCCTCTTTAAAGGGAACCTTAACTGAGAAGGATATGGATTTTTCCTTTTAAAATAATACCAGTTGCCGGACTCTCCTGCTGATCCTGTGTCTCTAATACTGTTAGCCACAGCCCCTCAGCAAGCATGCAGATCAGGTGCTCTGACTGAAGTCAGACTGGATTAGCTGCATGCTTGTTTCAGGTGTGTAATCCAGCCACTCCTGCAGCCAAAGAGATTAGCAGGATGCCAGGCAACTGGTATTGTTTAAAGGAAATATCCATATCTCTCTCAGTTAAGGTTCCCTTTAAGACCAGTTTTACACTTGGAGTTTGAGATGCGGTGCACACACCACATTGCACTGCAGAAAAAAGTTTCATATGCCACGGTGCATGCAGCGACAGGCAGGGGCGTAGCAATAGGGGTTGCAGAGGTTGCCACCGCATCGGGGCCCTTTGGCCAGAGGGGCCCCCGAAGGGCCCTCCCTCAACTACAGTATTAGCTCTCTATTGGTCCTGTGCTCATAATAATAACTTCTATAGATACTTTGAATCGTGGTAATCATTAACAAAATGCTCCCCATCCCATTTTTGCACATCTGACACTGCCAATGCCATTGGCAGGTTGTGGTGCGCCGTATCAATTGTTATGTATAGAGTGCTTGGGGGGCCCCATTGTAAAACTTGCATCGAGACCCACAGCTCTTTAGCTACGCCACTGGCGACAGGGTCATATGCATAGGCCCACCCCCAGCTAGTAGCGTACTTCCTCTTGGGCAGGAAGTATGTCACTGGGATTCCAGTCAGTCCGCGTTGCACCGCACTGTCAGTCATGCACACTTACTGCATCACCCATTGACTCGCATTACTACATAATCCGTGCAGTAAGCGCAAATCATGCGGTAAAGCGCTGCAGACTTTGCATCGGGATTGCAGATATTTTGATACTTCCGCGTCGACACTTGCAGCAGGGAAGCGCACCACAGTGCAACGCAGTCTGAAAGTGTGCAAGGGCCCTAAGGGTTAATGGTCCAAGGCTCTAAATGACAGTTTCTCTGCAGTCTGAATTGTACAGTAACTGTCATAGATAAGCAATCACAGGTCATAAAACTCCTGTGGCTAAAAGCACGCAACATATTAAACATTCAACAGTTTAAAATGTCTCAGTATGGGAGCTACATGTTCTCTCAACATAATGTACTATTTAATGTCTTTTTGTAAAATAATACTCCCCATAGATACAAGTATTTATCTCCCCTTCCCCTTAGAGGTTCACTTCTTGGAATGATTTTCAGAACTGTGGATTGTGAAAGAGGTTGTAATACAAAATTATCCATTTTGATGAGCCGAAGGAACTTTCTTCCTTGAAGTTGCCTCTAATTGTCCTAGACGGGAGTGCAGAGTGTAGAGGTGAAGTTATTAGTACATTAGATGTATCTTGAGAATGGGCTTCTAAATCACGGGGGAATCCATTAAGTCATTTTCAGAGCCTGCGAGTCGGAATATTACAGGGACGGGGCTGATCACAGTAATTGTATATATTTTCATGACTCTAGAATTACCTCACTCCCGCCTGACACTGGAATTAAACGTCTGCTCTCGTAAATATGGGTTATCGTCAATGAACTTCCGTAGAGAAGAGTAATTGTGTAGACGTTTCACCTTTGATGCTCCACAAAGATAATTACACATAAGAGATATTAGAGCTCTCCAACTCACTACAGATAATTTACATGAAGAGTCGTACCTCTGGGGATTGCCGTGATCGGGAAATAGCCGTAATCAGCCTTCGGCCTCTTTCACACGGACAGGCGTCCCATTGCCAGGAGTAAGAACGCTTTGCCGGAAACACAAAGCAAACGAATGGGCGCGTTTGTAATCCCATTAGTGTCAGCGCCTCCACCACCCCACCTCCTCAACTCCCATTTCTTTAAACAGTTTACATTGCGGAAAACCAGTTTGCAGCAATCCGTACTCGATGTTTGCAGATGTTCTCAGCACTTGAATAGAGGGATAATTAGGAGAACGCAGAGTCAATTGAATCTTGTGGAAGTAGTGGGGTAACATTTCGACAAGGCTGTGGAATCAGTACAAAAATTATCCGACTCCAACTCCTAAGTTTATGAAACCTCTGACTCCAGGTACCCAAAAATGCTCCGACTCCTCGACTCCGACTCCACAGCCCTACATTTCTATAACATATCTATCCATGGATCAGAGTACGTTGTAGTTTGTTTACTATCAGGATAGGAACAGTATAATCGTACTGTGGCTAATGAGGCTGACATGTCTTTAATATGTAAGTCAGAGGTTCTCAAATGAGGTGCCATGCCTGCCCTCTGAGTCACGTGTCCCTATTCTATTTTTCCTGCCGACCCCATCTCTCACCTGATCCTGGGAGCCCCCGGAGATCAGTGTCTTCTCTTCTCCCTCACTCTTCCCCTTGTGCCAGCTTTTCCTGATTGTGCCATTACATGCGACTGGCACTAGGGGGAAGAGTGAGTGAAAGGTCTCTAATCGCCGCTGGCTCCCAGGATCAGGCGAGACACGCGATCGTCTTCCGCAGCTTTTTACTCTGCATCAGTAAGGAAGGAGCACATGGGACAAACGGGGACACAAGGGAAAACAGGGGGCAAAGGGGGACGCAAAGGAAGACACGGAACAAAGGAGGGCACGAGGATGAAGGAGGACACGGGACAAAGTAGGATACAAAGGGGGATGAAGGTGTAAAGGACACACATGGGGACACAGGACAAAGGTGGACACAAAAAAATACACAAGGACAAAGGGGGACACAGGGGCACAAAGGGAGACAGAGGAGGACAAAGGGGGAGAGAGGAGCATGGATGAAAAATGGGGATGGAGGAGCACAGAGGACAAACAAGGATGGAGGAGGACACAGGGAACAAAGCTTAAAATGGCGAGGGTGCATTTTGGTAATTGTTTTTGTCAAGGGGTGCCTTGACCTGGAAAAGTTTGAGAACTACTGATATAAGTGATAGAGATGGCCCGAACCTCCGATTTTCGGTCCGAGAATAGACTTCATTGGGGAGGCGAACTTTGAAAACTAGAAACACTTTTGCTGGCCAGAAAAGTGATGGAAAAGATGTTTCAAGGGGTCTAACATCTGAGTTTTTGCATGGATGAGTGGGATAGACGCCAAAAGTCCCGGGGAAAAAATCTGGATTTGATGCAAAGCAGTGTTTTAAGGGCAGAAATCACATTGAATGCTAAATTGCAGGCCTAAAGTGCTTTAAAACATCTTGCATGTGTATACATCAATCAGGGAGTATACTTAGAGTACTGCTTCACACTGACCCACCAAACTCACTGTGTAACGCACCGCAAACAGCTGTTTGTGTAGTGACGGCCGTGCTGGACTGGTGCGCACCATGACGAGAGTGCAGGTGATGGCTCATATGGTCACGGGCTGAGGTAGCTGAATGACAGAACAGTGACTGGCCAGCCCTCGAGACACTCATATAGCCGTCGATCATTGCTTCATTGTGATACACAAGTCCCTTCACCGCGGCAAGGTAATGATCATGAAGGGGAATTGGCACATGTACATGCCTTTTGTTTTGATGTTGCAGCTGCAGTGCAGCCAGAAAAATTAGGCAGGCATGTACACGCACCATAAAAATTATTATAGCGGCCGCTGCTAGCTAGCGTGATCATTACCTTGCCTGCTAGCAGCGGCCTTAAAAATTCCGGAATCCGCCTGGAGTCCTGGACCCTGTTGGTGGTGGCGGAGAAGGCAGTCAAGCGGTCTGCAGGCAGAGATGCTGTGTGGGGACCGACTTAGTCTTGGGGCAGGCAGTCACACAGCGTGCAGGCAGAGATGCTGTGTGTGGGAACTGACTTAGGCTTTGGGCAGGCCTGAGCATGATTTTCAGACCAGGCATCCATGGTCAGATGGACCCTTGACCCAACGTTGTGTGCCAAAGATGTCACCACTTGCCTTTCAACATCACGGTACAGTTTAGGTATCGCCTTTTTCGAGAAAAAATTGCAGCCTGGTATCTTCCACTGCGGTGTGTGGCTTTGCTTTTGTGTGCTGCTTTCCCTCATCCCATTGCAGTTTGTGCTTTGTAATCATGTGCCTTCATAAGGTAGTTGTCCCTACACGGGTCTTGGTCTTTCCAAGTTTCAATTTTCGGTGGCAGAGAGTACAGATGGCATTGCTCTCATCTGAGGCAGACACACAAAAAAATGTCCACACCGCCGAGCCCTGGGATGATGGCACTTTGTTGGTGGCGGCCGACTGAGTGTTAAGTGGGGTGCCAGAATCAGAGCAGGAGGAGGAAGATATGTCATGCTTCCGTGCGGAAGCTGAGAAAGATGAGGTGTTCTGTGTTAAATAGTCAACTACGTCCTGACAATATTGGGGGTTGATGTCACGTGCCTTCTTCTGAACACTGTACTTTGGTCGAGGGCTGCACTAAATCACGACAGCGCGACCTCGAACAGACCTGCCAGGTGGCCTACCTCTGCCTTTTGTTTTGTCCATATTGGAGGGGGGGGGGTGAAGTGAAAGGTGTGCACTGACTTGACTAATACAATGTGCAGTCACACAGGTGCAGTTAACAGGTATGCACAGAGTGGTAACTCACACTGTGTGCATTCACGTAGGTGGGTGCACAGAACACAACAGGTAGGTATATGCAGTGATGAGTATTACAAATGTGGACCTGTCACACACAGACAGGTACCGGACAGGCACAGTGACACTGCGTGCGCTCATGTGGGTAGGTGGGTGCACTGTGAACAACAGGTAGGTATATGCAGTGATGGGTATTATAATGTGCACTTGTCACACACAGACAGGTACCGGACAGGCGTGCGCTCACGTAGGTAGGTGGGTGCACTGAAGTGAACAACAGGTAGATATATGCAGGGATGGGTATTAAAATGTGCACCTGTCACACACAGACAGGTACCGAACAGGCACAGTGACACTGCTTGCGCTCACGTAGGTAGGTGGGTTCACTGTGAACAACATGTAGGTATATGCAGAGATGGGTATTATAATGTGCACCTGGCACAGTAGTAACAATTATACCACCAAGGGGCCAAAGGCCAGCTGCGACTGACTGACAGGCTGTATATAATGCAAGTGGGCCACACAAAAAAAAAAGAACAAGATTACCGTAGCTCTCAAAAGAGCTGTTGAGGGGTGCTTTTTTAGCAATAAGAATCAGCAAGGAGCAAGCTAACAAGCCTATAAGAGCCTAACTAAGCTTTCCCTATAGGTCTCTGCACAGCAGCTCTCCCTTCTCTAATCACTGCAGGCACACGAGTGAATGAAAAGCCTGACGCTGCCTGCTTTTTATAAGGGGGGGGGGGGGCTCCAGGAGGGAGTGTAGCCTGATTGGCTACAATGTGCCTGCTGACTGTGATGTAGAGGGTCAAAGTTGATGCACTAGGGGGGCGAATCGAACCTCTGCAAAAGTTCCCAGTTCTCCGCGAATGCGAACCACCGAAGTTCGCCGGGAACCGCTCGCCGGCGAACTGTTCGGGCCATCTCTAATAAGTGTTACAAGTGATACAAGTACATTGCATTATTGCTCCAGTACTTCTTATAAGTTAAACAGAGAAGGGGGTTCAAGCTAGTAACTAGCAAATGAGAAACTAAACAGAAATGACAAACGCAGAACAATATTTTCAGAATTATTGGAGGTGTTATTAGTATCTGTGGGCTTCATATGAGTTTGAGGTTAGGTCCCTTTACATTCAGGTCTGTGTATGTTTGCCCTGCCTCTTGAGCGATGCCCCTCCCCCAGTGTTAGCTGCGCTATTTTCCACACGGAAGGCTGAACTGAGTGCTTGCTAGGCAGTTTAGCCTCCCAGATGCCGGCCAGTGTCAGAATGGGAGGTGGAAAAACTGAGGAAATCCACCTGCTGGCCTAGCAGCAGTAACCCTGTGTTATCACTCCAAATAGAAACCTGCAGCAAGTCTTTACTGGGAGCAGCAACACCTGATTACTGCTGCTTGGCCAGCCTGTGTCTCTCCTCAGCTTTTTGCAGCTCCCAGTCCAACACTGATGCCGGCTATAAGCTCCATGCAGCTGCATGGTGGCGTCAGGGCTGGATTACCCACAGGACATACCTAGGCAGTTGCCTAGGGCCTAGAGAGAGTCTAAGGGCATGGGGGATGCTAACACCACCTAATTATTTAAAAAAGCCAGGTGACCATCAGCGGTGGGCAAAAACTACTATCTTGCCCAGGGCCCCATTTTATCTTAATCATTTTTTGGGCAGCATCTTTAAAACCACCCGTGTCAACGCTTGACATGCAGTGGTGTTACTCGGTGACAAAAAACTTCACATGTGACCAGATGTAACTCCATGGGGAATGGGTGCCTCTCTACTAGAGCTACGAAGCATTAGCAAGCGCCCGGCTGGTGCATGGAGCAGCTGGCAGGTGGTGAATTCTCTGCCTTCAGCTTTTCAGTTTTCACATGTAAGAAGCCTTAGGGCCTTTGGCTCTGCAGTAATGGCAGGTAGGTTTGCTCTGAGGTTTCTGTCTAGTGATGGTCAAGAAGAGGTAAATAACTTTGAGTTGATGCAAACGTATGCAAATTTTTATGCAAATGTATGCATCTTGAAAATGAACCAATCAAATCTTGCTGAGGTGAAATTTGATTACCATTGTGAAGCTGCATAAATTTGCATAAAAATTTGCATAAATGTGCATCAACTTGACCATCACTATTTCTGTCCACATAGATATGTGTCCCACCATGTATGCATTCACTGTTTGTGTATGATGTTGTATCCACTGCTGGCATTGGGATCCCTAAGGCATACGTATTAGTACGCCGCCGGTGAGCTTGGCGCAGGGTGAACAGAGTGACGGCTCACCCTGCTGACGCTTAAATTACCGGCGGCTTTAAATACGATTGCCCCTTTAATGTTGTAGCAACTCGGAGGAAGGAGTAATTTGAGGGCTGGCCATAGCCGGAACCCCAAATTATACTTGCGCGGGGCATGCACTATAGACTCCTACAGTTCTATAGCGGCTCCCAGCTTCGGCACTGAGAACCGACACCACCTGCTTTGTCCCTAGAGGCTGGTTTAGACAGTCGGCTGGTGTAATCTTGTTTAGCAGATGCTGAACGCTTTTCTGCTACCGTGCAGAAAATAACTTGGCATTGTTTCGCATAAGTTCAAGTCGTTATGTTGTCACGTTGCCCTATAGGGGGCACTGAACACAACCAAACACTACACACAGCGTCACAGGGATTTTGATTGACCGCAACGTTCATGTAATCGCCTGCAAAATGGTAAAAGTATTAAGGTAAACGCTGACATTCTTCTCAATACTGGGTATGTTCAATCCTGGCGGTAAACGACCAGCCCTAAATGAGGGTTGCTATGTATATCTGTGGATATGTAGAACACGATCTCTGTTTCAGGCCCAGTGCACACCAAAAAGCGCTAGCGTAATCGCAAACGTTCAGCGCTTTTTGAAGTGATTTTTCAGAGCGATTCTAGGCACGTGCAGAGCGATTTTCTAATCATGTCTAGCGATTTTTGAAGCGTTTTGGTGCAATTTTTTTATATTTTGTTACAGTAAATCTGTAACAAAAAAATGCTTGGAAAATCGCTCTGATCGAGCGCTTTTCAGAGCGATTTTCCACTTTCCTATACTTAACATTGAGGCTGGATCGCCTCAGAAATCAGCAAAAATGCTGTAGGATCCGCTTTTGGGAAAAAAGCACTTCGCTCTGGTGTACTCCATCCCATTGATGGAAAGCCAAGCGCTTTTAAAAGTGCTGGTGATTTTAAAGGAGCTCGGAAGCGCTCTTGGTGTGCACCAGCCCTTAGGGCTGAGACACACCAGAAAAGCTCCCAAAATGGTAGAGGTTTCAAAAGCTCTTCCCAATGTAATGCTATGGGTTTTTTTTTTACAAAACCTCATCACTCCAGTGTGCATAGACACATAGGATAACATTAGCAGGAGGTTTCAAAAACCCAAAACGCTCAGAAAAACTCCTTTGGTGTGCACCAGGCTGAAGGTGTTATCTGTATCCGTTGGCTTCATGTGAGTTGAAGCCAAGATCTCTTTTAAAATGTATGTATCGTTATAAGTTATTTTAAAATCTTTTTTGGATGAGTAAGGCCCAGTGCACACCAAAACCGCTAGCAGATCGTCAAAACGCTAGCGGTTTTGGGAGCAGAGAGCAGATATTTGGCCGGGTGCACATCAAGCGGATTTTGTATGCGATCCACCAGCCGCATCAGTCAGTGAAAACGCTTGGCTATTGTATTTCAATGTGTGGTGCACACCGGCGGTTTGAGGCTTTTTAGCAAACCGCAAACGCGCAGCAGGAGGCGCGTTTGCGGCTAGGCAAAAACCTCAAACCGCCGGTGTACACCATCCCATTGCAATACATTAGCCAAGCATTTTTCCAGGCGGATGCGGCCGGCGGATCGCTCCAAAAACCGCTCGGTGTGCACTGGGCCTAAAATAATAATTTAGGAAGTACTGGACGGGGTGAGACCAACAACATAAGCAGTGGTTTTCACCAAAATCAATATTTTACCATACAAATGTATTATTTGCTCCAATTGTGCTGACAGGTTTGCTTTTAAAGCGGACCTGAACTCTTGCACAGGACTGAAGGAAAACAGCGAGACATGCCCCTGTATGTATTTAGAGAGTTTAGCCTCTCTAATTCCCCCTCCTCTGTGACTAATCACAACTGCAATTTGATTTCTCAGCTGTGTCAACTGTCTGCCTCTGCAGAGCAGCCAATTTGTAAACACAGGATGGTAACCCTATGTCTGCTTCCTTGACAGCATTAAGTAGACACACTGCAGATTTATTGCAGGATTTGTATCAGCTGTAACGAAGAAATGTTTTTCTTCAAAGGTCATTATGCTGTTGCTTATCTTCTAGAGCAGAGAGGAAGTTCTGAGTTCAGGTCCACTTTAGCTATAATCCTTGCAGGTGCGGTAATTCTCATAAACGATCGGTACATGAAGGAGCGCTGGACCCCTTTAGTAACGTGTATTGTCACTGTCACTTTTTATTAAGTCATGAGATGTTTTCGTTGAATCTCTCTGGTCTTGTCAAGTGATGTAATCTATATGCTAAAACACTCTGTAGGCGATGCATATATCGGCAATATGTCTAGACATATTGAACATATGAATAATGTGAAGACTTTTTTTTACTAGCAGCATAATGCAGGAGGTCAGAGAGTCTGAGCCAGAATACAAATCGCTTTCATAGACGAGAGATATATAGCCGCTGCTTTGTGTTGTGCGCTGAATGGGAGCGCCAGATTCCAAACATTCTAGGTGCGCAGTTTAATGTAAATAGCTTTCTAGAATGCATGGAAACAACTTGCAGGCTCACAAGCCGTACTATTGAGAGGAAAATGTTGTTAAAGCAAACCTGAAGTAAAAATAAACTTATGAAATTGTATGTGTAGTGCAGCTAAGATATATAACATAGGTTGCAAAGTAAAAGGTATCATATTGTTTTCCAGTACAGGAAGAGTTAAGAAACTTCAGTTATCTATACAAAAGAGCTTCTCTGGTCAGAACCAGAACCCGGAAGCAGGAAAAAAGGGCACTGACGGCTAGTGGACGAAAAGGGCGCCGACTCTAATGCATTTATCGTTATTACGACGCCCAGAGTAGAAAAAAGGGCGCCTGATAAATATCGTTATCAACATTAGAACATTACCGTTTTTGAAAAATTTTATCGTTTTAGAAGCTTGCAACATTATAGTTTTTGTCATATTATTTAGTTCGTATGTACAGATTTTACGTTATCAAAGATATTACCGTTTCTCTGTGTTTCTCCCGGGCGGGAGTGGTTAGGATTAGGCACCATTAGGGGGGTGGGGGATGGTAGGTTTAGGCACCACCAGGGGAGGGTTCTGTGTGATAGTAGGGTTGTTTTAAGCTGTATTGTTGAATTACGTAAATATTTTTAACGTTAATATTTTTTTGTTATTATCTTCCGTCTGTTTTAAAATGGTATTTATCATTAAGCAATTTCATTAACAATGTTTTTTGTTATTGAGATTTTGTTATCCACTGGTGCCAATTTGCTCTTTTTTCCTGGCGCACTTTTTTCATGCACCCATTAGACCCACTGGGTGGAATACAGTCCTGTTTTCTGAAGCACTTAAACAGCTAAGAAACAGTGAGAGCCAGCTTTAAATGAGGTTTTATTGCAGGACAGATCAATGGGTCATTATTTCTACTTTGTTTTATAGCTTAAAAGACAGAGTGTGTTTCTACACTGCAACTGTGAAAGAGTGATGCAATGTTATTAAAAAAAATCTATATAACTTGACCACTAGAGCAATTTTCACCTTTCAGCACTCCTTCCATTCATTTGTCTATAACTTTATCATTACTTATCGCAATGAAATGAACTATATCTTGTTTTTTCCGCCACCAATTAGGCTTTCTTTGGGTGGTGCTAAGAGCTACTTTACTGTAAATGCATTTTAACAGGAAGAATAAGAAAAAAACGGAAAAAAAATTCATTATTTCTCAGTTTTCGGCCATCATCGTTTTAAAATAATACATGCCTCCATAATTAAAACCCACGTATTGTATTTGCCCATTTGTCCCGGTTATTACACCGTCTAATACAAGCCCATAGTTTAAAAAGTAACGGTGTTATACCCTCTTGACATAAATATTTATTTATTTATTTATTTTTTTATTTTTTTGGGGGGGGGGAATTTTTTTTTATTTATTACAAGATGGCCACAGTAATTTTTTGTTCATGCGACCTGTAAGCGTCGGAAGTACGCTTACAGGATGTTCAATGAGGCTGGGAAAATCACAATGATCGCGCTGCTTCTCATAGAATCAGCCGATCATTGCTGGGGGGCTTAGATCAATGAACGGGAAAGTTTTTTCCTGTTTGTTGATCTCCGGGCGAGTGGGCAGCGGCATGCAGAAGCGCAGGAGCACGCGCACGGGCGAACGGGAGCGCGGACAGCGGTGGGCGGTACGTGTTTTTACGTCCCTGGTGGGCAAGTGGTTAAAATAAAAAAAATAAAATAATTAGTTGCTTGCCAGGAAGGCGTTATTAGTTGTCCAGGGGGGATTATTAGTTTTCCGAGGGGGTTATTAGTGTCCCAAATGGGGGGAGGGGATTATTAGTTACCCACCAGGGGAGTGTTCTGTGTGAGAGTAAGGAGAGGTTAAGTAGGCATTTATTTTGCAGGCGGCATGGACTTTAAAAGTAGGTGAGGCTGTTTATTTCACTACCCCTTATTACAATGCCCCTCATTATACTGTCTCCTTATTCTAGTGCATTTTATTAATGTGCTCATTATTTTTCTGACTGACCCCCAATTTAGTGCTTCTTTTTACAGAACCCCTATTATAGTGTGCTCTGTTATACTTCCCCCACGATGGGGGAAAATGCCAAGGAACCCCTGCAAAGTATTCAAGGAACCCTGGGGTTCCATGGACTCCTGGTTGAGAAAGCCTGGGTTAGGTCATAGTGAAATATCGGCAAATGTTCCTGATATTCCACTATATCAATTAAAGAGACACGAAGCCTCTTCAAATCCCACTTTTTATTTAACATTTATCTTCAATACTATCAGCCCTGCTAAAATGCTGCATCCCCGCAGCAGAAAGCTGTTTACAAACCACCCCCAAATGCCGGGGCAAAAATCCATGACTTTCTTGGTCATGGATTTTGCTGCCTGGGGAGGCAGAGCTTTGGGCTGCAGCTCTGCCTCCATTCACTTCAATCCCAGTGGATCTCCTCCTCTCTCCGCCCCCTCAGTGAAGGAAGACTAAGAGGGGTGGGGAGAGGCATCGATCAGCCGGGATTGACACGCATGGAGGAAGAGCTACAGCCCAAAGCTCTGCCTCTATGAGGAAACGCTCCCCGCATTTTCCCACAGGGATTTGTAAACAGCTTTCTGCCACGGGAATGTAGCGTTTTAGCAGGGCTGATAGTGTTGAAGATAAATGTTGAATAAAAAGTGGGATTTGAAGAGGCTTCAGTGTCTCTTTAAACTTTTTTCAGGACCACGTGCATTAGATTCTACGCCGCACTTGTGGCTGTTCTAGCCTGATGCGGCGTAGAATCTACGCTGGCCCGCAATTTCCGCTCCCGACGCGATCGTGCGCACCCGGAGGGGGAGATTAAGCTGTCATATGAAAGCCGACATCTCCCCCGAGTGATCAGCAGCCATCGCGTATGGCTGCTGATCACATGATCACTACGATCGCCGTCGGATCGCAGTGATCAGTTTGACAGCTGCGGCGGCAGGGGGGAAAAGAAGAGGATCCACTCACCTCCCTGCCGTTCCCGCGACGATCGGCACCCCCCTCCGCTCTGGCCGTCATCTCCGCTCCGTCTGACATCAGCGCCGGGTCCCGGCTTGATGATGTCATCAAGCCGCGACCCAGAACTGATCGTCAGACAGAACGGAGATGCCGGCCGGAGAAGAGGGTCCCGTGCGGCTCATCGCTGGAGCCTGGAAGGTAAGTGAAGGCTGCTGGCAGAAGGGGGGGCCCAGGCCATCATGGGGGGACACAAATCCAGGCAGCCACAGACTAGTGTTGGGCGAACAGTGTTCGCCACTGTTCGGGTTCTGCAGAACATCACCCTGTTCGGGTGATGTTCGAGTTCGGCCGAACACCTGACGGTGCTCGGCCAAACCGTTCGGCCATATGGCCGAACTAAGAGCGCATGGCCGAACGTTCCCCGAACGTTCGGCTAGCGCTGTGATTGGCCGAACGGGTCACGTGGTTCGGACCCGAACGCGCTCTGATTGGCCGAACGGTCACGTGGTTCGGGTAAATAAATACCCGAACCACGTCATATCTCCGCCATTTGTCTGTGTGTTTAGCTTTGGGTAGGCAGGCAGGGTAGTTCGCGCTCCAGCCACGCTAGCCAGGGTCCCCCCTGTCATTGTGTCACTGCTGGGAACAGTAGTACACCGCTTGCTCAGCCACACTATATAGCATTCTGTTTACTGCCACTCTGTGTACCTCGCTCAGCCACACTATATAGCATTCTGTTTACTGCCACTCTGTGTCTGCTGGGAATAGTAGTACACCGCTTGCTCAGCCACACTATATAGCATTCTGTTTACTGCCACTCTGTGTACCTCGCTCAGCCACACTATATAGCATTCTGTTTACTGCCACTCTGTGTCTGCTGGGAATAGTGGTACACCGCTCGCTCAGCCACACTATATAGCATTCTGTTCACTGTTCTGTGTCTGCTTGGAATAGTGGTACACCGCTCGCTCAGCCACACTATATAGCATTCTGTTTACTGTTCTGTGTCTGCTGGGAATAGTGGTACACCGCTCGCTCAGCCACACTATATAGCATTCTGTTTACTGTTCTGTGTCTGCTGGGAATAGTGGTACACCGCTCGCTCAGCCACACTATATAGCATTCTGTGCACTGTTCTGTGTCTGCTGGGAATAGTGGTACACCGCTCGCTCAGCCACACTATATAGCATTCTGTTCACTGTTCTGTGTCTGCTGGGAATAGTGGTACACCGCTCGCTCAGCCACACTATATAGCATTCTGTTTACTGTTCTGTGTCTGCTGGGAATAGTGGTACACCGCTCGCTCATCCACACTATATAGCATTCTGTTCACTGTTCTGTGTCTGCTGGGAATAGTGGTACACCGCCCGCTCAGCCACACTATATAGCATTCTGTTCACTGTTCTGTGTCTGCTGGGAATAGTGGTACACCGCTCGCTCAGCCACACTATATAGCATTCTGTTCACTGTTCTGTGTCTGCTGGGAACAGTAGTACACCGCTCGCTCAGCCAGAGTATATAGCATTGTGTTTACTGCCACTCTGTGTACACCGCTCAGCCAGACTATATACCATTGTTTACTGACACTCTGTGTACACCGCTCAGCCAGACTATATACCATTGTTTACTGACACTCTGTGTACACCGCTCAGCCAGACTATATACCATTGTTTACTGCCACTCTGATTCTGCTGGGAACAGTAGTACACCGCTCGCTCAGCCAGACTATATAGCATTGTGTTTACTGCCACTCTGTGTACACCGCTCAGCCAGACTATATACCATTGTTTACTGACACTCTGTGTACACCGCTCAGCCAGACTATATACCATTGTTTACTGAAACTCTGTGTACACCGCTCAGCCAGACTATATACCATTGTTTACTGCCACTCTGATTCTGCTGGGAACAGTAGTACACCGCTCGCTCAGCCAGACTATATACCATTGTTTACTGACACTATATAGCAGACTATATAGCATTGTGTGTACACCGCTCAGCCAGACTATATACCATTGTTTACTGACACTCTGTGTACACCGCTCAGCCAGACTATATACCATTGTTTACTGCCACTCTGATTCTGCTGGGAACAGTAGTACACCGCTCGCTCAGCCAGACTATATACCATTGTTTACTGACACTCTGTGTACACCGCTCAGCCACACTATATAGCATTGTGTTTACTTCCACTCTGTGTCTGCTGGGAACAGTAGTACACCGCTCACCCGCCACTGTATAGCATTGTGCTCTGTGTCACTGCTGACAATAGTGGTACACCGCTCACCCACCACTGTATAGCATTTCTGTACTGCCACTGTACTGCTGCCAGTCAGCGTGTACTTTAAGGATAAGTGAAATGAGGAAGAAATCCGGTGAAAGAGGGAGGGGCAAGGGAAGAGGTGTTTCCCCTGACGGTTCACGTACAGGCCACAGGGGAGCACCCAAGAAAACCCACTCAATACTGCCCATGTTGTCCAGGACAACAACCCTCACAGATCCAAAAGAACAGGACCAGATAATTACTTGGATGACCTCTCAAGCGTCCAGCAGTGGGTTAAGCAGCACCAGCACATCACGCACGAGGTCCGAGTCCTCAGCCAGTTAAAGTCTGGGCTTTCTTTGAAGACTGCACTGAGGATGTTACCATGGCGATTTGCAAGGTGTGCAAGACCCGCCTGAGCAGGGGGAAAAGTATTAACAACCTCTCCACCACCAGCATGAGCCGCCACATTCTATCCAAACATCCCACTCTGTGGGCAAACGCGGCAGGACAGGGTACCACCAGCAACACTGCCTCCCTTGGGTTCACCAGACTCACCACCAGACCCGCCTCAGCAGCAGCAGTAGCCCAGCCATTGCGTGGTTCACAACATTCACAAACATCAGACGATGCTGACACTGTCACTTTCCGGACTAGTGCTCTTGAGGTCTCCCAGTGTTCATCAAACACAACAACCAACAGCCCTTCGGTGTGCAGCGCTACGGTTGAGTTGTCTGTCTCTGAGATGTTTGAGCACAAGAGGAAATTGCCAGCAAATGACCCCCGGGCCGTGGCAGTAACAGCCAGCCAGCATAGCCAAGCTTCTGGCCTGCGAAATGCTGCCATATCGAGTGGTGGAGACAAACAGCTTCAAGGGCATGATGTCAGTGGCCATCCCACGTTACGTTGTTCCCAGCCGCTACCACTTTGCGCGCTCTGCAGTGCCTGAGTTGCATGAGCACGTGGTCAGCTAAATAACCCGAAGCTTGAAGAATGCCGTTGCCTGCAAGGTTCACCTCACCACTGACACCTGGACGAGTGCGTTCGGCCAGGGTCGATACATCTCCCTTACCGCGCACTGGGTGAACCTTGTGGAGCCTGGCAGCGATTCCTCACCTGCTACGGCGCGGGTGTTGCCCACGCCGCAAACAGCTGGATAACAACAGCAGCACCTACCTCTCTGACTCCTTCTCCTCCAACGCATCTCAAAGCTGTACCTCATCCGGAAATGCTAACCCAGCACCAGCAGCAGTAGGATCGTGGAAGCAGTGCAGCACAGCTGTTGGCATGCGTCAGCAAGCGTTGCTGAAGCTGATCTGCCTTGGGGATAAGCAGCACACAGGGGAGGAAATTTGGAGGGGAATAAAGGAACAGACGGATTTGTGGCTGGCACCGCTGGACCTGAAACCGGGCATGAAGCTAGACACCTGGCACGAACTGGCAATGTACGCAATAGAGGTGCTGGCTTGCCCGGCAGCCAGCGTTATGTCGGAACGCTGTTTCAGTGCTGCCGGAGGCATCATCACAGATCGGCGTATCCGCCTCTCCACAGAAAATGCAGACCGTCTGACTCAAATTAAAATGAATCAATCCTGGATTGGAAACGACTACGCAACACTCCTGGACCCCAACCAAGTAACATGACCGATGAACATCTGGGATGGTTTAGCGTTTCCGGTCCCTGTTTATTGAACCTCTCATCTGTATTACATTTATGACTGCATGGCGGCAAAAAGCATTGCTGCTATATCCGCACGCTTTTTGTCCTCATGCAAGGCCTGGGTTGTTGTGTCTCACAAAGCGTGGCCTTCTCCTCCTGCGCCTCCTCCTGTTCCATCACGTGTGCTGCTGCTGCTGCTGCTGCTGCTGCTGGGTTACCGTTGCCGGTCCCTGTTTATGGAACCTCTTATCTTTATTACATTTATGACTACATGGCGGTACAAAGCATGCTATCCGCACGCTTTTTGTCCTCATGCAAGGCCTGGGTTGTTGTGTCTCACAAAGCGTGGCCTTCTCCTCCTGCGCCTCCTCCTGTTCCATCACGTGTGCTGCTGCTGCTGCTGCTGCTGCTGGGTTACCGTTGCCGCGTGGTCCCTGTTTATGGAACCTCTTATCTTTATTACATTTATGACTACATGGCGGTACAAAGCATGCTATCCGCACGCTTTTTGTCCTCATGCAAGGCCTGGGTTGTTGTGTCTCACAAAGCGTGGCCTTCTCCTCCTGCGCCTCCTCCTGTTCCATCACGTGTGCTGCTGCTGCTGCTGCTGCTGCTGGGTTACCGTTGCCGCGTGGTCCCTGTTTATTGAACCTCTTATCTTTATTACATTTATGACTACATGGCGGTACAAAGCATGCTATCCGCACGCTTTTTGTCCTCATGCAAGGCCTGGGTTGTTGTGTCTCACAAAGCGTGGCCTTCTCCTCCTGCGCCTCCTCCTGTTCCATCACGTGTGCTGCTGCTGCTGCTGCTGCTGGGTTAGCGTTGCCGCGTGGTCCCTGTTTATTGAACCTCTTATCTTTATTACATTTATGACTACATGGCGGTACAAAGCATGCTATCCGCACGCTTTTTGTCCTCATGCAAGGCCTGGGTTGTTGTGTCTCACAAAGCGTGGCCTTCTCCTCCTGCGCCTCCTCCTGTTCCATCACGTGTGCTGCTGCTGGGTTAGCGTTGCCGCGTGGTCCCTGTTTATTGAACCACTTATCTTTATTACATTTATGACTGCATGGTGGTACAAAGCATGCTATCCGCACGCTTCTTGTCCTCATGCAAGGCCTGGGTTGTTGTGTCTCAAAGCGTGGCCTTCTCCTCCTGCGCCACCCTCCTCCTGTTCCATCACGTGTGCTGCTGCTGGGTTAGCATTACCGGTCCCTTTTCCTGGAACCTCTTATATGTATTACATTTATGACTGCATGCCGACAAAAAGCATGTTACCTGTGCAAAGAAAACAGACATTTCCCGCATTTAAAAGACAGTTTTCCCTTTGAAACTTTAAAATCGATTTTCTCAAAAACTATAAGCTCTTTTTGCTAAATTTTTTTTTCCTCTTGTACCCACTCCCAAGGTGCACATACCCTGTAAATTTGGGGTATGTAGCATGTAAGGAGGCTTTACAAACCACAAAAGTTCGGGTCCCCATTGACTTCCATTATGTTCGGAGTTCGGGTCGAACACCCGAACATCGCGGCCATGTTCGGCCTGTTCGGCCCGAACCCGAACATCTAGATGTTCGCCCAACACTACCACAGACGGGATCCGGCCCGCGCAAAATGCCTGGTCCTTAAGGGGGGGGGGGGGAGGTAGGCGGCCGGTCCCGAAAAGGTTAAGTAGTAGAATATTGGTAAATTTACAAATAGTCTACTGACACTATTTTATGCGCCACTTAACCAAATTTTTTTACTCGGTTTATGCCATGCCCAAATTACTACTAAAAATGTGTTTGATTGACTCTAACTTTATTCCCATCCTTCAACCACTTGAGGACCACAGTGGTAAACCCCCCTAAAGACCAGGTTATTTTTTTACAAAATTGGCCACGGCAGCTTTAAGGCCAAGCTGTAAGGCCGCACAACACAGCACACTAGTGACCCCCCTTTTCTCCCCACCAACAGAGCTCTCTGTTGGTGGGGTCTGATCGCCCCCCACTGATCACTGGCCTAGCTAATTCTTCCCCTACCTATTTGCAGCAAGTCTGACCCTGCTCTCACTAACAGTCAGCAGCCAGCATAGAATTATTTCAATATGGCCACCGCAATTGCTTTTTGATAGGGGGGTGGGGGATCCAGGAAGGGGTGCTAGCTGATTGGCTGCCATGTGTCTGCTGACTGTGAGGTAAGGGGTCAAAGTTTATCTTGATGATAATATATAGGGGGCAAATCGAACATGCCAAATGTTCACTGTTTGCAGCAAATGTGAACAGTGGATGTTTGCAGAATACTGCTCGCCGGCGAACAGTTCGGGCCATCTCTACACAGGAGACCTGGGTTCCAATCTCATCTCTTCCTGTTCAGTAAGCCAGCACCTCTTCAGCAAAGGGTCCTCGGGCTAGACTCCCTAACACTGCTACTGCCTACTAAGCGCCCCCATATTGAATGCAGCTCTGGCACTTTGAGTCTACCAGGAGAAAAGTGCAATATTAACGTTATTTCTCTTGTCTTTTTTGCTGCAACTTAACGTCTCAAACCTGCATCTCAAAGTCTTGTTTTTACATTTGAAACTCAGACTTGTTTACTATGACAACCATTAAGCTGTGGTTGAAGCTGTGGTTGAAGCTGTGATCCTGTGACCTGCCTATCACCCAAGCTGTGACTCTCAGCAACTTATCATCTGATGGTGGATCCTGTTTCCTGCAAAAGGCCATTCTGTACAACTCTGAAATGTACCTTATTTTCCAGTTTGGGGTAGATTATTATTTTATTTAACCTCTGCCAGTTACTGCTTATCATTGTATCATTTCAGGCAATTCACTGGACTTGAACTACAGGTAGCCCCCTACTTACGAACACCCGACATACAAACGCCCGCCGATACGTTGTGATGACGTCACATAGTCGGGGACTACCTCTTCTGATCTCCTCCAGCTACATTTCTTACCACAGAGTAGGAGCAGCGGAAGCAGCAGTCTGTCTCGCGTGGTCCACTTCACGTCGATCGCTGATGATCTCTCTCCCTTTACTGTTCCCCTGCTGGCTACTCTCACGTCGCGTAATGATGCAATCGGGAGATGCTGCAACTATGGGAAACAGTGAAGGGAGAGAGGATGTCAGTGATCATCGTGGACCACGTGAGACATGCTGCGGCTCTAATAAAGGAGCTGTTGGAGAGAAGAAAGTAAGGGGCACAGCTGTACACAAGGTAAAGCGGGACATAGGAGGTACAAAATGTCACATTGGCGTCATAAGAAGGCCCATGGGAGGCATAAGGTAGCACAAGAGAGGCATAAGGAAGTGGCACAAGGGAGACATAAGGAAGCATAAGTGGGCACAAGGGGGGGGAGGGCATAAGCAGACATAATGTGGCACAAGAGAGGCGTAAGGTGGCATAAGGAGGCACAAGGGAGATAGAGAGATGACACAGAGGGGGACACTGGAGGCACAGGGGGCAGAGAGGGAACAATGTTCCGACTTAAAGAGAACCCGAGGTGGGATTTAATAAAGTTATTAGGGCACAGAGGCTGGTTGTGCACACTATCACTAGCCTCTGGTGCCCTATTGTGTGCCCCCAGGACCCCCCTGTGCTCTGCTGTCACCCGTAACAAAGACATTACCTATGTGGTGCCTGTCACCGCTGCTCCCCGCCTCCTCTATATCGGCGCTCCCTGTCCGCATCCCTTCCCTCCAATCAGCGGCGGGGAAGAGCCCGGGGATCGCGGATATAGAGGAGGCGGGGGAGAGGCGGTGACAGGCACTTACAGGTAAACAGCCTGCTGGCGACACGCTGTGTGTCGCTAGCACAGCGGTTTTTGTTACAGGGGACAGCAGAGCACAGGGGGGTCCTGGGGGCACACAATAGGGCAACAGAGGCTAGTGATAGTGTGCACAACCAGCCTCTGTGCCCTACTAACTTTATAAAATCCCACCTTGGGTTCTCTTTAAGAATGGATTCAGGTTAAGATTAAGAACAACCCTACAGTCCCTATCTCGTTCGTGAACCGAGGACTACCTGTACTTGAAAATGGAAAACTGGACAAATTGGGGTGTTATTAAAGGACAATTGAAATGAGAGAGATGTGGAGGCATATTTATTTTTAAACAATACCAGTTGCCTGGCTATCCTGCTGAATCTCCGCCTCTAATACTTTCAGCCATAGACCCTTTGGGACCAATTAGTTAGACATATAAAGCAGAAGTGATTGAAATAGCATTGCAAATGCAAAGTATAAGTTTATCAGGAATTCCACATAAGCAACCCCTTTAAAGAGAGTCTGAAGCCAAAATAAATACTTTTTTTTACTGGCTATTTATCTTAAATATGAGCATAGCTGAAACGCCGCATTCCCGTGGCAGTACAATGTATTTAAACCCCCCAAATTCTCGGGGCAAAATTTGGGGAATGCTTACTGTTAGAGGCAGAGCTTTGCACTGTAGCTCTGCCTCTGCTAGAGTGGATCTCTGCTGATCGCCACCTCTCCCCGCCCTCCTCAGTATTCTTTCACGGAGAGGGGAGGGGCGAGCCAGAGATCGGCAGAGATGGACTCCAGCAGAGGCAGAGCTACAGCGCAAAGCTCTGCCTCCCCGGGCAGCAAAATCCACAACTTGGAAAGTCGTGGAATATTGCCCCGGGATTTGGGGGGTATAATTACATCATTCTGCCGTGGAATGCAATGTTTCAGCTATGCTCCTATTGGTTAAGATAAAGAGCCAGTAAAAAATAAATTACAAAATAACGCATTATGATTCTGATTCTATTTGCGCAGAATGAAACTTTTTTGCCCTTTTCAATGACAGAAGATTGAGTCAAAGCACATCAACAACAAGTATCAGCATCTTGTTCGGTTCTTCAAACCTAAGCCGGTTCCCAAAAGCCTCGGTAAACACGGAAAGCGAGGAAAAGCTTAATGAGTTCCTTTGCATAAGACAGAACATACAAAGTCAGCCACATAAAAAGACTCTTGTCAGTTAGTTCTCATCTTGGCACCCTTATGCAAAAGCCTAAAAGAGCTGGAGCCGCACTGGGGGCTTTGAGGGCTCCTCTAGGTAGCCGTGCCGTGATTAAAATTTGATTTTCTATGCTTATCCTGCATAATTCCCCTCATATTATGCACCCTTTTGGTGTTTCTGCTTCAAACCTTTGATTAATTTGAAACACTAAAAAAGTGTCAGCTTTCCTGTTAAGATGATCAGTCGCGTTTTCTTAGCACATGTTGCATAAGTAGCACAACGTGGCTACACTCAAAGTCACATCCCGAAACTTAATGCCAGACGAACAGCAAATCCACTGTGAGGAGATTTTACTGACTGCTGTAGCTCTGAGCTGAGTCACATGATCAGCTCAGCTGCCACTGAAAGGAGGACGAGGGGTCCTTGACCAGAGAGAGCAGGAAATGATTCATTAGTCATTTTCAGAAATGATATTATGTAAAGGTTATTCATGTGTCAATGTCTGGACACTAGTGGTATAACAATCGGGGATGCAGAGGTTGTGACCGCACCAGGGCCCCTGGATCAGAGGGGTCTACAACTACAAGTGGCCCTCCTTTTGCTGCTGTATTAGCTCTTCGTTGGTGCTGTGCTGAAGTGATAACTTCTATATGTGCTTTAAATAGTGGTAATCATTCAGGCACGTGCAGAGGAAGGGGGATCTGGGTGCCCAGGCACCCCCTTTTTTATTTGAATGAGAAAGGCCCCTTTGGCTATGCAAAACAAGCCCTGCCCCTACCGTGATGAGTCCCGACCACTACCCACAGGTATCTCCGCCTCCAACCAGGGCACTTGTTGAGAGGCAGCCCCCGTCAGGAGACCTTCTCTAGCCAAGTGTGGGAGCAGGTAAGACTCTGACGGCCTCCCTCCTCAGCACCCACAGTGACCACTCCCTCCCCTCACATGCACGTTGACCACTCCCTCCTCTATCAGAACCTACGCTGACCTTTCCCACCCCCAGCTTGCACAGGGTCCTCTCCTGACAGGCACACTGACCTTTCCATCTCCCAGCACCCTCACGGACCTTGACCTTTCCCTCCCCCAGCACCCGCGCTGACCTCTTCCTCCCCCAGCAGCACTTTTACTGTTCCCAGCACCCACAGGGACCTCTCCCAAGCACCCACAGGGACCTCTCCCTCCCCCTGCACCCACAATGACACCCACATACCCAACACCTACATTACATTGAACCAGGAGCCCCCTTCCTCCCCCTCTATACCAAGCACTCACATGCTACCCTGAACCTGCACCATTTCCTCCCACATCTGGCACCCAGTAGTTTCACCCACATGATATCCAGTACCAGCACCCAGCCTCGTCATGGCACCCAGTATTTACACCTGCACTCAGCCTCCACATGGCACCCACTATTTGCACCAAACACCCATATGATAAACAGTACCCACACCCAGAACCATCATGGATCTGTATACTTGCACTCAGCACCCACGTAATATCCAATGCCCACTCATAACTAGTACCCAGTGCAGGCATGGCACCAAGTATTTGCACCCCTGTGTCACCCAGTGCATGCATCCAGCACTCACACCCAGCCACCATATGGCATACAGTACTTGCACCCACCACCCACAAGGCATCTAGTAGTTTCATCTGCACACAACCTTTATTTGGCACCCAGTACCCACACCTAGTAGCTACATTACATTTAGTACCTGCGCCCAGAACCCACATCGCACTGAGTACCTGCTCTCAACACCCACATAATGAACAATACCTCCGCCCCACCACCATAACCAGCACCCACACCTACTTTACACCCAGTAATCACATGGCACTAAGTTTTCCCCATAGCCAGCACTCAGCCCCCACACGGGATTTAGTATTTCCCATACCTAGCAACTAGCTCACACATGGAACCCAGTAGCTAGTACCGTCCTATGCCAGCAACCCCCATGGCACCAAATAACCTTCATGGGCCATACCCAGTACACAAGCATGGTTTGTACCCACATAGCACCCAGTACCTAGTCATTATTCACCTAGTACCCTTTCGTGGCCTGCACCCATATACAGTAGCACCCAGTAACCACCCATGGTCCAAACCTATATGACATCCAGTACTGACCCATGGTGCACATCCAGAATCCACATGACAATCACTACCCACTCATGTTTTATCAACAGCACCTGCATGCACCCAGTACCCACCTTTGGCCTGTATCCACCACTCACATGGCACCCTGTACCAATTAGCACTCATATGGCATCCACTACTGTTTTGCACCATCTGCTGATTAGTCAGCACCCAATACTGTTTAACATCCACTGCAAAATAACACCCAATACTACCTAGCATCCACTACAACTTATCACAAACTAGACCTTGGTACCCACTGCAACTTGACACAGACTGCACTTTGGCACCTCCACACCCACTGCAACTTTGGTCAAACTGGATCGTAGTATCTTAGCACCCGCTGCAACTTTGCACCTACTGATGCTTAGCACAAAGTGTATATTGGCAACCACGTCCTCTTTGCCTGAAATACAGCCTGAGAGCTTCTTAAGAGGGACAGAGGTCTTAATCATGATAGGTGAGTTCGGGCCTTCATCAGGTTCCACTATGCTCACTCTAATAGTGGGCAACTATTACTGCTGATTTAGGGTGGTGGAGCTGGAGCAAAAAAGCTTCCTAATACTGGTATACAGGTGAAACTTGAAAAATTAGAATATCATGCATTTATTTCAGTAATTCAACTTAAAAGGTGAAACTAATACATGTAATAGACTCATTACATGCAAAGCGAGATATTACAAGCCTTTATTTGTTTTAATGTTGATGATTATGGCTCACAGCTTATGAAGACCCCAAAATCCAAATGTCAGACCACTGGAGTATTGTGAAAATGTTAAATATTCTGGGCTCAAAGTGTTGGACTCGAATCAGCCAATTTATCCAAAACACCTGCAAAGGTTCCTATGTCATATAATAGTTTCACCTTTAAAGATAAATTCCTAAAATAAATGGACTTTTACCACAATATTCAACATTTTTGAGTTTCACCTGTAAAGGGAGTTGAGAGTGGACACAAAATCTGCCTAACACTGCTATTAAAAGTCAAAGTATACAAAAAGTAAAAAGTCGCTAGGCATAACTAGAAAATCGCTAGGCACATGCCTGGAATCACTTAGAAAAATTGCTTTTAAAAATACTTAGCGTTTGCAATTACACTAGCAATTTTTGGTGTGCACTGGCCCTTATTCAGGGCCTGGACAAACCCTTCAGTTAAAGCAGACCTGCTCTAAAAGATATTTAACAGCATAACCTTTAAACAAAGAACATGTATTTGTTACAGCTGATACAAATCCTGCAATAAATCTGTACAGTTTCTACTTCCGGAGTCATGGAAGCAGACATATTGTTTACAGCCTGTACTTTCAAATGGGCGTGACGCATGGGAGGAATCAAATTACAACTTTTTATTAGACACAAATGAGGGGGAATTAGACAGGCTCAACTCTCTAAATACATACAGGGTGCGTTTCTCACTGTCTACCTTGTGTCCAGTGCAAGTGTTCAGGTCCACTTTAAAAATGTTCTCCACATGCTATTGGTCACGTAGCGCAATCTGCCCCTTTCCCCAGAGATCTCATTTCCTGTATAGATATTGAACCATTCTGACAAGGCAAACAAGCAGTCGGCACACTTCCACCTGCCTCTCTTTATTGCGGAGTCTCCCGAGACAAAGCCCAGCGCTAATTCCAAGCAACAATAATTACTGTACTTTTCTGTATTTGCCGAATTGGTGGAAAGCTGGAAGAAGGGATGTAATGAATGTTTTCTCTGAAGCACTAGTTTTTATTCAATCAGTTGTGCCGCACATCTGCCGCTGTTTTGTGTTATCCCGTCTTTGTATTTGGAGCGCAGAAAGAAAGACGGCGTCGCTGGCGTGTGCCTCAGCGGGGCTGGGTGCTTTCTATCAACTATTATTTAACAGGAAAAAAATAGACGTGAATGTTCAACCCGATGTTACCCTTGAAGGCCCGTCCAAATTCGGTGTACAAAAGTGCATGTGTAAACGGATCCTATGTTACAGGAAACACGAGTGTGAAAATAAACTGATGAGACTAACAATTGTATCTATCCCCCTTCTCCTAAAAAAAAAATCACCTTTTTAGATATCCCCCGGTCTTATTTTATATTTCGATTTACTTTTAAGTTTTTACTGTTTCTTTTTCTCTGTTTAATGACACATCCATTGAAGTATGCCAGAGCTAAAATCAGGCTGACTGAGATGAGATTAATTAAAGAAGAAACATTTATGATTATATTGGAATTCTTGCAATGTAGGGTCAGTATGTAGACTACATAATAAACACAGAGCAGTGCTAAAATGGAATTCGATTTTATGGCTGGCAATCTCGCTTAAAGGTGAGTTACTGATTTTGCAGCTGTAATGAGATAGAAGACAAAAAAAACCTCCCATAGTATACAAGCAACTCCTGCGCAAATCCTTATTTACAATTCTTTACCATACACCTGACACCGATAACACCACCCCCTGGTCTGATAACCTGCCCCCTGAGTTTACATTCAGATGTTTTTTTATGTTAGTTACGGAATACTTTTTCAGAGTCTGGCAAGTACAAAGAAAAAAAAAGTGTGTGCAATGATTAAAAAAAAAAGTCGACAGAGTTTTTTTTTTTTTTTTTTAGCTTTTTGCTTCCCAGGGTTTAAAATATGTCTTACTGGTAAGTGGGAAGTCTTGACACCATGAAGAAAAGAGACAGAGACAACAGAAGCCCAGATAGCGTAGTACGTTAGTTGTCAATAAAAGGTACATAAAAGTCAAAAAGGGCTACTCACAACGGTGGGTTGCAATAGGAGCAACCAACCACTTGAGGCAGGTGGTTGACAATGAACCCGACTCCACTCGGGGTGTCCAAAAAAAGGCTGAATGCGGTCACTCTCTTTGGTCTGTCACGATCAGTGGAGTAGCAATAGGGGGTGCGACCGCATCGGGGCCCTTGGCCTAGAGGGGCCCCGAGGAGCCCACCCCTCAAACACAGTATTAGCTCTGTATTGGTCCTGTGCAAATAACATTCACTTCTATAGTTGATTTGAATAGTAGTGATCAGTAACACACAGTTTCCCATCCCCTTCTTGCACCTCTGACACTGTGGTTGTCCTCGATTGTTTTTGGTGTGTTGTATCAATTGTTATCTGTAGCATGCTTGGGGGTCCCAATGCTAAACTTGCACTGGGGCCCACAGCTTCTTAGCTACGCCACTGGTCACGATGGAATACACCATGTGACACCAGAGGAATTTCTTCCAACCTCGATGGGATGGGGGGTGTATAGCACACAATAGGGGTAACGACACACCAAGATGTGAATAAAATTAGATTAAAAACATAAAGAATGAGGTGGCTTACCTCAATGATGACAGTTAGATAAGTCAAGAAGATGTATTTAACACAGGCAATGGGCTTGATTCACTATGCGACGCTAAGTGTGAAAAGCCTATTAGCGCATGTAAAGAAGCTTTGCGTGCACTAATAGTCACGCAAAGCTACATCGCACCAAAACTGTCACACTGCGCGCAAAGCGCGGTGCACCGAAAACGTTGTGCAATGTGACGACAACGTCTCATGCGGTGCGGCGAAAACGGGGCATATGGTGCCCCTGAAACGCCGCACCATTGCGCCCTAAAGGTCGCACCGTCGGGCGCACAGGTGTCGGCGCATCGCGCAACATTTCCGGCACACCGCGGTAACGCGCACAGTGCGACGGTTTCAGTGCACAAAGTCATTTGCGCTGCAGTTTGGACGTCTTAACCTTTAAGACGTCCAAACTGCCATACCGCCGCTTTGTGAATCGAGCCCTATGTATTTCATGGACCCGCTTCCTCAGGTCAATGCAAGTGCTGAACTGCAACTAGCCTAAAAGCATTGAGCGCTTAATCTTATTGTCTTATCTGATTGTCATCATTGAGGTAAGTTGCCTCACTCTTTACTTTTTTATTGTTTTGAATCCAATTTTATTTGCATCTGGGTGCCTCTTTACACCTATTGTATCTTACTGATAAGGTCCTCCTGGGTGTGGGGAGGTTGGGTGAAGTCTTAGGGTTAGGGGGAAGTTAAATTACATTTTTAGGGGTAGCCGGTTAAAGAGACTCTGTAACAAAATGTTCAGCCTTATTTCTTCTATTCTATAAGTTCCTATACCTCTTCTAATGTGGTCTGGATTACTGCAGCCTTTTCTAGTTGCACTGTCTCTGTAATATATCTAATCTTCTTTACTTGTCAAGCCTTGTCGACCCAGAGAGGAATGCACTCTCTCTGCTGTGATAGGGAGAAGTTATGCACGGCCCCTGCAGGCTCTCCTGTGTGTGCATGAGTCACAGGCAATGTCTCTGCTCACAGCCAGCGTCTCTGCAAGGCTTGTGGAGCTGAGGCATTTCAAACAGCTGTGAGTGCAGAGAGATCAGTGCAGAGCTCAGACAAGTAGCTAAGGCAACACATGGAAGTAACATTCCAGCGACCAAGCCACATTTGAGAGGAGCTTCTGCAAACAGGCACCTGCTCTAATGATGTATTTCCTGTTTGGTGGCCATCTTCATTGTTTACAAAAACAATAAATAAAACAGTGATTTTATTACCAGGAAAGCAGCGGGAGCATCAAAAATGTCACAGAGGGGGCTAGGAGAAGACAACAAACAGGCTGGTATGTTTATTTATGTAAGATTTCCACAGTACAGATTCTCTTTAAAGAGACTCCATAACAAAAATTGCATCCTGTTTTTTATCATCCTACAAGTTCCAAAAGCTATTCTAATGTGTTCTGGCTTACTGCAGCACTTTCTACTATCACAGTCTCTGTAATAAATCAATGTATCTTTCCCCTGTCAGACTTGTCAGCCTGTGTCTGGAAGGCTGCCAAGTTCTTCAGTGTTGTGGTTCTGCTATGAACTTCCCCTTCCAGGCCCCTCTATGCACACTGCCTGTGTATTATTTAGATTAGAGCAGCTTCTCTCTTATCTTTTACAAGCTGGATAAATCGTCCTCTGAGCTGGCTGGGCTTTCACATACTGAGGAATTACAGACAAGGGCAAAGCTGTTTGCAGGAAGAAAGGAGCAGCCTGAAACTTCAGTGGAAGATAGCTGCAGGGGGAAAGAAACACGCAAATGATCTCTTGAGATTCAAAAGGAAGGGTGTATACAGCCTGCTTGTGTATGGATGTATTTTCTATGTGTGGACATACTGTACATCAACCTACTTCCTGTTTTGGTGACCATTTTGTTTGTTTATAAACAAACTATTTAAAACTGTTTTTAACCACTTTTAATGCGGCGAGGAGCGGCAAAATTGTGACAGAGGGTAATAGGAGATGTCCCCTAACGCACTGGTATGTTTACTTTTGTGCGATTTTAACAATACAGATTCTCTTTAAGGTTAGGTAAATGGAGGTGGTTTTCTTTGGGGTTAGGTTAAAATTAGTGTTCAGGAAGAGTATTTTCATTATTAGAAGAAGTAAGGGTTAAAATCTCACTAGAGGAAAAGTGTAGGGTTACTACTGACAAAAGCAGTATTGCAGCGCCCCAAACCATATAGCTGACACGCAGCGCTGACACCCCCGTGACCAATGCCAAGACCGACCATACTCCACATCTGTGACAGGTTTGGTTTAATATGCAAATACTGCATAGCCACTAAGCGACACATGACACTGTCCAGACCTTTCGGTTGGTCTCATTGCTGAGTGGCAGGAGAGCAGGGGGTATAGCTAATCTTCCGCAATGAGGAAGCTCATGTTTCTATAGTAACAGTGGTTTGATGAGTAGAACTGTGCCTACAGGTTTGCTTAAAGCCAGTGGTTCCTCTTATCCCAGATTCCTTGGAGAGCAAATAAGCCTTGTCACGTAGATCAAAACTGATGTATCCTCACCTCCTCTAAGCCGGTTTCTCCCTGTAATGTGAATGGATAGAATCCCTTGTGTCATTAAAAGCGAATTACACAAGCTAAAAAAATAACAATAATTTGGATTCTTGCACCTAAAAATACATCAGCAGATGTCACGTTATCAGATCTGTCTGGAGGTGCAGTTATACTTACTGTATGCTTCACAAGCTAGACACCCCATTCCCAAGAGCTTGTGAGCTACCTGCAATAACCAGCGTCCCTGATCTACTCCTGCCTTCAGCCTTTTACTGATATTACAGGAAACTGTTTGATAGAAATGATTCTGATACGTCTGCTAGTTTTATAGATGATCATTAGTAGAGGTGCTTATAGTACAACAGTTGTGTAAAGAGTTATCCTGCAACGGAAATATAATTAGTTAACTGGTAATAGTACTTGGATACATCTTCTACGCTTCTCTGGCAGTTTCTGCCTTGTTAAAGAGTTAGTGTACTTACACTTAAAGAGGAACTCCGGTGAAAATAACGGAATTAACAAAAGTGCTTAATTTTTACAATAATTATGTAGAAATGATTTAGTCAGTGTTTGCTCATTGTAAAAGATTTCCTCTCCCTGATTTACATTCTGACATTTATCACATGGTGACATTATTACTGCTGGCAGGTGATGTCAGTGGAAGGAGATGCTGCTTGCATTTTTTTGGCAGTTGGAAACAGATGTTATTTCCCACAATGCAACAAGGCTCCCACAGTGTGATGTCAGCACCATGGTCCTGACATCACTCTGCGGGGGGTTCACCACAATATCAGCCATACAGAGCCCCCTGATGATCTGTTTGAGAAAAGGTAAAGATTTCTCATGGGAAAGGGGGTATCAGCTACTAATTGGGATGAAGTTCAATCTTTGATCACAGTTTCTCTTTAAATACATCTACGACCTTTTGGTTTGGTTTGGGATGAGCCTCACTACTACGGGGTGCTGCTCCCCAGCCCATCTTCTACACCACCTCGCTGCATCTACTGAAAATTGTAGGTCCCGGCAACGGGACGCCTGTTCTCGGCGCACAGCACCAGCCGTGTAGCGCCTGAGTTTGGTGCCACTGTAGCAGCAATGCTATAGTCCGCTGCCCACGCACGGGTAATTCGGGGATCCAGCGATACCTGGACCCCAAATTACTTCTCCTTCTGAGTTGCTATGATTTAGTGGGGGAATAGTAGCTAGATGTCTCTCACCCCCTCCCCCTCCAGGTAGCCAGATGCTTCTCCCCCCTTCCTGTAGGTAGCCAGATGCTTCTCCCCTTCCATCCCTGTAGGTAGCCAGATGATTCTACCCCCTCCCTATAGGTCAGGGGTCTCAAACTCAATTCACCTGGGGGCCGCAGAAGGCAAAGTCAGGATGAGGCTGGGCCGCATAAGGGAATCAATCAATCAGCAGCTCCCGCGAACCCCCCTAGCCCCCCCCCCCTCCCCTTGCAATGATTTTTATTTCAAAATCAAATTCACACTGAAGCGAACTATTTTGCCTATTTTACCTTATAGTTCGCTTCAGTGCTCCCATTACAAGTAATCCGCTGCGTCCCCGCCGCAAAACCCGGGGGGCAATCCGCCGGCATTTCCTGGAAGGGGCAGAGCTTTCAGCTTCAGCTCTGCCCCTCCTGACGTCAATCGCGGCGCATCGCCGCCTCTGCCCGCCCCTCTCACTCTTCCTTCACAGAGAGGGGCGGGAGAGGCGGCGATGCGCCGCGATTGACGCCAGGAGGGGCAGAGCTAAAGTTGAAAGCTCTGCCCCTTCCAGGAAATGCCGGCGGATTACCCCCCGTTTACCCCCCTGCAGTCCTCGTTTAGCGGCGGGGATGCGGCGGATTACTTGGGAGCACTGAAGCGAACCATAAGTAAGCTTTTGCCGGTGAGGGCCACAAAATATTGTATCGAGGGCCGCAAATGGCCCGCGGGCCACGAGTTTGAGACCCCTGAGACGAGTTTGAGACTAGTATAGGTAGTCAGATGCTTCTCCCCCTCCCTGTAGATAACCGTATGGTTCTAAACCCTCCCTCCTTGCAGTTAGCCAAATGGTTCTCCCCCTCCTTCCCTGTAGATAGTTAAATGCTTCTCCCCTCTCCCTCCCTGTAGGTAGCCAGATGCCTATCCCCCAGCACTGTAGGTAGCCAGGTGCTTCTGCCACCCCCCCCCCCCCCCAGGCGCTTTCTCAAACCCTCCTCACTGAAGCAGCCGATGCCTGTTTCAATCACCTCTCCGCTCCTATCCAGTGCCGAACCGTGCTCTTCCGCCTTTCGCTCAGCCTCCATCAGCCACCATTGTGCTTCTGTTCTCTCTGGCCGACGTCTCACCGATTACCTGCGGACCGACTACTGCCCCTCAGCCAGACTTTATTTATTTAGTCAATACATGGCCCATGTGGCCTATTCAGAAATCTGGTCCTTTAAACGACCGTTGCGACACACATGCACAGTCCGACAGGAATCCCAGTGACATAATACCTGCTTAGCAGAAAGTACGTCACCAAGCAGCGGGGCAGAGCTATGCATTGTTTTGCATTGCATTGGGATGGGATGTGTCAGGAGCATGGCATCCCCACTGCAACACATTAAATAGGTGTAAAAGCGGCATTAACAAAAGAGGGGTTCTCCTTAAACAACCACCTATTTTCACTAAGATAGACCTTTCACAGCACACCAGCAATTCAGAAATATTTTAATCTGGCTGGAAAAGAAAATTCAAAACAAACCACTAACTGAGATTGTTCCACCGCCACGGATGTAAATGTGTTTGGCCGCGAAGGAAGCTCTGAAAAAAAACAACTATGTATAATTTAGAAAAACAGGCTTCGCCTCCATGCTTGAAAGCTCGCGGAATGGTAATCACTTTGACTCACTATTAGTTTATTTTTTATATATTTTTTATTTTTGAAACAAGATATAAACATAATAGGCGATAAATATTAATGCTGCACGCCCGATCGCACAGCAAAGACCAGGGCTGCTGTCAAATGGATCCTACTAAATGAACAGCGCAGGCAATGAAAAGATAGCATTCCCAAGGTTGACGGTGACAGCAAAGAACTAGAATTTGCGCATCGCCTTAAGGCAGCCATAGACGTAGGCAGCCACACTCTGAAGTCCGTCTCTTCTGTCTTGTCCCTCTGCTCGCGGGGCATGTGTGAGAATCGGCAAGCCTTCCTAAAAAAAATCATAATAATACAAAAAATAATAATAGTAAAAATTCTGCTATAGGAAATGAACCGTATTTGTCTCAGTCATAAAAAGTAACATTAAACCGGCAGGGATGTTTGAAGTTGTCGGCAGGTGAACACTACAGAGGGAAGAAGTGGTTTGATGTCACTGTTCTTGCAGCTGAAAGAAGGGTGAGCCGTGCTTTGGAATACCAAATCGAGATTTTTCTTTACCTCTACAGATTTTTTTTTTATGTATGTAGGACTGAGAATTAGGAGCATATTTATTATTAGCCAAATATGCCATGAAAATAGCTGTTGATTCTTTTTTTTTTTTGCCATCTGTAGCTCTTCTTTTGGCAATCATTAAAGGGAACCTGAACTAAGAGGTATATGGAGGCTGCCATATTTAATCATTTATTTTTTAAAGAATACTAGTTGACTGGCGGCCCTGCTGATCTCTTTGGTCATAGTATTGTCTGAGTCACACACCTGAAACTAGCATGTGGCTAATCTAGTCGGACTTCAGTCAGAGCAGCTGATCTGCATGCTTGTTCAGGGGCTATGATTAAAAGTATTAGAGGCAGAGGATCAGCAGGATGCCAGACAACTGGTATTGCTTAAAAGGATGTAAATAGTGCTACGGCGGCGCCCAGCTTCGGTACTGAGCGCCAAAATGACCAATTTCGAAAAGGAAGGGAGATTGCAGATACCTCATGCATGGGAATTTTCTAAACTTGTGTGGATAACTATGAGGACTTGTGTCCAAAAAGAAAATTGCTGTACATGCCTTTGGCTACAGATTAAATCAAGCATCAAGGTAAACCTGAATGCTGAGAAAGAAAAAAGTTTGATACTTACCAAAGTAGGGGGAAGCCACTGGATGATCCAAGGACTTTTAACATTCTCCAAGACCCCTCTGCTGCCATCTGGAATCCATTCTTATCTTTGCAGCCGTAATCCCATCTGTGTATGAGTGCAGCCTGAAGCCACTTGTGCGAGGACAGCTTCATGCTACTGCGCAGGCCATTCTTTGCTTCTGCGCAGCGCAGCTTGCGAGCAATTTTCGACAGTGAAGATTGTTTAGAAGGTCCCAGTGCAGCGCAGGAGGGGTGCACGAATATCGGAGAAGCTTCTGGACCATCCAGAAGCTTCATCGCTCAGATAAATATCTAACTTATTTTTTGCTCCTGAATTCAGGCTTACTTTCAGGGCCCTTTCACACCGCCGTGCAATAAAAGTCTATAGCGACTTTCATACTTTCACGTTACAATGTGACAGAAGTGACGTTTTTGCTGCGTCACCTTCGCAGGTCCAGAACTACACTACTGCGTTTCTTCTGCGGTGATCTGCATTGGCTCGGAAGTCATGTTAGTCTTTGGCGATGCGCGGAGTTTTAACCATTACCGACACGACGTTGCGGCACGCATGCGCAAAAGCGTATTTTTTACAAAACACTTCCGTATATCCTGAAGCAGGAAGGGACCGCAAGCGCGCATCACTTCATGCTTGGCCCAATGCCAGGTGGGAAATACCGCATAGTAACGCTGCAGCATTCCCCGAAGGCCTGTTTTTGGCTGCACGGCTGCCGCACCACACCACCAGTTTGCAGTGTGAAACTGGCCTCAAGGAAATCTAAAGTAAAAACAAAAAACCTGTTTAACTTAGCTGGGGCTTCTTGTAGCCCCCTGCAGTAATCCTGTGCCCCTTAGCTGGGACAGTAATCCTGTGCCCACGCCGTCTCTCCAAGACCCTCCAGCCAGAGACCCTCCAGCCTGAAAGCTAGCCGGCCACATGCCTCCTCGATGTAACCCCATGCATGGCAGCGTTCTACGCATACATAGTATGGGAAAATCACTACTGCACATGCACAGAACTCTCCCGGCTACGAGAGCATGATCAGGGTGCGCAGGGCTCGCGGGTGCACATGCGCAGTAGTCTCCGACTGGCCACGACCATCCAGCTTTTAGGGGGTTGCTGCTGCTTGCTGAAGGATCCCAGAAGGCATGGCTGCAGGGGCCTGCAAGAAGCCCCAGGTAAGTTAAACTGTTTTTCTTTTTTTTTTTGGAGGGGGGGGGGGGGGTAAAAAGTAAGTAACTTAAAGAGGAACTGTCGCAAAAATCTTAAAATGTAAAACAGTTGTAATATAAACTGCTACTGTACATAAAACCCACACATTTTATCTGCCTATTTGTCCTGGTTATCACAACATTTTAATTGTGTCCCTAGTGCAAAGTATGGTGACAATATAGTATTTGGAAATAAAGATATATTTTTTCACTATTTTCACATGGACGGGAGCGCGCACGTGCATGCGCACAGCTGCAGCAGCACTGTCTGACTTATAAAAACATCCTGGAGCCATTAAGAGGCTCTAGCAGGACGTTTTTATGAGTCAATTTGTCATTAAGTGGTTAAAGAAAAACTGTCATGAAAATCTTAAAATGTAAAACACATACAAATAACAAGTACATTTCTCCCAGAGTATAATGAGCCATAAATTACTTTTCTCCTATGTTGCTAGTCCATCTCTCCATAGGGGATTCTCAGCATGGCCTTTATTCTTTATAAAGACATTCCCTGAAAAATATTTATACAAAGATGCTGGCCAACCTCCCTGCTCGCTGTACACTATTTTGGCAGTTAGACAGAGTAACTGCCATTCACTTAGTGCTTTTAAAAATAAAGAAAACCCTGAGAACACCCCCCCCCCCCCATGAGAAGATGGGCTAGTCCAAAATCTGTCGGTAATGTCAGATTTCTACTTCTTATTGTAAGTGACAGGAACATAGGAGAAACGTAATTTATGGCTCATTTTACTCTGGGAGAAATTTACTTCTTATCTGTATGTGTTTTACATTGTAAGATTTTTGAGACAGTTTCTTTTTAAGTAACACTTTAAGTTAGTACACAAAGACTGATGCACATCAAAATATAAAACTGAATTATTGCTCAATATTAGACCCGGCAATACAGGAGCTTGTCACGCTCTGTAATTTGTGGCTCTCTTACCTTTAAATATTCACACTTACAGACGATGGCCTGCAGCAATGCCTGGATATACTGTATTGCTTTTCCAGTAACACAAAGGAAATTATAGCTTTTGTTTTGATTAGGTGACTTGCAGAATATTAAACAGTTTTCATAATTTGGCAAGAAAATAAGAATATTACTCATAGCCGCTGCCTCGCAGAGTCACGCTGTGCCCGCCCTGCACAAACATCTTATTTATTACTAGAACAAAACATCTTCTGCCAGATTTTACTAATGCACTTTATTTATAACATAAATGTGTTTTTGTTACAAGCAACCGTTTGTTTTCTTAAAGGAATGCTTACAGCCAGCATACATTTGGGAAATGGAGTGAATTTACTAAGGCTGGAGAATAATGGGGACATCTCAAGACCCTAAATGACTTTTAAAAACTGCTTGGTATTAGGTGGATAAAGTGCTGTGGGCCTCACCTGAGATCCCAACATTTTAGGGGTTTGCTGAATTAATATTAACCACATTTACACCACAGGTTACCACAATAAGGGTATTAGAGGCGCCCTGGTGTAGTGTAAAAGCATCTAAAAACAGTTTAAAACGAAAAATAAATTTGAGGTAGCTTACCTCAATGATGAAAAAATCTTTGTAATACCAAAGGTTTTTATTAGCAGCACAGGCAATGCGTTTCGCGGGTCAGAGCCCGCTTCCTCAGGCCAATAACAGTGCCAAACTAACTGGAAGATTCGGCAAAGGGAGCCTCTGTGCCAAAATAATCTTCCAATTAGTTTGGCACATACCCCCTTTTCCTCATCCGTTTGAGGGGTGGAGACAGAACACATGTGGTTTCCACCACGGTGGACTCTTGTCCCCTTTCTTTTACCAAGGAGAGCGACCGCATCCAGGTCCCCCGTAAAAACCCTGAGTGGAGTCGGGTTTGTTGTCTCCACCTGCTTCCTGTGGTCGGTTGCCCCCCTGCAACCCACCTTTGTGAGTAGTGTCTTACTTTCTACTATCCCAATTTGTTTTTGACATACTACACTATTGGGCTCCCGCTCTTGTCTCCCGTATCTTTTCAATAGAGGGTGCTTGCGATACCCACATGCCACCACACCACAGGTTAATTCCCCTTAAAGGAGAACTGTAGTGAGAGGTATATGGAGGCTGCCATATTTGTTTTCATTTAAGAAATACCAGTTGCATGGCTATCCTGCTAATCCTCTGTCTCTAATACTTTCAGCCATAGGCCCTGAACAAGCATACAGCAGATCAGGTGTTTCTGACAATTTTTGACAGATATGACAAGATTAGCCGCATGCTTGTTCCTGGTGTGATTCAGACAGTTCTTCAGCCAAATAGACCAGCAGGGCTGCCAGGCAACTGGTGTTGCATAAAAGGAAATAAATATGGCAGCCTCCATATACCTCTCACTACAGTTCTCCTTTAAAAACCACAGCAGTTTTCACATATTTTTCTCCTCCTATTCATACGCCAATAACTTTATCGCTACTCATTACACCAAAATGATGTATACATTGTTTGTTTGTTTTTTCGCCACAAATTTAGCTTTCTTTGTGTGGTACTTTTTGCTAATAATTATTTTATTGTACATACATTTTAAAGTGCATAAGAAGAAAAAAAATGAAAAAAAAAATCTCCATTTTCAGCCATTATAGTTTTAAAATAAAATGTGTTACGACAGATGAAAGCCCACACATTTTATTTGCCTATTTAACCTAGTTATCACAACATTTAAATTATGTTCCTAGTACAATGTATGGCGACAATATTTTATTTGGAAATAGTGTTTCTTTATACTATATCAGTAATTGCAAACCCTCATTTGCAAAAATAATAGTTATATACCCTTATAACATACATATTAAAAAAGCTGAGTACCTACACTATTTATTAATTTTTATTTTAATGTTGTAACTTTTTTAACAAGTGTTTCTTTTTTTTGGTTACTATAGCAGAGATTTTTTTTTTTATTTACTTTAACATATGTATGTGTATTTTTATTTTTTAGCCACTAGGGGCTTGATTCACTAACTGGTGCTAAGTGGGCACAAACTACAGCGCTAACCTTATCTGAGGTTAGTGTGCCTTATCTGAGGTTAGTGTGCCTTATCTGAAGTTAGTGTGCCTTATCTGAAGTTAGTGTGCCTTATCTGAGTTAGTGTGCCTTATCTCAGGTTAGTGTGCCTTAGCTGAACTTAGTGCCCCTTAAGTAGCTTTGTGCACACTAAAAGATGCAAAAAGCTACATCGCGCACTGCACCGATCGCGCACTGCGACGGTCACTTCGCACCCGCTATACTGTACATGATGCCACCTTAAGGTCGCATAGGATGCCACCTAAATGGCGCATCAGTGCACCGTTATCGTCACATCCTATGCAACCTTATGGTCACATCATATACAATATAGCGGTTGCGATGTTATCGTCGCACCGCGTGCAAAGATTGGCGCATTACGCTGTGTGAGCTGTGTGCACTGTGCGCGGTGCAGTGCGCGATGTAGCTTTGTGCATCTTTTAGTGTTACTTAAGGGGCACTAAGTTCAGATAAGGCACACTAACCTCAGATAAGGCACACTAACCTCAGATAAGGCACACTAACTTAGATAAGGCACACTAACCTCAGATAAGGCACATTAACTCAGATAAGGCACACTAACCTCAGATAAGGCACACTAACCGTCTTAGCGCCGGAAAACACTTTTTTACTCCGGCACTAACACTTAGCGCCGGTTAGTGAATCAAGCCCTAGATGTCCCCACACTAGCCTGTGTAGTGAACTGTGCACAGGAAGTAGTGTAAAGCTGTGTGTATTACTTTCATTTTGTGGATGACCATTGGCCTCTCATTGTTGGACACGCTAATCGGTGAATTTGCCGCTGGGGAGTCGTGTGGGCTCTGCAGCCGTCCTGTCCCGCACCGGTCCTCTCTGATCCTCCGTTCTCCCCCGCTGTGACTTAGTTTCGTTTTACACCAACTGGGAGTCAGTTTAGGCTCTCTTGCATTCCCATCCGCAATAGAGTCCTGCGCACAGGATCGTAGAGGACTGGTGAGGGACTGGACGGATACAGGGGGCTGGGAGAAATCCTAGGTAAGTGAATATCTTTTTCAGCAATTGCTTTATGTACATTTTAAGAGTGCGGAGAGGTAGAGGGTGGTTAAGATTAGGATTTGGGAAGGGTAGATTTAGGGTTAGGCATCGGCAGTAGTGTGGTTAACGTTAGGCATCGAGGGGAGATTAAGTGTTAGGCATCAGCAGAGGGGTGGTTAAGGTTAGCATCGGTAAAGGGTGGGTTCAAAATGAGAATAGGGTTATATTAAGTTGTAATAAAATATTGGTATTATTATACTGATATTCTAGTGATGAATATAATAGTAAATTTTACTTGTGCGCCATTTTTGTAATTACAATTACAATCGTACTAGCAAAATCATAACTGTGAAAAAGTACGCAAGAGTTTGTGTAATTACGAGTACATGCATAATTTTTGTAAGTATGATTATTTTTGTAATTAACCCCTTCCTGACCGCACACCGCTGAAAGGTGTCGGGAAGCTAGCAGCCCCCCTGGACCGCCTAACATCGAAAGTCGTCAAAGTCCTGGGTCAGGGTTTTACAGGCAATCGGAGCTCAGCTCTGTCATCAGTCTACCAGCGCCGATCGCTGCTAGGAGACTGTCAGGCGGCGAAATCGCCACCTATTTGCATATTTGCATTGTACAGCACTAAAATCTACGGCAGTGCTATACTGGGGACAGCCATGTCACTCAGCTTTCCCCTAGAGAGGCTCGATCGCGATCCCCACTCATAGGCTGATGCCTATGAGAGAGGATCACCCTGATTGGCTCGTGGGGAGGGAGGGGAATAGTAAAAATTTAAAAAATAGACAAATTTATTTAAAAAGTAAATACAAATAAATAAGCAAACAGGTCACCAACGATCAGAGCCCACCAACAGAAATCTCTGTTGGTGGGTCAGAAAAGGAGGGGAGGATTCATTTGTGTTCATGAGTATGGCTCTGCAGCAAGCTTTTAAGGCCTCTTTCACAGTGCGACATAAAAGTCGCATGTTAGAAAATGTTTTAACGTGGACTAACGCTCAGCAAAAGTAAGTCTGTGCAACATTCACAGTGCACACGTTGCGTTGTGTGTAACGTGTAGCAATATTTAGAAGGTGCTGCATGCTGTGCGTTTAGCAATAAATCTGCTGCGTTGTGTGTGTTGCACATGCTCAGTAATGTTTTTTTTTTTTATGTAACGCATGCGCCGTTTTCGTTCCATCACTGTGCGACGAAAACAACGCACCAACCGCAGGGCTAAAGAATGTACTATAACGTCCAAGTTATGGTCTTTCAATGCGTTGCATTAGGGGCACGTTATGCGACCTTAATGTCGCATCAAACGCACCGTCCCACTGTGAAAGAGGCCTAAAGCTGCAGAGCACTTATTTGTAAAAAAAATAGCCTGGTCACTAGGGGGGTGTAAGCCTATGGTCCTGAACTGGATAAGATTATTTTAGTAATAGCTTATTCATCATTACACACAATGTTGCATAATTACGACTAATTATTGCATAATTACAATTCATGGTGATGAATTTCCATGTAATTACGATATATTCATTGAAATTATGAGTAAACGCAAAAAATCAGAAAAGTGTGAGTCAACGCAAAATTACTGTGCCACATTGCGAAATTTCAGAATTGCAATTTTGCATCGTAATTGCAACTTACGATGCAAAATGACACCTTTGTGAAATGTCGGCTTATCACTCGCTGATTCTTCTAAATCTTCTTTCAAGAACTTGGAGATAGAAATGTCTTAGTACCACCATGTGACCTCTCTACAGGTCTACATGTAAGGAGGACAAACAAGACACAGGACCTACAGTAATACCTCTCCAGGTGACGCGGGACAGTAACCCAGCGCATGTCGGAGCTGATTAAAACAGGCTGTACTCCACCATATAACATGCTCGTCTTTTCTCCTCTCGAAATAACTTGCGCGAACGGGTCAAGTGGAATAATATTGGGTCAGCGGAGAATGAGCACAAGATTAATAGTTATTTAAATCAAATGAAAGCAGACAAATGTTCCCAGAATTACCACAATAATTCCATCAGTCTCTGATTCACAACACACAGTAGCAATAACTGCAGACCAATTAACTCTTGCCAGAGAACATGGAGATGCCGGGATGTGGAGAGATAACTGGTGCAGCGGAAAGATTATTCCAGCCTGGACCACTGACTTTCACTACTAAAGACAGTTGTAATCTGTATAAGGAAGAACCATCTATCATGTTTCTATTATGTTCCAGGGGAAAAATGGAACCAATAAAATGAGGCAAGCATGTGGCATCCCATAAATACATGAAGATAGCGGAGATAGTTTGCTAAGATTGGAGATCACTGAGGCCATGTTCACAGGGGTTTACATTTCAAATGGTCACGGGCAAATTTGGGCGCAGGGTGAAAATGAGAGACGGCTCACCCTGCTCCTGCTGGAAATAGGGGCCATGGTAAATACTATTCCCCCTCTGAGTTGTCTCAACTTGGGGGTGGGGTGTGGACGTGTTGTAATCCATGCACTGGCTGTTGCCGGCGTCTGAATTAACTCCTTGCCGACAACGTCACGCCAATGGGTGTGGCTGCGGCGTCAGCCCCAGGACCGCCTGATGCTGATCGGTGTAAGGTCCTTGGGGCTCGCAGTGCAGGAGATTGCGCGCACGCTGCGCACATCTCCTGCTTGGTAGGCGGAGCTCCGCTCGCCGATTGCCGCTCGGAGACTGTCGCCGTCTAATTACCTTGTACAGCGCTGCGATCTGCAGCAGCGCTGTACTGGGGACAGCCGTGTGACACGGCTGTCCCCCTGGAACACTAGAGAGTGATCGGCTCTCATAGGCAGAAGCCTATGACAGCCGATCGCCATGATTGGCTGGCCGCGGGGAGGGAGGGAGGGAGGGGAAAATAAAGAAATAAATAGGTATATTTATAAAAAAAATAAATTAAAAAATATTTATATAAAAAAAAAATAAACACAGGGGGAGCAATCAGACCCCACCAACAGAGAGCTCTGTTGGTGGGGAGAAAAGGGGGAGGGGATTTCTAGTGTGCTGTGTTGTGCAGCTCTGCAGCTTGGCCTTAAAGCTGCATTGGCCTATTTTAAAAACAATGGCCTGGTTTAACACTGTGGTCCTCAAGAGGTTAGCTAAGTTTTTCTAATTTGAGCTACGGCAATCACTGGCGCCCAAATTAGTCACTGATCACACCCATAGCTGTAATTCTAATTACGGCCTATGGTGGTGCCCAAACGATCATTGCAGTGCTACACCCAAATTAGCGGATCCGTCACAGTGGGACATTGGGTTCCTTGTTACAGGAAGTCAGGAACGCGATGGAACGAAAAAGTTCTTTTTGCACATTACGACTGCGTTGCTTTACATGCAGTGAAGTATACAGTCAAAGAAAAGACTGTTTCACTTTTACTGTTAACAGGTTATAGCAGTAATACACTGCATCCAGTGTGTGTACTGCACATACTGCACGGTGTTGTACTGCAATACACAGGCTGCATTGTGAATGTCGCATAGGCGGTGAAATGCAGTGTGGTAAGCTGCGTTACAAAGCCGCCATTACACTGCACCACAACATGCCATTGTGAACGGGGCCTGAAGATTACAAACGATGGTCATGCTTTGTTTCAAAGTGATCTGTTGCTTGGTGATAACTAGAATGGGCCAAAGAGAAGCATATTTTATGTTAATTTCATGCAGATTTATGCGACTTGAACTCTTCATACTGTTGCACAAAATTTTGAACAGAGGCGCCAACAAGAATAAAAAAGTCTAAAAAAATGGCTAAAAGGGGGAAATTATTGGTGGACTTACCTCCCTTGCAGATTAACAGACTGAAAGCGGTTATTTCTAGAGATGACCCGAACGGTCCGCACGGGAACTTATTCATGCGAACATCACAAGCTCGCGTTTGCGTCGAATCGCGAACTTTGTGCGAGTTCGACCCGCCCCCTATACTACATCATTGGGCTAAACTTTGACCCTCTACATCACACAGTCAGCAGGCACATGGCTGCCAATCAGGCTGCACTCCTCCCTCCTGGAGCCCCCCCCCCCCCCCCTTATATAAGGCAGCAGCAGTGTCGGCCATTTTCTCACTCTGTGTGCTGCTGTATTAGTGAGAGAAGGGAGAGACATTGGAGAGATGGGGAAAGCGATAGTTAGGAGGTCTGTTAGCTTGACCTTTGCTGATATTTGTTGATAAAAAGCACCCCAAAACAGCTCTTTTAAAAGAGCTAATGTTCTTGTGATGTGTTTTTTTTTTTGTGTGGCCCACTGACACTTGCATATACAGCCCTGTCTGTCACAGCTTCTTGCTAATTGCTATACTGTGCCAGGCTCAGCACAGTCAGTGTATACCTTTCACTGCCCCTGTGTGTGTGACAGCTGCACATTGTAATTTGTAATACCAATCACAGTATACCTTTCACTGCACCTGTGTGTGACTGCACGCAGTTTTATATACCAGTCACTGCATTGCATACCTGTTCACTGCACCTCTGTGTGACCGCACACAGTTTTATATAATAGTCACTGCATACCTGTTCACTGTACATGTGTGTGTGAGACAGCTGCACATTTGTTGGAGGGGAGGGGGGCAATTTTAACCAGGCAGAGGGTATTTAAAACAGATAGACGCAGGCCGCGCATGCTTCTGAGGAGTCGCCTAGAGCGACGAAACCGGTCAAGTTCACGCGGCCTTACCACTATCCGAGGGGAGGGACATGGCACGCAGAGGGGAAGGCGAAAGAAACAGCGCTCTACAGCCAACCCGGCGGCCAACGTTTGGGGTGGAGCCCATAAAAACTCTATGCGAAAATACCCTGGATATGTTTGTAAGTGTGCAACTTTTTTATTAATAAACCTTTTATACAATTTTACGCTATGGGAACTCTGGTATATGTCTTTTTGAGGTGAAAAGATACAGCAACTGTAACAGTGAGTGGTGAAGAAGAGATCTTTTCTCCAAACGGCAGGGGGCGGCCAGATGACCCCACAAGCGCTGTGGACCCCTCTAACTGAGGGTCTTTTATAACGGTGAGTGGCCACTGCTTGGGGTGTGGTGGTGGTGTCTCACTGAAGTGGAGAATTTTGCCTGCCCTGTCAAGGAGGAGTGTCGCTTACCACTTGGAGTGTGGAATACAGATTGCCAGTGTTTTTTGTGCGCAGCTACCATTTGAGACTGTGTTGATTTGTATGGTTTATAGCAGCGCACCACCGAAAGTAGTATCACCCACTATTGATATCGGCGCAGTATTTGGAGTTTTACATTTGTAATACCAGTCCGTGCATACCTTTCACTGCACCTGTGTAACAGCACGCAGTTTTATATACCAGTCACTGCACACCTGTTCACTGCACCTCTGAGTGACCGCACACTGTTTTATATACCAGTCCGTGCATACCTGTTAACTGCACCTGTGTGACAGTTGCACATTGTATTGTAATACCAGTCACTGTATACCTTTCACTGCACCTGTGTGACAGCACGCAGTTTTATATACCAGTCACTGCATACCTTTCACTGCATCTGTGTGACCGCAAGCTGTTTTATACAGTCGCAGCTGGCCCTTGCTAATTGCTATACTGTGCCAGGCCCAGCACATTCAGTGCCTAGTGTGACTGCTGCACATTGTATTATAATACCAGTCACTGAATACCTTTCACTGCACCTGTGTGACTGCATGCTGTTTTATATACCAGTCACTGCATACCTTTCACTGCATCTGTGTGATCGCTCACTGTTTTATATACCAGTCACTGCATACCTTTCACTGCACCTGTGTGACCGCATGCTGTTTTATATACCAGTCACTGCATACCTTTCACTGCATCTGTGTGATCGCTCACTGTTTTATATACCAGCAGTCAGCATCCATTTTCACTGCACCTGTGTGACTGCACATTGTTCTACCAGCGGTCACTTCATGCCTTTCACTGCATCTGAGTGGCCGCACGCTGTTTTATATACCAGCAGTCAGCATCCATTTTCACTGCACCTGTGTGACTGCACATTGTTATACCAGCAGTCACTGCAACCTTTTCACTGCATCTGTGTGACTGCACATTGTTATACCAGCAGTAACTGCATACCCTTCACTGCACCTGTGTGACTGCACATTGTTATACCAGCAGTCACTGCAACCTTTTCACTGCATCTGTGTAACAGCACACTGTTTTATATACCAGCAGTCAGTGCATAACTTTCACTTCATTCCCCCCCCCCCCCCAATATGGACAAAACAACAGGCAGAGGCAGAGCCAGAGGCAAGCCACCCGGAAGGTCTGTTCGAGGTCGTGCTGTCGTGATTTCATGTGGCCCTCGACCAAAGTACAGTGTTCAGAAGAAGGCACGTGCCATCAACCCCCAATATTGTCAGGACGTAGTTGACTATTTAACACAGAACACCTCATCTTCCTCAGCGTGACATATCTTCCTCCTTCTGCTCTGATTCTGGCACCCCTCTTAACACTCAGTCGGCAGCCATCACCAAAGTGCCATCACTTCAGGGTTCAGAGGTGTGGACATTTTTTGTGTTCTGCCTCAGATGAAAGTGATGCCATCTGTACTCTCTGCCACCAAAAATTGAGCCATGGAAAGACCAAGACCCACATAGGGACAACTGCCTTATGAAGGCACATGATGAAAAAGCACAAACTGCAATGGGATGGCCACCTGAGGAAAAGCAGCACACAAAAGCAAAGCCACACACCACAGTGGAAGATACCAGTCCGCAATTATTTCTCAAAAAAGGCGATACTCAAACAGTACCGTGATGTTGAAAGGCAAGTGGTGTCATCTCTGGAACACAGCGTTTGGTCAAGGGTCCATCTGACCACGGATGCCTGGTCTGCAAAGCACGGTCAGGCCTGCCGAAGACTAAGTCAATCCTCACGCACAGCATCTCTGCCTGCACGCTGTGTGATTGCATGCCCCAAGACTAAGTCAGTCCCCACACAGCATCTCTGCCTGCAGGCCGCTTGACTGCCTTCTCCGCCATCACCAACAGGGTCCAGGACTCCAGCTGGATTCCTGAATTTTTAAGGCCGCTGCTTGCAGCGGCCGCTATAATCGTTTTTCTGGTGCGTGTACATGCCGGCCTAATTTTTGTGGCTGCACTGCGGCTGCAACAACAAAACAAAAGACATGTACATGTGTCAATTGCCCATCGTGATCGTTACCTTGCCGTGGTACAGGGGCTTGCGTATCACAATGAAGCAATGACCGGCTATATGAGTGTGTTAGGGGGCACACCTGACCCAAGATAATAAGGTCGTTGCTTCATTGTGGCCAGACCAAATTTCGATTAGCTGGACACTTAGTCACTGTTGTTCTGTCATTGAGCTACCTCAGCCTGACCATATGGGCTTAAAAAATGCCATCGCCTGCACTCTCGCCGTGGTGTGCACCAGTCCAGCACAGCCATCACTACACAAACAGCTGTTTGCGGTGCATTACACAGTGAGTTTGGTCTGTCAGTGTGAAGCAGTACACTAATTACACTACCTGATTGATGTATACACATGCAAGATGTTTTAAAGCACTTTAGGCCTCCAATTTAGGAATGCAATGTGATTTCTGCCTTTTAGGGATTATAACCCTGCTGTGCGTCAAATCCGGAATTTTCCGCGGGACTTTTGGCATGTATCCCACTCCGTTATGCCCCCCTCCAGGTGTTAGACCCCTTGAAACATCTTTTCCATCACCTTTGTGGCCAGAATTAGTGTTTGTAGTTTTGAAAGTTCGTGTGCCCATTGAAGTCTATTGCGGTTTGCGATTATCGCCGGTTTGCAAACTTTTTAGCAAGTTCGCGTTTGAGGTTCGCGAACCTAAAATCGGAGGTGCCATGACATCTCTAGTTATTTAATCTAATAAATGTTATTTTGTTTAAAATAATGGCTTTCAGTCTGTTAATCAGTAAGTATCTAGCTCCTTCTCCATTACACATTTCATAAAGAGATGTTTTACGATATTGTCACGCACAAGTGGCTTGTTCTAATGGGCTGCGTGGACCTTATATACCCAGTGTAGTTGTCCTTGTCCATGGCTGGGAGCATGACTGACCAGAACATCAAGAGGGGTCCTGGGCCTTCTTCCATTACAGGTTTAGATATATTACCAGTTGTCAGATGTATGATTCCTACCGTAAGCAAAAGGAAAAATAAGTACCGGTAATATACAGCCAAATCTGATACAAATGTACACCTTATTTGTATGTGTACCCATGTGTTTTGGACTATACATTTTTTTGCGATACTGAATTACAAAATTATTTGTGCGCGTTAATATATGTATTTTTTTTTATTTATTAAAGTGAAGCTACCCTTTCAGGATCTGTTCCACAGTCCTGGAAAGGGTGCACAGCATGGAGCTGATGATGAGGGGGGTGGGGGTACAAATAGCTGCTTACAATAAACTATGGAGTGTTCACAAAGACTCAGCAGTTTCTATGGTTCCCTTATGGCAACGAACAATACTTGAACGCTCTCAGTTGTGCAATGTGGAATCTCAAGAACCTATAACAGCACAATGGAGCCTTAGTCAAGAATATTACCTATGAAGTCAATTGTTTGGCAGCGCGGGATTACAAAACAAACTTTTACTAAAAATGTGTATAACTATGAAAATACCCTGAAAGCAAACCTGTAGTTAACGATATGTAGCAAACCCTCTGCCACTTAAAATGAAACCCAGCATTTCTTCTTTGCTCTAAAAAATTATTTACAGCATATTATATACAACCAGCATTTTTTTTTACTAGAACAGCATTCAAAGGGTTACACACAGGACTTAAAAGTTCAGTGCAGAGAAATCTGGACGCATCTGAAGTGTAGATAATATTATCTTGTGAGGAATGTGACACATACTCTGACTGTGCAGAAGCTCCTGGACACAGACAGAAACTCAAAGCATTTCTGCCTTCAATACATAATGAATAAAACCAGTTATGAATAAAATGCAAAGTCAGCTCTCAAAGCAAAAAACTGTACTTTTGGGAACTTGTAATTTCTAAATGAATAATAATACTTATGCATAAATGCAAATATGATAACCGTATGGCATATAAAAAGTAGGAAAACATGTTTTTATTGAATATTATGTCAGGGTTTTATACCACTTTAAAGCAAATCTGAAGCGGAAAAAAAACCCAGTATGCTATAATGAATTGTATGTGTAGTACGGATAATAAATAAAACATTAGTAGCAAAGAAAATAGTCTTTTATTTTCAGTTATACAGTTTTTTGTTTGTTTGTTTTTATATAATTGCATCATACTGCTACAGTTGCAGTTGCTATAAAACTAAAGCTATCTATATACAGTGGGATGCGAAACTTTGGGCAACCTTGTTAAATGTCATGATTTTCCTGTATAAATCATTGGTTGTTACAATAAAAAATGTCAGTTAAATATATCATATAGGACACACACACAGTGATATTTGAGAAGTGAAATGAAGTTTATTGGATTTACAGAAAGTGTGCGATAATTGTTTAAACCAGCTGTGCCCAACCTACGGCCTGCGGGCCATTTGTGGCCCGCGAGGCCTGTTTATGTGGCCCGCGCGGAGGTGTCCTGCAGAGGGAGAGGATCGGGTGGTTATAGGCTGAGGACGGAGGCTGCCCGCGGAGGGAGAGGATCGGGTGGTTATTTGCTGAGGACGGAGGCTGCCCGTGGAGGGAGAGGATCGGGTGGTTATAGGCTGAGGACGGAGGCTGCCCGCGGAGGGAGAGGATCGGGTGGTTATATGCTGAGGACGGAGGCTGCCCGCGGAGGGAGAGGATCAGGTGGTTATAGGCTGAGGACGGAGGGAGAGGGTCGGGTGGTATTGTTACAGACCGTTATCCTTGCATCGGCATTCGGCAAGTAAGTAGTTCCGCGCATACACCCGCGTGTGCTGCGTATTCAGCCCCGGGTAGCGCTGGGATAGTTAGAAAGCCTTCCTCATTGGTTACTGCAGGAACCTTCCTCCATTAGGAATTAGGCAGCCTCCGTCCTCAGCATAATTACTAAGGCACAATACCACCCTATCCTCTCCTCCTCCGCAGGACACCGCGGGGAACCCCCTCAGGCCCACACAGAGCCGACAGCCCCCTCAGGCCCACACAGAGCTGACAGCCCCCTCAGCCAGCACAGAGCCGACAGCCCCCTCAGGCCCACACTGAGCCGACAGCCCCCTCAGCCAGCACAGAGCCGACAGCCCCCTCAGGCCCACACAGAGCCGACAGCCCCCTCAGGCCCACACAGAGCCGACAGCCCCCTCAGGCCCACAGCCCCCTCAGGCCTACACAGAGCCGACAGCCCCCTCAGCCAGCACACTACAGGCAGGCCACGTGTGAGTAATTAGGCCTCTGTTCCTCCTCAGCAGAGCTGACAGCCTCCTCAGCCAGCACACTACAGGCTGGACTCTGATACCATTGCTGCATTAATCTGCCCTGTGCATACACCCAGGTACCGTACTGGACTCTGATACCATTGCTGCATTAATCTGCCCTGTGCATACACCCAGGTACCGTACTGGACTCTGATACCATTGCTGCATCAATCTGCCCTGTGCATACACCCAGGTACCATACTGGACTCTGATACCATTGCTGCATTAATCTGCCCTGTGCATACACCCAGGTACCGTACTGGACTCTGATACCATTGCTGCATCAATCTGCTACTTCTCATTAAGAAAATGTACATCAAATGGTGAGTACAACAATTCTTATATTGTTGTTTTCTTTCCATTTCCAACACCATGTTAACTGTTACTAGAAAACAGGGACGGATCAAGACCAAGTTGCGCCTGGGGCAAGGTCAGGTTTTGGCGCCTAAAGGTCAGGTTTTGGCGCCTAAACTGCCATTCATTTTGCCTCCTTTTTAAGAATCCAACAAACTGCGCCTGGGGCAAGATACCCGCTTGCCCCCCCCCCCCTAGATCCATCCCTGCTAGAAAAACGTTAAAAGTTTTACATCGAAATTTTGTATGCATGTGTTCCGGCCCTTGAGATTTTTCTTGATTTGAAGTTCGGCCCTCGGGCCAAAAAAGGTTGAGCACCACTGGTTTAAACAATATTAGGCAGGTGCATATATTTGGGCACCACAAATGAAATCAATATTTAGTAGATCCTCCTTTTGCAGAAATGACAGCCTCTAAATGCTTCCTGTAGGTACCAATGAGAGTCTGGATTCTGGTTGAAGGTATTTTGGGCCATTCCTCTTTACAAAACATATCTAGTTAATTCAGGTTTGATGGCTTCCAAGCATGGACAGCTCTCTTTAACTCACACCACAGATTTTCAATTATATTCAGGTCTGGGGACTGAGATGGCCATTCCAGAACGTTGTACGTGTTCCTCTGCATGAATGCCTTAGTGGATTTTGAGCAGTGTTTAGGGTCGTTGTCTTGTTTGAAGATCCATCCCCGGCGCAGCTTGAGCTTTGTCACTGATTCCTGGACATTGGTCTCCAGAATCTGCTGATACTGAGTGGAATCCATGCGTCCCTCAAACTTTGACAAGATTCCCAGTCCCTGCACTGGCCACACAGCCCCACAGCATGATGGAACCACCACCATATATTACTGTAGGTAGCAGGCGCTTTTCTTTGAATGCTTTGTTTTTCCTCCATGCATAACGCTCTTTGTTATGCCCAAATAACTCAATTTTAGTTTCATCAGTCCACAGCACCTTATTCCAAAATGAAGCTGGGTTATCCAAATGTGCTGTAGCATACTTCAAGCGGCTCTGTTAGATGGCCTGTAGCAAGATTAGCGCAGCGGGTGGAGTGTAGGGCCCCATGATAGTGCTAGGCTCGCTGTGAGGGGGTTAATGGTTGTAGGTGGAGCTGTAGGAGGCGGCCGGGCAATGCGCGCTTAGTGTAGGCTTAGGACAGGAGGAGGGAGGAAGTGACGTCAGGAGGAAGTTACGTCTCGAGCGGCAGACGCTCGGGGGACAGCAAGGCGGCAGGACGTGTTTCCCACCCACCCTCCCTATTGTTGGTTACTAGTGTTGGGCGAACACCTAGATGTTCGGGTTCGCGAACGTTCGCCGAACATCGCCGCAATGTTCGGGTGTTCGCGCCGAACTCCGAACATAATGGAAGTCAATGGGGACCCGAACTTTCGTGCTTTGTAAAGCTTCCTTACATGCTACATACCCCAAATTAGCAGGGTATGTGCACCTTGGGAGTGGGTACAAGAGGAAAAAAATATTTGAAAAAGAGCTTATAGTTTTTGAGAAAATTGTTTGTAAAGTTTCAAAGGAAAAACTGTCTTTTAAATGTGGAAAATGTCATGTTTCTTTGCACAGGTAACATGCTTTTTGTCGCCATGCAGTCATAAATGTAATACAGAGAAGAGGTTCCAGGAAAAGGGACCGGTAACGCTAACCCAGCAGCAGCAGCACACGTGATGGAACAGGAGCAGGCGCAGGAGGAGAAGGCCATGCTTTTTGAGACACAACAACCCAGGCCTTGCATGAGGACAAGAAGCGTGCGGATAGCATGCTTTTTACCGCCATGCAGTCATAAATGTAATAAAGATAAGAGGTTCAATAAACAGGGACCGGGCGTCAACGCTAACCCAGCAGCAGCAGACGTGATGGAACAGGAGGAGGCACAGGAGAAGGCCACGCTTTCAGGTGCAACTCAGGCCTTGCATGAGGACAAAAAAATGTGTGCGCAAAGCAATGTAATGAGTAGTTTTCAGGACACAATGGGCTATTCGGAGGAGCTATTCCCACCCCCACAATCTTCTACCTGTGAAAGGTCAATGGAACAGCCACAAATGTTGTGCCCGGATTCACAACCTTTTTCTGTGGAAAATGCACCTCGCACTGAAATGCAAGGCGAGGTCGAGGATGAACATGACACCAACAACTCAACATGACGCAAAATGGGGGCGGAACAGAAAGCTGCTTTCAATGTTTTGAAGGCCTTAATTGCCTCCGGTGGCCAGTTAGATGCATCATTCATCATACCCAAATCCCAGAGCAATGTGTGCAGGAATTTGAATCGCAGGAGGTGTACCGAGATCATCTGGACAAGTGACCAAGTGACCAAGTGACAAGTGACCAAGTCAAAAGTGACAAAGTGACCAGTGACAAAGTGACAAAATGACAAAGTGACAAAATGACAAAGTGACAAGTGACAAAGTGACAAGTGACAAGTGACAAAGTGACAAAATGACAAAGTGACAAGTGACAAGTGACAAAGTGACAAGTGACAAAATGACAAAGTGACAAAGTGACCAGTGACAAAGTGACAACTGAGAGGTTGTTCTGGGGAGCTCCACTGCACTCAGTCGCATATGAGGAGAGGTCTCGTCGGGACTGCTGATCCTCCTCAGCTTGCTCAAAGCCTTGAGGGTTCCTGAAGATCCTCTGCTTGGAGTTCGCCGGGGTTCAGCTTGGTGTCGGGGTCGGCGGCGTCCTCCTCACTCCAACGTGGCAGATCTTCTGTTGAAGGAAAAAGAAAAAAACATTGTTAAAAGTCCAGTACCGCTTCTGAAGGACTCACCAAGAGATGCAGGAGCGCTTTAATCTAGCGCACCATCGCTCGCTGGGTGATGTCCCTCCCTACGCGCTGGAATTCTACGCTGCACATGCTAGCACGCTTTTGCGCAGTGCCGAGGCACATTCCAGCAGCTAGCTACCAAGCTTCTGTGGATCTGATTGGGCCACCATGTTGGATCTCTGCCAAGTCCTCCAAAATTTTGAGCAATCCACGTTGCGTGACTGAGCAGTGACAACTCTACAGTCAGCATTACAATACCACTGCTGTGTTTACTGAAGAAATCAATGTTGAAGATGGAAACCGCTGGCATGATGCAAGTGGGGGATTCTGAAGATGAAAACGATCAGCGTGATGATACCAACATCAGGCAACCTGCCTCAGGAAACGCTGGTCCCAGCTATGACAAAGAACAGGACGAGGAACAGCTGGAGTTGGAGCAGGAATTGGATGCCCCCACTGCCGAGGGACAGAGCGGTGCAGTTGTGTATAGGGATGCTCATTCGGATTCCGCGGAAATGCAATTTCCGAAATTCCGATCGGAAATTGCATTTCCGTATCGGAATGCGGAAATCGGTAATGCAAGTGCCGTAGGCGGATTTCCGCCGGAAATCACGGAAATTTCCGCCGGAAATCGCGGAAAATCCACCCGACTTTAACATCGATTTTCTCAAAAACTATAAGGTCTTTAAGAAAACTTTTTTTTGCATCTTGTTCACAAGATTTGGTTTAATAAACGCTGAAAATTTGGTGTTTCTAGGACTTAAGGGGGCTTTTCTATTAACCACTAAAGTCGGCGTTTTTTTACTGTAATGTAAAATGCAGAAAATCTGCATCTGCCTATTTTCTGCATTTTACATTACAGTAAAAATCCGCCGACTTTAGCAGTTAATAGCAAAGCCCCCGTAAGTCCTAGAAACACCAAATTTTTAGGGTTTATTAAACAGAACCTTCTGAGCAAGATGCAAAAAAAAGTTTTTAAAAAGACCTTATAGTTTTTGAGAAAATTGATGTTAAAGTCGGGCGGAATTTCCGCGATTTCCGGCGGAAATTCCGCCTTGGAATGCGGAAATTGGTAGCGGAAAGCGGAATCGATAATCGGTACATGACGGAATGCGGAATTACCGCAGAATCGGAATTTGGCGTTCCGACCATCCCTGGTTGTGTACTCCGTTTACTATTGCCTGAGGAAGCGGGCTCTGCCTGCGAAACGCGTTGCGACTGCCCCCCGGAGTGTACCAATAAATTTAATTTGTTCAAAATACACAGCTTGTTGTGTCTACTTGCTGGAGGTAAGTCCACCACTGCCTCCTCAGCAACTTTTAAACTTTTTAAATAGTGTTTTTATTCTTTTGGCGCCTCTGTTCTTGTCATATTGAATATCCACCCTTGGTGGAGGGGGATACCCCATCTTTTTTCCTATCTACAGAGAGCGACTTCTTAATCCTGAGTGAGGACAGGCTAATCTCCTCACCTGCTTATATAGTGGTTACCTGGAGGTAACCCATGTTTGTGAGTATAATATTGTACTCTGTTTTTATCTTCCCATTATCATAACCTACTACACTATATTTTGGCTCTCGGTTCTTCTCTTTACATAATCCTACACGATACAACATGTTTTCCGGGGTCGGACTCTGAGGCACATACAGATGGTCCCGATCATCATCCTCATCATACAACTCTTCTACTGAGTCTGACCCATCCACCACCTCTGCCACCCCAACATCCCCAGACACAGACCCCTCATCGTCCTCAACATTAACTTGGGATGCTGGCCTGAGCCAGACCTCCTCCTCCACATCAGGCCCCATCATCTCCTCAATGGCAGCCCTCATTAATCGCTCTGGCGACGGACCGATGGACACAACGTTCTCCTCCGGGGAGGGCTGCTGCTGACCACTGGCTGCTGGGGTGGATGTTATAGCTTGCGTGGGGCGTTGGCTGTTGCTGTTGTTGGGAGTGCTGCTCACAGCGGAGGTCTCTGAGGAACTCATGGTGAGCTCATATAGTGGTTGGCGGTGAGTGGAGTATTACTGATCCCAGCAATATACACACTGACTGGCAGAGTACGCAATGCTATATAGTCTGGCTGAGCGGTGTACACAGAGTGGCAGTAAACACAATGCTATATATAGCGTGGCTGAGCGAGGTACACAGTGGCAGTACACACAATGCTATATAGTCTGGCTGAGCCGTGTACACAGAGTGGCAGTAAACACAATGCCATATATAGTGTGGCTGAGCGAGGTACACAGTGGCAGTAAACAATGCTATATATAGTGTGGCTGAGCGAGCGGTGTACTACTGTTCCCAGCAGCGACACACAATGACTGGGGCGGACCCTGGCTACTGTGGCTGGAGAGCGAACTACCCTGCCTGCCTACCCAAAGCTAAACCCACAGACAAATGGCGGAGATATGACGTGGTTCGGGTATTTATTTACCCGAACCACGTGACCGTTCGGCCAATCAGAGCGCGTTCGGGTCCAAACCACGTGACCCGTTCGGCCAATCACAGCGCTAGCCGAACGTTCGGGGAACGTTCGGCCATGCGCTCTTAGTTCGGCCATGCGGCCAAACGGTTTGGCCGAACACCTGATGGTGTTCGGCCGAACTCGAACATCACCCGAACAGGGTGATGTTCTGCAGAACCCGAACAGTGGCGAACACTGTTCGCCCAACACTATTGGTTACTAGGAGAATGTTATTGTGTGACGGTGGTTATGTCATTGCAGCTTGCGGGGTATGGGGCTCCGGAGATAGTTACAATTAGGGTGGGGGGCAATTACTTACCTCACCTATGGTTGAAGGATAACGGAAGGGTGTCTTCGAAGAGAATGGTAAAAGGAGGCGTGCAGTTGTCCCTGAGCCGGTCCATGCGGCGGGGGCCGGCAGATTGCAGGCTGCATGCCAGTTGTGTTTTTCAGTGGGTCAAATTTCACACGGAGCCCTTTCCCTAAAACATTTTCTGGTTACTGGTTTGTTAATAAAGAGATATTTTGTTTACAAAGTTATTTATGTATAAAAGTTAGAGAAGGGCTGCTTTGGCCTTAATAAAATAATTCCAACGTTAAGAAGCAGTCCTGGTTTTTTTATTAGTGTTAAGCGGGGTGAGGGGTGGTGTAATTTGGGCAGCACAGTGCTGAGATATGCACATATCATGTGCTGCGGCCGGAGAAAAGGCTTCCTCTGCATCACTTATGCATACAGCATCTCCTTGTGATGCTAGTAACCCAAAAGCTCACAAACTTGGGCCTCAATTCACTAAGATCATGCTGGAGATAATAAGGCAAGAGAAAACTTGCCACGACACAGTGGCCCATATGCAATTCACTTTTTCTCCTGAGTTATCTCCTAGGAGATAATGTTCACATTCTCTTTAAAATAACTTTTAAGGATATTACAATTAGAAAAATACCCAAAAGTTGCCGAAAAAGGACTATCAAAATTATTTTGAGTATTTTCTTGTTTGCTGGTGGTTCAAAATGTTTTTATGACAAGATATGAAAATTTAACCTAGGAGAAAACTCAGGAGAAAAAGTGAATTGCATATGGGCCCGTGAGAGAGTTATCTTATCTCTTCATTCCATAAGTTAGCTCCTCTCTAGTTATTTTCACATGCAGTTAATTAGCAGCCCGTCTTTAACTTTAGAATTAAGGAGTTATTTTAAGGATTGAAGAGTTAACGTTAGGTTTGACTGAGGTAAAATGTTTCCTGAATACTACATGCCTCATCGCCATGGTGATAACTCTAGAAATGTTATTAAAGACAGGAGATAAGCTTAGTGAATTGAGGCCTTGGTCATTGAGTGACTGTGTGTCAAGGTTACAAAAAGTGGGTGGAGCCAAAAACAAATTTCACTGGGAAAATATAAAGTGCAGCCATTCTTACACTATTAATGGCAGGGTTCTTAAACTTTGCACAGTTGGTCACTGGGTGACTGGAATTAATGTTCAGGAAAATTGGTGGAGTCTTCAACAGCCAATCAAAATGTACCTGTTGATTTTCAAGGGGAATACTTAAAGAGGCACTTAAGTGAAAAAAAAAATGAGTTCTGATCACCTGGGGCTTTCCTCAGCCCCCTGCAACTGATCGGTGCCCTCGGCGTGTCTCTCCGATCCTCCTGGTCCTGCCGGCGACCACTACCGGTTTCGCCATCAGGACCAGACAGGCTGGGAACGCGAGTGATTCTTCGCGTTCCCAGCAACAATAGCTCCCTCTATGTTGCTATAGCAGCATAGAGAGCTGCTATAGCAACATAGAGGGAGCTATTGTTGCTGGTGGGAATGCGAAGAATTACTCGCGTTCCCAGCCTGTCAGGTCCTGACGACGAAACCAGAAGTGGTCGCCGGCGAGACCAGGAGGATCGTAGAGACACGCTGAGGGCACCGATCAGCTGCAGGGGGCTGAGGAAAGCCCCAGGTGAGTAGAACTCGTTTTTTTTTTCTTCACTTAAGGTTCACTTTAAATTGCTCTCATTCTTACATTGTTAATAGCAGATGCCTCAAAACTAGTACAGTTGGTGACTGGGGGTTCAAATTAAGAAAGGGGGTGGGGCCACAAACAGAAAATCAGATTTGTTAATTTTCAATGGGTATATACAAATTATTGATACCAAGGACTCCAAAGCTCATAAACTTGGAAATTGAGTGACTGTATGTCAAGGTTAGAAAAAGTGGGCGGCTCCAACAACTACATGTTTTACATGGCAAAATATAAACTGCAACCATTCTTACACTGTTAATGGCAGGGTTCCCAAACTTGACACAGTTGGCCACTGGGCGACTGGGATTAATATTCAGAAAGTGGGTGGAGCCTACAATAGTCAATCAAAAGTCACCTATTGATTTTCAAGTGGAATATTTACATTGCTTCCATTCTTACACTGTTAATGGCAGAGGCCTCAAACCTGATACAGTCAGTCATTGGGTGACTAGGGTCCAAATTCACTAAAGGGGGTGGAGCCAAAAACATCCAATCAGATTTGTTATATTGATTTCAGCCATTCTGTTATTGGCAGGGTTCTCAAACTTGACACAGTTGGTCACTGGATGGCTGGGGTTAATATTCAGGAAAGTGGGTGGAGCCTACAACAGCCAATCAAAATTCACCTATTGATTTTAAAGGGGAATATTTACATTGCTGCCATTCTTACACTCTTAATGGCAGAGGCCTCAAATCTGCTACAGTCAGTCACTGGAAGACTGGGGTTTAAATTCTGAAAAGGGGGCAGGATACAAACAGCCAATCAGATTTGTTTAATTTCAATGGGAAAATGCAACTAATTGATGCCAAGGACCCCAAAGCTCATAAACTTGGTCATTGAGTGACTGTATGTTAAGGTTAGAAATAGTGGGCGGAGCCAAAAACAACTAACTTTTTACTTGGGAAAATATAAACTGCAGCCATTCTTACACTGTTAATGGCAGGATTCTCAAACTTGACAAAGTAGGTCATTTGGTGACTGAGAATAATATTCAGAAAAGTGGGTGGAGCCTACAATTGCCAATCAAAATTCACCTATTGATTTTCAAGGGGAATATTGAAACTGCTGCCATTCTTACACTGTTAATGGCAGAGGCCTCAAACGTGCTACAGTCGGTCATTAAGTGACTGGGGTTCAAATTCACTAAAGGGGCAAAGCCACAAGCAGCCAATCAGATTTCTTTGCTTGATAAACTGCTTTCATTCACACAATTTTGATGCCAGGAACCCAAAAGCTTACAAATTTGGTCGCTGAGTGACTGTGTGTCAAGGTTACAAAAACTGGATGGAATCAAAAACAGATTTCCCTGGGAAAATTTAAACTGCAGCCATTCTTCACTTTTAATGGCAGGGTTCTCAAACTTTTCACAGTTGGTTACTGGGTGACTGGGATTAATATTCAAAAAAGTGAGTGGAGCCTAAAAAAGCCAATCAAAATTCATGTTGATTTTCAAGGGGAATACAATTCCTGCCATTCTTGCACTGTTACAGGCATAAGCCTCAAACCTGGTACAGTTGGTCATTGGGTGACTGGGGTTCAAATTCAGAAAAGGGGGCAAAGCCACAAACAGCCAATCAGATTTGTTTCATTTCACTGGGAAAATACAAATAATTGATGCCAAAGCTCACAAACTTGGTCATTGAGTCTTTGTGTGCTAGGGTTAGAAAAAGTGGACAGAGCCAACAGCAGCCAAATACATACCCGGGCAATGCTGAGTCATCAGCTATAAGCTATAAAACAAAGCAGAAATAATGATGACCATTTAAACCTTCCTGCAGTAAAACCTTATATCAAGCTGTCTCTTGCTGTTTTTTGGCTGTTTAACTACTTTGGCCTCCTGGACGTACTAGCTACGCCCAAGAGGCCATGTGCGCGTCCGCGCGCTCCCGCGGCCGATCGCGCGCATACACGCGCGCTCCCGGCCGTGGATCGTTAGCCCACGAATCAGTGAATCGGGCTATGGTGCCCGATCACTGATTCCTCTCCCCCGCAGAAAAAGCGACAGCTTCTCTCAGAAGCTCCTCTTTTTCTGACTGTTGCGTCCCCCATGCGTCCCTCTAAGCGTATGTTACGCTTAGAGTGACGTCATGTAAACAAACTCATGGCCACCATCTTGTGGCCAAAAAGTAAAACTACAACTAAAAGTGAAAAAAATAAAACTCAACACACATTTACATTATAAAAGTACTGTTTACATCCCACCCTCCCAAAAAATACCCAAATAAAATGTTTAATATAAAAAAAAATTACAATAATAAAAACATGTAAATATTTACCTAAGGGTCTAAACTTTTTAAATATCAATGTAAAGATGAAATATTTCTGTTTTTTTGATTTTAAACTTGTAAATAGTGATCGATGCAAAACGGAAAAAATGCACCTTTATTTCCAAATAAAATATTGTCGTCATACATTGTTATAAGGACATAATTTTAATGGTGTAATAACCGGGACATATGCGCAAATACAATACGTGAGTTTTAATTATGGAGGCATGTATTATTTTAAAACTATAACGAATGAATATAATGAAAACTGAGAAATAATGATTTTTTTCCGTTTTTTTCTTATTCTTCCTGTTAAAATGCATTTACAGTAAGGTGGCTCTTAGCAAAATGTACCACCCAAAGAAAGCCTAATTGGTGGCGGAAAAAACAAGATATAGATCAGTTCATTGTGAAAAGTAGTGATAAAGTTATAGGCTAATGAATGGGAGGTGAACATTGCTCGGATGCATAAAGTGAAAACGACTGAAGGCTGAAGTGGTTAAAGGGACACTTAAGCCAGAAAAAAAAATGAGTTCTACTCACCTGGGGCTTCTACCAGCCCCTGCAGCAGTCCTGTGCCCTCGCAGCCACTCACTAATCCTCTGGTCCCCCGCTGCCAGCTTGTTTTGTTTTTGCCGACAGGCCGTGAGGACTGGACGCGCGTAGCTTTCTCCGCATTCCAGACTGTAATTAGCGCTACATGCAGACCGCAACGCATACAAAAATAAGCGTTGCCGCATTACCTATGCGTAGATATTCGTCAATGCGTATTTTTGTACGTGTTGCGGCCCGCAATAGCGCTAATCACAGTCGGGAATGCGGAGAAAGCTACGCGTGGCCAGTCCTGACGGGCCTGTCGTCAAAAACGAAATTAGCTGGCAGCGGGGGACCAGAGGATTAGTGAGTGGCTGCGAGGGCACAGGTCTGCTGCAGGGGGCTGGTAGAAGCCCCAGGTGAGTAAAACTCATTTTTTTTTCTGGCTTAAGTGTCCCTTTAAGTGCTTCAGAAACCAGGATTGTATTTGATCCAGTAAGTCACAGAGCTCAGATTGCATAGATAGCAACTGAAGTTTTCTTTAACACTTCATGTACTGGAAAAAAGTATGAGACTATTTACTTTGCGTCTAATGTTCTATATCTTGGCTTTACTACACATAATTCATTATCTCATAAGTTTATTTCCTCTTCAGGTTTGCTTTAAGATATCTAATATCCATCTGTACTGTTTGGCATGTTTGCTGTTGTTCCAGTTGTTCCGGTTGTGACTGCAAGCACCCTGTGAACTTTCCTGCTCTCTCCATGGGAGCAGCTGTTTTAGAATAGTTAAAGGGCAGAGCACATGTTTAATACTTTCCCAGCATCTGATCTCCTTGCAGTGGTTATTTCTATTCAAACCATGTTATTTAAGTCCAATAGTAAACTGTATGCAAAACAAATATCTTTAAAATGTCTAATATCCCAATTTCCTTCCCTTGAAGGACCTCTGTCGCGAAAATCTTGAAATTTTAAATATATTCTAAACATCAGAGCAGGGACAAGGTCTTTCAGCACCCAAGGCTGAGACACCAAAGTGCGCCCCTCCATCCCTCCCACCCCAGCCATCACACACTGATTGCTATTAGACTAAGAGGGCCACAGGGCCCACAACCTCCCCAACACCTTAATATCTAGTTATATGGCTTGCAGTCACTGCTATGTATCCCCTTTTCTTATTTCTTTCTGCTTCATACACAATTAGGAATGACAGCTGAATGAATTGTGCGCCCCCTCCTACACTGCGCCCTGAGGCTGGAGCCTCTCCAGCCTCTGCCTCAGCCCGGCCCTGCTAAACATATACAATTAAGAAGTGCGTTTCTTCCAGAGTAAAATGAGCCATAAATTACTTTTCTCCTATGTTGCTGTCACTTACAGTAGGCAGTAGAAATCTGACAGAAGTAAAAGGTTTTGGACTAGCCCATCTTCTCATGGGGTTCACAAGGATTTCTTTATTTTCAAAATGCACTTAGTGAATAGCAGTTGCTCCGTCTAACTGCCAAAAAAGTGTATGATGAGCTTGGAAGCTGGCCAGCATCTTTGTATAAATCTTTTTCAGGGAGTGTCTTTATAAAGAATAAAGGCCATGCTGAGAATCCCCTATAAAAAGACGTACTAGCCCAAAACCTGTTGGTAATGTCAGATTTCTACTACTTACTGTAAGTGACAGCAACATAGGAGAAAAGTCATTTATGGCTCATTTTATTAAGGTAGAAAAGTACTTCTTATTTGTATGTGTTTTACATTTTAAGATTTTTGTGCTCTGGCGCTGGGTCCACACCTCTACTTACTTTATATTGGTCCACACTGCTATATAAAAATTACTATCTTCATTCTATTTTTAGTAACTCATATTAACTTAAGTGTTGTTGTATATAGTTACATAGTTACACTGGTGACAGGAAATATGTGTGCGCATGCTAGCAGCTGAAGTTTTGGAGCCAAAACTTTCCCTCAATGCCGGTATTACAATGGGGGCCTGTGGCAGCGCAGGAAAAATTGTGTTTTTCTGTTTTTGTTTCTTTTCAGCAATGGGGGGGGGGGGGGGGGGGAGTGTGTTAAGCCATGTAGGTGGGTAGTTAAGGTTAGGCATGGGGGTGATATAAGACAAGATGGCACCACGTTCGGATGCCACGGTCACAGGGCTCCGGCCTTTTTCTTCTTTTTTCCCCTAATCTCCCCGCTTGCACCCGCACAATCTCTTTTACACCCACCTGGGGAAGATGCGAGGGCCTCGGGTGCGCATTGCAAGCTGCTAGAGGTTTGGGAGGTCAGACACTTTCCGGCCCATGTGCTGTGCTTTGCCGCGAGGATGGATCACTGGAGCCGGGGAGCCAGGACGTAGCACCTCACTGCCGAGACATCGCTCTCTGCCCACGCCGCCTCCATGCCACTCATATTCCACCACCGCTGCAATTGCCAGGGACGCCACATGGAAGATAGCATCAGCTGCTGCACTGACCCTGCTCTCAGCTGATCAGTGGCTGCCGCCGGAGACCAGGCCACCTCTGTTACCATGCCAATCAGATGATCGGGCTGCCGCTCTCAGCTGCTCCAAAGACCAGGCCGCCACTGTTACTGATCAGCTGAGCCGCTCCAGCTCCCTGGAATCCGACACACCAGCACAGCTCTCCATCGCCGCTACCGAGACCACGATCAGCATCTGCCCCATCCACAGGCACGTTAGGCAGCTGATCCCCGCACAGCCCTGGTCCCAGTCTTCAAGCCGCCCAGCATGGTCTCCGGTAACCGTGCTCTCCTCCACTGCTGCCAGAGCCTTTCCACCAGAGTCTGAGCCTCCACAGGTACAACATAGGGCCAGAAGTTCTGCGATGAACCACTGTGCTGGGTCTCCTGTGCCCGAAGCCCCATTGTTGGACTCTTAAGCCCCCATACTAGGGCTGCTGACTAGGCCTCAGTCAGCATGGACCCATGCTCTCCTCTACCGCCGCCAGAGCCTCTCCACCACAGGGACAACAGGGGTACCAGAAGTCCTGCGCTCCACCACCACTGTGCCTGCAGCCCCATTGTTGTACATCAGCTGCACTGATGGCCACTGGGACATTTAACCAGGCCACTAGCCAGCTACGGCAATGCCCAGGGAATATCTCTCTCCTCTCTCCTTTCTCTTCTCTCTCTCTGCTCTACTCTTCTTTTTTTCTCCAAGGACATTCCGTGGGGCATCCAAATAGCTGCAGAGACGTCGAGCGCTGCAGAGAATGTGGCAGCTCCGCTCACATAGCACTCGGATGACCCCTCGGGACCCCTACACTAAGTTCTATGTATTATTTATACGCTTACCATGTAATTTATATTACTGTTTTGTGTATTTTGCCGTAACATCACCGACCCTGTATGTGCCAAAAATAATTCCGGGTACAGCCCCCGCTGTACTTGGCGAAATAAATTATTCTGATTCTGATTAAGGCTAGGTGTATGGGGTGGGTGGTTAAGGTTATGCATGGGGGGGGGGGGGGGTATGGTGGGTAAGGTTAGGTGTAAGGGGTTGGTGGTTGAAGGGCATCTTAAATTAACCTAAAAAACTAAAGTTTCACTTACCTGGGGTTTCCACCAGCCCTCTGCAGACATCCTGTGCCTGTGCCATCATTTACGGATCATTCAGGCCCCTGCTCTGGCTCCGTTTTGGATTCAGCAGTGCACCTATGCGACCCTGGCTGTGCTCTCATCCCTGTGGTCTTCTTGCTCCTGCGCAGTACGCATACGTATGTAGTACTACGCGTACGTACGTACATACATACATAGTATGCGGTCTGCGCAGGCTCAAGATTGCCACAGGGACGGAAGCACGATCGAGGATGCGCACGACCAGGGCCACGCAGGTGCACTCGCGGTGGGCGACCAGATGATCGGTGAGTGACTGCCTGGGCACAGGACATCTGCAGGGGGCTGGTGGAAGCCCCAGGTAAGTGAAACTTTTTTTTTTAGGATCAGTTATGGTTCCTATAAGGTTAGTGATGGTTAAAGTTAGGCGTGGAAGTTGGTTAAAGTTAGTAGAGATGGCCCGAACAGTTCGCACGCAAACTTATTCGCGCAAACTTCGGTGGTTCGCGATCGAACGCGAACTTTATGCAAGTTCGACTCGCCCCCTATACTACATCATTAGGGTCAACTTTGACGCTCTACATCACAGTCAGCAGGCACAGGGTAGCCAATCAGGCTACACTTCCTCCTGGAGCTCCCCCCCCCCCCTTATAAAACGAAGGCAGCGTTAGCCATTTCACTCACTCGTGTGGCTGCAGTAATTAGAGAAGGGAGAGAACCTTGCTGTTGACATAGAGAAAGCTTAGTTAGGCTCTTGTGTTAGGTTTGTTAGGTTGCTCCTTCTTGCTGATCTTATTGCTAAAAAGCACTCCTCATCCTCAACAGCTCTTTTGAGAGCTAATGTTGTTCTTGTGATCTATTTTTTTTTGTGTGTGTGCCCCACAGACACTTGTGTTGCATATACAGCCCTGTCATTAAGTCGCAGCTGCTGCTGGGATCTTGGCCCCTTGGTAATTCCTACTGTGCCACTGCCAGGCCCAGCACATTCAGTGACTACCTGTGTGTGTGACAGCTGCACAATTGTGATACAATCACTGCATACCCACCTGTTCAGTGCACCTACCTACCTATGTGAGCGCACACAGCGTCACTGCACCTGTTCACGGTACCTGTGTGTGTGACAGGCAGCTGCACATTTGTAATACCAATCACTGCATACTCACCTGTTCAGTGCACCTACCTACATACGTGAGCGCAAGCAGTGTTATATACCCCCAGTCACTGCACCTGTTCACGGTACCTGTGTGTGTGTGTGACAGCTGCACATTGTAATATCAGTCACTGCATACCTGTTAACTGCACCTGTGTAACTGCACATTGTTGTACCAGCAGTCACTGCAACCTGTTCACTGGACCTGTGTAACCGTACATTGTATTAGTCAAGTCAGTGCATACCTTTCACTTCATCCTCCCAATATGGACAAGGTAAGAGGTAACAAGATAATAAGGTCATTGCTTCATTGTAGACAGATCAAATTCGATCAGCTGGACAGTCACTGTTGTTCTGTCATTGAGCTACCACAGCCCGGCGACCATTTGGGCTTGAAAACCGCCATGGCCTGCACTCTCGTCATGGTGTGCACCAGTCCAGCACGGCCGTCACTACACAAACAGCTGTGTGCGGTGCGTTACACAGTGAGTTTGGTCTGTCAGTGTGAAGCAGTACTCTAATTACGCTCCCTGATTGATGTATACACATGCTAGATGTTTTAAAGCACTTTAGGCCTCCAATTTAGCATGCAATGTGATTTCTGCCCTTAAAAAGCTGCTTTGCATGAAATCCAGATTTTTCACTGGGACTTTTGGCGTGTATTCCACTCCTCCATGCAAAAACTCAGATGTTAGACCCCTTGAAATATCTTCCCCATTGAAGTCTATTGCCACTGGCGTATCCAGACGGGGGTTCTGGATGTATGGAACACCCCCCTAAGACTCCTGTACCTTTAAAAAAAATTCCCTGAAATCGCTGAAGCAGACAAGCTGGTAAATATACAGAGGCTTACCTGCAGGGTCTGTGGGAAAAACTCAGCTCTTTCCCTATTGTAAAGACTGCATGTAGACAGCTACATAAGGTATGTCACAGGTTGAAAAGTTTTTGACAGTCCCTAAACTCCAGGAGGGCTGCCTGCAGTTTGTGTGAGAGGCTGACCATCCCTTACATCCTCCACACCCCTATGGACGGTATACTTATATCATTCCCCTATTCCCACAATCCTCCCCACCATGTTGTTAATGTTTTGTTTTTGCTTTGGCAATGCTAAATGTATTTGGTCCTGCCAATAAAGCTTTTTTTGGATTTGGCTGGCAGGGACAGGAGGAGGCAGCAGCTCTCTCCCAAATTTGCCTCAGGCGGCAAAAAGTCTAGGGCCGGCCCTGGCACCAGCCCTCCCTCATTCACCTTTGTTTCCCTCTTCCCCTAGTGCTGGCTGGCTGTGTCTTCTTCTCATTAGTGGTGCTCAAATACCCCTTTTTAAAATTCGAGTTTGGTCGAATTCGAATAGTAAATTATTCGAGGTCATTCGAATATTCGAGTCGAATAATTTTTACTATTCGATTCGACCTCGGACTTCGAGCTCACTATTCGAGTCGGTATTCGAGCTGACTATTCGAGCTGACTATTCGAATTGGCCTTAAATAGCTTCCAACACTTGTTTTGAGGGTGAATGATGCAAGAAACCTCTTTTTTTCCAAGTAACAACAGCAAGTGATTATGTGGGGATGTTCCTTTAAAAAAAAATGTGGAAAGAGAAGTTGTGTCCTTAATTTTGTTCAGTAGTGTTACTGTATATACTTGTTCTTCTTCTTCTATATCGTCTTCTTCTATATCGTCTTCTTCTTCTTCTTCTTCTTCTATATCGTCTTCTTCTTCTTCTTCTTCTTCTATATCGTCTTCTTCTTCTTCTTCTATATCGTCTTCTTCTATATCGTCTTCTTCTATATCGTCTTCTTCTTCTTCTTCTTCTTCTTCTTCTTCTTCTTCTTCTTCTTCTTCTTCTTCTTCTTCTTCTTCTTCTTCTTCTCCTCCTTCCTTTTCAATATAGTCTTATTCTTCTTCACGTATTTCTCTTTTCAATTTTTTTTTAAAGAAATGCAGCTATTTTTGAGCGTAACAAATAGCTGGTGGGCGCACGCATGTTGGAAGCGCCATTGTATGTGCTCCCTGGCAGTGGAAACACAAAGACAGCAGGAGGTAAATTCAGCAGCAGGAGGAGGAGGATGAGTGTGTGGCAGCAGGCAGTCAATGAGGCAGGCAGCTCGCCGTGACATAATAGCCCTGGTACCTAGCGGTGATACCAGGGCTGTAAATAAACACAACAGGAGGTCCCAGACAGCGGTCGTGCAGCCCACATTGTGTCCAATACACAACTGGGACAACACAGTTTTCAACCCGGGCACCTCAGAAAAATTAAACCTTTTTTTGTTTTTTTAATGGTTTGTTTGGTTTTGGTTTTGCAACCAATATAGCTATTGTTTGACGTAATAGCTGGTGGCAGAGTGGCAGCAGAAGGTAAATCATCTGTGTACCCTGGCAGTGGGAAACACAGACAGACAGCAGCAGCAGGAGGAGGAATGGAGGAGTAGGCGAGCAGCTATTGTTTGACGTAATAGCTGGTGGCAGAGTGGCAGCAGAAGGTAAATCATCTGTGTACCCTGGCAGTGGGAAACACAGACAGACAGCAGCAGCAGCAGCAGGAGGAGGTGTGGAGGAGCAGTGTGAGTGTGGCAGCAGGTAGGCAGCGTGACATAATAGCCCTGGTACCTAGCGGTGATACCAGGGCTGTAAATAAACACAACAGGAGGTCCCAGACAGCGGTCGTGCAGCCCACATTGTGTCCAATACACAACTGGGACAACACAGTTTTCAACCCGGGCACCTCAGAAAAATTAAACCTTTTTTTTTTTTTTTATGGTTTTTTGGTTTTTGGTTTTGCAACCAATATAGCTATTGTTTGACGTAATAGCTGGTGGCAGAGTGGCAGCAGAAGGTAAATCATCTGTGTACCCTGGCAGTGGGAAACACAGACAGACAGCAGCAGCAGGAGGAGGAATGGAGGAGTAGGCGAGCAGCTATTGTTTGACGTAATAGCTGGTGGCAGAGTGGCAGCAGAAGGTAAATCATCTGTGTACCCTGGCAGTGGGAAACACAGACAGACAGCAGCAGCAGCAGCAGGAGGAGGTGTGGAGGAGCAGTGTGAGTGTGGCAGCAGGTAGGCAGCGTGACATAATAGCCCTGGTACCTAGCGGTGATACCAGGGCTGTAAATAAACACAACAGGAGGTCCCAGACAGCGGTCGTGCAGCCCACATTGTGTCCAATACACAACTGGGACAACACAGTTTTCAACCCGGGCACCTCAGAAAAATTAAACCTTTTTTTTTTTTTTTATGGTTTTTTGGTTTTTGGTTTTGCAACCAATATAGCTATTGTTTGACGTAATAGCTGGTGGCAGAGTGGCAGCAGAAGGTAAATCATCTGTGTACCCTGGCAGTGGGAAACACAGACAGACAGCAGCAGCAGGAGGAGGAATGGAGGAGTAGGCGAGCAGCTATTGTTTGACGTAATAGCTGGTGGCAGAGTGGCAGCAGAAGGTAAATCATCTGTGTACCCTGGCAGTGGGAAACACAGACAGACAGCAGAAGGGCAGTACACAGCAGCCCACTGTAGGTGTAAAATGTGTGGCTGCAGGCGACGTAATAGTCAAAGTGAACCAGGCTGGCTTAGTGAGCAGGAGCCAGGAGGTGGTAAAGGGTGGTAAGGCACATTAACGATGGTTCCGGCAGCCAGTTCATGTCCCCCTCTCGCCGACAACAGGGGCCAGGAACTCGCCTTCCACCCACGCCTGGTTCATCTTGAGAAACGTCAGTCTGTCCACAGACTTGTGAGACAGACGTGAGCGTTTCTCGGTGACCACGCCACCAGCTGCACTGAAGCAGCGCTCGGACAGCACGCTGGAAGGGGGGCAGGACAGCACTTCCAGGGCGTACTGCGCCAGCTCGCTCCAGATCTCCATGCGCTTGACCCAATACTCCATGGGATCAACAGGGGCATCGCTGTCAAGCCCGCTGTACGACCCCATGTAGTCAGCCACCATGCGGGTCAGGCGCTGGCTGTGACCGGAGGAGGATGCTGCTGCATGCATCTCCTCTCTAGTCACTGCTGCCGGAGCCTCTACAGTCCTGTAGAGCTCGTGGCTGAGAGACAGCAGGTCTGTGGGGCGCTTGCTGCTGCTGGATGCAGGCACCTGCTGCTGCCTCTGTGCTGGCTGCTGGACAGTGGGGGTGGAAGGCTGGGGGAAGGCTTCCTCCAAGCGCTCAACAAGGGCCTGCTGCAAGCTCCTTATTTGTTGCGCTGGGTCTCCTCCTGCAGGCGGCAGGAACTGGCTCAACTTCCCCTTGAGGCGTGGGTCCAACATCATGCTGATCCAGATGTCCTCCCTCTGCTTCATCTGGATCACCCTGGGGTCCCTGCGCAGGCACGTCAGCATGTGCGCTGCCATTGGGAAGAGGCGGGCCACGTCTGCTGGCACATCGACGTCAGTGCTGTCCTCATCCTCCTCCTCTGCCGCCTCATCCTCTCTCCACCCCCGCACCAACTCAGCTGCGCTGTGCTGATCCCCCTCATCAGCAGCCAGGTCAGGGACCTCCACCAAGTCCTCCTCCTCCTCCCCCTCAGAGGTGGACTGCGCAGCTGGTTGCCGCTCCTGCTGGTCCAAGGCTGCCGCTCCCTGTTCCAGCAAAGCATCGAGGGCCCTGTTCAGCAGAGAAACCAGGGGCACCCACTCGCAGACCATAGCATGGTCCCTGCTCACCATGTTTGTGGCCTGCAGGAAGGGAGCCAGCACTAAGCACACCTGCTGCATGTGCCTCCAGTCATCATCGGGGACGATGGACGGGAAGTTGCTGGTCTTGTCCCTTCTCTGAGCTGCGGAAACAGTGGCCAGGGCAAGGTACTGTTTGACAGCGCGCCTCTGTTCAACCAGACGCTCCAACATCGCCAGGGTGGAGTTCCAGCGAGTCGGAACGTCAAGGATCAGCCGATGGCGTGGCAGATCCAGCTCCTTTTGCACGTCTTCCAGGCTCGCACAGGCTGCAGCCGAGCGCCGGAAGTGACGCACAACATTCCTTGCCGTTTCCAGCAGTTCGCCCATCCCCTGGTAGGTGCGCAGGAACTTCTGCACCACCAGGTTCAGCACGTGGGCAAGACAGGGGATGTGGGTCAGGTTTCCCCTGTCTATTGCGGCAACCAGATTGGCCCCATTGTCGGCCACCACCTCTCCGACTCTGAGGCCTCTGGGTGTCAGCCAAATCCTCTCCTGCTCCTGGAGTTTGGCCAACACATGGGTTGCCGTCAGCTTGGTCTTCCCAAGGCTGACCAAGTGCAGCAGTGCTTGGCAGTGGCGGGCCTTCACGCTGCTGCTGAGGCGGGGGGTTTGGCCAGGTGTGCCGGAGGATGGCAGAGGATCGGAGGAACCTGCTGCAGTTCCCCTGAGCCTGCGGGGTGGCACCACCCACTGTGTTGCTGCTGCTGCTGTGCCCGCTGCTGCTCTCCCATCCTCACCCCCTTCCACCAAGCTGACCCAGTGGACAGTGAAGGACAGGTAGCGGCCTGTCCCGAAGCGGCTGCTCCAGGAGTCCATGGTGACGTGGACCCTTTCACCAACCGCGTGCTCCAGCCCTCGCTCCACATTGGCCATCACAAAGCGGTGCAGTGCAGGAATTGCCTTGCGGGCAAAGAAGTGTCTGCTGGGGAGCTGCCAGTCTGGGGCTGCGCAAGCAAGCAGCGCACGAATGTCGCTCCCCTCCTGCACGAGCGTGTACGGCAGGAGTTGGGAGCACATGGCCCATGCCAGCAAGCCGTTCAGCTGCCGCACGCGACGGCTGCTGGGAGGCAGAGCCCTAACCACCCCCTGGAAGGACTCGCTCAAAAGGCTCTGGCGTGGCCTTTTGCTGACACGGGAATCAGCAGACACAGCAGAGGAGGCCACTGAGGACTGGCTGCCAGAACAGGCCTCAGTGTCGGCGGCAGGAGTTGCAGAGGGGGGAGGAGCAGTGCGTTTCCGCACTCCTGCTGGTGCTGCTGGAGGAGCAGGAGGGCGGGTGGCTGCTGTTGCTGCTGCTGCTGCTGAAGGCTGTGCAGTGATGGGTGTGGTGCCACTGCCAGCACCAGATGCCTTCAGCCTCTGGAACTCCTCATGCTGGTGAAAATGTTTAGCCGCAAGGTGGTTGATGAGCGAGCTGGTGCAGAACTTTAAGGGGTCTGCACCTCTGCTCAACTTCCGCTGACAGTGGTTGCAAGTGGCGTACTTGCTGTACACAGTGGGCATGGTGAAATATCGCCAGATTGGTGACTTAAACATCCCCCTACGGCATGGAAGCGCTGCTGCCTGTCTCCCTGTGGTGGTTGGGGGGGGGGGCTTGGGGGGCTTGGGTGCGGCTGGTGGTGGTACTGGCAGATGCTGCTGCTGCTGAGCCTGAGACACCAGCAGGCTGTGGGACCTGCCTACTGCTGCTGCCAATGCTTGCAATGATGCGCCTCCTTGCAAGGCCCACAAGAGCATCCTCCTCCTCCTCCTCAGAGCTGCTGAGGACGACATCCCCTGGAGGTGGTGGCACCCAGTCTCTGTCTGTCACCGGGTCATCATCATCCTCCCCCTCCTGAAACATGTCCTGCTGGGATGAGGACCCCCCAAACTCCTCTCCTGATGCATGGATGGGCTGCTTGACTGTCGCCACAGTCTTGCTGTCCAATCCCTCATCCCCCAAAGTGCCCATCAGCATCTCCTCCTCAAGATCGCCAACAACAGCAGACAATTTACTCATGATGCCTGGGGTCAAAAGACTGCTGAATGACAGGTCGGCGAGTGACGGTGAACTGGCCTCCTCCCCAGACCCTGCTGGGCGGCTGCTGCGAACAGGGGTGGTGGTGGTGGTGAGGGTGGAGGCCTCGGATGCAGAGCTGATGGCGGGCTGCTCATCCTCCGTCATGAGTTGCACCACAGTGTCTGCATCCTTTTCCTCAATGGGACGTTTCCGACCCGGCTGGAGGAAAATGGGAGCAGGTGCTACACGCTGCTGCTGCTGTGTCTCTGCAGCGTGAGTTGCAGATGCTCCTGCTGGGCGGCGCCCAAGGCGTCCACGGCCAGTGGCTATGGGAGGAATGTTAGCCACTGACGCTGCTGCTGCTGCTGCGGAACTGTGCATGGTGGCGCGCCCGCGGCCGCGGCTTGCCACAATGCTGCTACCTCTCCTCCTGATTCCCTTGCTGCCCTTCCCCTTGCCCAAACCGCGCTGGCTGCCACTTCCAGACATCTTAAATGTTTTGGGCGTATAGACAAAAGTTTTGTAAAAGGGCGGGTGAAAAGTGGGGTACTTTAATGGAGTGGGTTGGTTGGTGAGGTGACTGAGTGAGTGTCCCCTAGTACAGTAAGTAAGTAGTAACAGTCAGGAAGTACAACTAGCAGTTACAATAATCAGTAGTAATCACAAGTAAATTTAGTGTGTGTACACTCAGACAGTGAGTGCACGCACGCAGGAGCTAGTAGCCTATGAACACAGTGACTGAGTGTCCTAGACTCCTAGTACAGTAAGAGTAAGTAGTAACAGTAAGTAGAACTAACTAATTACAATAATCAATCAGCGATCAGAAGGAAATGGAGTGTGGGTGTGTGTACACTCAGACAGTGAGTGCACGCACGCAGGAGCTAGTAGCCTATGAACACAGTGACTGAGTGTCCTAGACTCCTAGTACAGTAAGAGTAAGTAGTAACAGTAAGTAGAACTAACTAATTACAATAATCAATCAGCGATCAGAAGGAAATGGAGTGTGGGTGGTGTGTGTACACTCAGACAGTGAGTGACCGCACGCAGGAGCTAGTAGCCTATGAACACAGTGACTGAGTGTCCTAGACTCCTAGTACAGTAAGAGTAAGTAGTAACAGTAAGTACAACTAACTAATTACGATAATCAATCAGCGATCAGAAGGAAATGGAGTGTGGGTGTGTGTACACTCAGACAGTGAGTGACCGCACGCAGGAGCTAGTAGCCTATGAACACAGTGACTGAGTGTCCTAGACTCCTAGTACAGTAAGAGTAAGTAGTAACAGTAAGTAGAACTAACTAATTACAATAATCAATCAGCGATCAGAAGGAAATGGAGTGTGGGTGGTGTGTGTACACTCAGACAGTGAGTGACCGCACGCAGGAGCTAGTAGCCTATGAACACAGTGACTGAGTGTCCTAGACTCCTAGTACAGTAAGAGTAAGTAGTAACAGTAAGTAGAACTAACTAATTACAATAATCAATCAGCGATCAGAAGGAAATGGAGTGTGGGTGGTGTGTGTACACTCAGACAGTGAGTGACCGCACGCAGGAGCTAGTAGCCTATGAACACAGTGACTGAGTGTCCTAGACTCCTAGTACAGTAAGAGTAAGTAGTAACAGTAAGTACAACTAACTAATTACGATAATCAATCAGCGATCAGAAGGAAATGGAGTGTGGGTGTGTGTACACTCAGACAGTGAGTGCACGCACGCAGGAGCTAGTAGCCTATGAACACAGTGACTGAGTGTCCTAGACTCCTAGTACAGTAAGAGTAAGTAGTAACAGTAAGTAGAACTAACTAATTACAATAATCAATCAGCGATCAGAAGGAAATGGAGTGTGGGTGGTGTGTGTACACTCAGACAGTGAGTGACCGCACGCAGGAGCTAGTAGCCTATGAACACACAGTGACTGAGTGTCCTAGACTCCTAGTACAGTAAGAGTAAGTAGTAACAGTAAGTAGAACTAACTAATTACAATAATCAATCAGCGATCAGAAGGAAATGGAGTGTGGGTGGTGTGTGTACACTCAGACAGTGAGTGACCGCACGCAGGAGCTAGTAGCCTATGAACACACAGTGACTGAGTGTCCTAGACTCCTAGTACAGTAAGAGTAAGTAGTAACAGTAAGTAGAACTAACTAATTACAATAATCAATCAGCGATCAGAAGGAAATGGAGTGTGGGTGGTGTGTGTACACTCAGACAGTGAGTGACCGCACGCAGGAGCTAGTAGCCTATGAACACAGTGACTGTCTGACTGAGTGTCCTAGACTCCTAGTACAGTAAGAGTAAGTAGTAACAGTAAGTACAACTAACTAACAATAATCTATCAGTAATCAGAAGGAAATAGAGTGTGTGTACACACAGACAGTGAGTGAGTGCACACACGCAGGAGCTAGCTAGTAGCCTATAAACAGTGACAGTCAGTGAGTGTCCTACTCCTAGTACAGTATAACTACAATACTATTAGTAAAGGACAGCAGAAATACTGGTATAGATGAGAGAAATAAACAGAGGACAGCTGCCCACAGAGGCAAGGCCCCCCTGAGGCCTAAACCTGTAAGCTTGCAGCAGCTGCCTGTCTCTAATGTAACACACAAGCTACTAACTAAAATACAATGTCTATCTAACTAACAACAATATAGGTGTATATGGCAGGTGTAGGTGAGCAAAAACGCTAGGTAAATGATCACAATAGAGCACTTGCTAAGCCAAAGCACAAAGGAGCAACTCTCTCTCTGTACAAGTCTCAGGCAAGCATGGAGAAACGGAACATGGCGGCCGCTATTTATAGGGTAGGGGCTGGCCAGGGTCCCCCTCTGTGATTGGCTGCCGTCAGAGGGCCTGGGAGCCCTCTGATTGGCTCTAAGGACATCAATCTGGGCTATGACGCTATTCGAGCTCGGTACCGAGCTCGAATAGCGCCGTTTGCTCGAATAGTGAATGGGCTATTCGAGTGTACTCGGATAGCCCATTCGAATAGCTACAGCTATTCGGAGCTCGAATACCGAGCTCGGATAGCTGAAAAAGAGCTCGAATATTCGAGCTACTCGAATATTCGAGCTCTGCTGAGCACCACTGCTTCTCATACAGGAAAGCTAAATAAAAGTGCAATCCTGGTGAGGCAAATTATTGTTATTTAGTATTTATATAGCGCCTCCATCTTCCGCAGATGCATATATCCCTGCATCATATGGGTATCGCTTGCGCTATGTGACACTATGTGGCATATTCCACTGAATTGTCCAAAGTCTATCTCCCGTTCCTCTCTCGGGGAGTTGTTCCAGTGCTGTCCCCCGTTCAAATTTGCTGCTACCAGAAGCCCTCAGAAACACTTGTGTCCTTGAGTACTTCCAAAGATAGGCAGCTCCGTAATACGCCAGCGCACTTTTGTGCATGGGCAGTATGGAGCCACCTGTATTCGGAAGCACTCGGTGACATAAGTACTTCTGGACCTTTCAGGAATCCCCCCCCCCCCCCCTTAAAAATCCTGCGTTTGCCCCTGATTGTGGTTCACGAAACTTCGCGCGAACCGAAATTTTGGCGAAGGTTCGCGTTCGAGGTTCGCGAACCAAAAATCGGAGGTTCGAGTCATCTCTAAAAGTTAGGCATTGGGATGTTTTAAAGAGGAACTCCAGTGAAAATAATGTAGTTAAAAAATGTGTTTTCGTTTTTACATTAATTATGTATAAATTATTTAGTCAGTGTTTGCCCATTGTAAAATCTTTCCTCTCCCTGATTTACATTCTGACATTTACGACATGGTGACATTTTTACTGCTGGCAGGTGATGTCACTGGAAGGTGATGCTGCTTGCTTTTTTGGCAGTTGGAAACAGCTGTAAACAGTTTCCCACAATGCAACAGGGTTCACAGACGGGAAACTGCCGGGACCATGGTCCTCACAGTTTCCCGTGCGAAGGGTTTTCCCACAATATCAGCATACAGAGCCTCCTGATGATCCGTATATGAAAAAAAATATAGATTTCTTATGTAAAAGGGGGTATCCGCTACTTATTGGGATGAAGTTCAATTCTTGGTCACGATTTCTCTTTAAGGTTAGGCACTGGTAGTGGGAAGGTTCAGTGTGAGAGTAATCTTAAAGGGATACTGTAGGGGGGTCGGGGTAAAATTAGTTGAAGTTACCCGGGGCTTCTAATGGTCCCCTGCAGACATCCTGTGCCCGCACAGCCACTCACCGATGCTCTGGCCCCGCCTCCGGTTCACTTCTGGAATTTCAGACTTTAAAGTCTGAAAACCACTGCACCTGCATTGCCGTCTCCTCGCTTCCCCTGATGTCACCAGGAGAGTACTGCGCAGGCACAGACCATACTGGGCTTGTGCTATTCACTCCTGGTGACATCAGCGGCATCGCGGACATGGCAACGCAGGCACAGTGGTTTTCAGACTTTAAAGTCTGAGATTCCAGAAGTGAACCGGAGGCGGGGCCAGAGCATCGGTGAGTGGCTGCGCAGGCGCAGGATGTCTGCGGGGGACCATTAGAAGCCCCGGGTAACTTCAACTAATTTTACCCCAACCCCCCTACAGTATCCCTTTAAGTTTAGCTGTAGTAAAATATTGTTTTCAATACCGAAATTTTACTATCGTTATTCTCACTATAGTAGTAGATTATCTGTAAATTTACCCATATTCTAGAATCGAATTTTCTGGGTGCCCAAATTTTGCCAGCGCCCTTTTTGCATGTACGCAATGATGTAGGGAAAACTTGGGGTGATTCAGCATACTAATGTTTTATTGTCCATTATCCCTTATAACACAGGTTCTCAACATGTGGTACGCGTACCCCAGGGGGTACTTCTGATGGTTCCAGGGGTACTTGGGCTTGATATAATTAACCAAGAATAACAATTTTAGAGTTTAAGAATATTATAAATCTTATTTAAACAACACCAGATTAGTATTTTAGCTAATTAAAAGCAATAGTAAATGCTTAGAAGTTGTTTAGAAACAATCATCATGTAGTACAATTAAATATATATTTGTTTATGTGTACTTGTGATAATGTTTACTACTAGGGTTTGCTTTGTGAGTGCAGGGTTTTAAAACGGGTACATACCAATAAAATGTTGAGAAACGCTGCCTGTACAGTACAGAATGACAAAAAGACTCATGAAAACATAACTGGTAGTGGCATTGTTATTTTCAGCTGTTTTGGACAGCATATGTACTAGTGTACAGAGCAGTAACGTTTAACAGGTTTTTGTGTATCCTATAAGTACCAGCTGTTCACCAACTCTTGTTCGGTCTTTGACAAAAGCAGCTGCAGCAGGGACGAGGTGTACAGGCCCTGGTCGAGCACCTGTGTGCATATAACACAAAAGTCTGGTTTACACAGTTGTGCGAGAAGAGAGAGGCGTGTTCTGGAGTAGCTACTTGAAAGACAAAAGAGTGGATTTAGAGTCCAAAATAGTGTAGTAAGTGAATGTAAATGTTGACAACACATGACGGGCTATTGCTGAACCCAAGGCTATTACCTGAAAACCCTTCCATACAACATAAACCCCACATAACAAAAAACACAGGCTGCTGAGGTTGGGTTTTAAGGGCCAAAGCAGCCCATTTATTTTGGGAAAATAATTTAACAATAATCATAAAACAATTCGAGTCAACACCAACGACTCAAGCACCATAAACACTAGAATGTAACGAGCATCAAGGGGAGGGACTTCAGAGGTCACCAATTCCTTAACTGCACAACAAGGCCATGGATACTGCCTCGAGGACAACTGTAAGCAGTTACCAACACGGCCCTGCTTCAAAGATAACTGCAATGTACAACCAGAACAAAACGCACTGAGGCGTATCCTCCCCCCATTTACTGACCATTCGGGGACCTCAGAGTACCCTGCCCCCGCAGGCTGCAATGCCAATCCAGGCACCGTACTCCTCCTGAAAAAAGAAACAAATGAAAAAGAAGGTGGGGAGAGGAAAAGGGTAGGTGGGAAACATGCTTCCACAACTGGTTAGTCCCTCCTCTTCCTTCCCGGTCAAACCGTCTCTATCCTGTCTGCCTTGCCCAACCTGATTCTCCGCTCCTCACCACTCCAGCTCTCTCAGGATTGGCCTGCCAATCAAGTTCTTGGCCTGGTCATCAAATGCCCATCATGTGCGGCCCCGTGACACCCTGTGGGCCCTTCTGGGCCTTATTTTACACCTGAAGGCTGACAATAGTTGCCAACCAGGTAAGCACTAATGGGCAAGTGAGGAACATAAGCCAGACCCCAATTAGGTCAAGGAGGAACCAGGCTTGTCCCACTCTCAAAGCTTAAAATTTAGGCAAAAACCCAACCTCTCCACCCAAGGTGGTCAAGTTATTATAACTAGGTAAGGTGCCAAAAATATAGAATGATTAAAAAGGGGGAGGAAAGTGTGGACTTATTTCCAAAAAACACAATAGCCATAATAAGGCACACGGGCTAACACTCCAACTTCATCAGGTATGTAATTATGGTATGCTTAACTGCCAGAAAAAAACAAGACTAAGCATCTCCAACTGTTGTAGTAGAGGTTAGGCATTAAACATGCTATAAATGTGCTAAGGGGGTGTTTGGATGTATTTGCACGTTCCTTGTCATTTTTTGGTGTCTGGATGATGCATTCAACATTTACAAGGGTTATCAAGAAAGTAACAGCCATTCGCTTTTATCTGCTAAGCAATGTATTATTTCTGTGTAATGTAACGTGTATCTCTCAGGTTAATCTCTTCTCTCCTTGCAACGCTTGTCACATGGCTGCAAAATTCCAGCAACTGTTTGTTCAGCAGCATTACCATAAGGGCTACATCCCCATTTCCCTCCAACCCATAGGTGAGGAGTGTGATTCTACTACAACAGAGGAATTGAAAACCTTGTTAAAAAAATATATGATACATGTTCAAATAAAGGGGGTTATTATGTAGGGAAATAATGTGAAGATACAGTGAGCCATATGCCATTCACCTTTTCTCCTAAGTTTTCTCCTAGGAGGTATATTTTTATCTTCTGTTTATCATAACCCTTCAGCACTGGTACCGTATATAGTCGCATATAAGTCGACCCGTGTATAAGCCGAGGTACCCACTTTTCCCTCAGAAACCAGGAAAAAGTGATTGGCTCGGATATAACCCCCCTCCCCATAGCCAGATGTGCCCCAGGATGACACAGCTGTGTCCCAAGAAGCCACTAGATGGCGTCATAGATATGAGACACAGCGATTGCAACACATGAAGAATCCCTGGTTGTTGCACAGCTGACACGTTGCTTGCACGCTCCGCTCCACAAGCCAAGGGACACAGGTACTCTTGACCCTTGAGCAGCACACTCTGCACACCATGTTGCAGTGGATGGGGAGCACACACACAGCAGGGTGCAAGCTGATAAGAGCACAATCACTAGTGCACAATCCTTACGCTCATCTGCCAGTAACAAATCCTGCCCCACCAGCTGTTTTGCTCCACTGACTCGCATATAAGTCGAGGGTGTAACTTTTCAGCACATTTTTTATGCTTAAAAATTAGGCTTATATGCAAGTATTTACAGTAATTAAAAAGAGTGGAAAAGTACTGATAAATTATTCTGAATGTTTTCCTTGCTTGCTGGTGGCCTAAACAGTATTTTATTGATAAGATGTGAAAATATAATCTAGGAGAAAACTTAAGAGAAAAAGTGAATTGTATAATGGCTGGTGACCCCTATTCAATTCCCTTTTTCTCCAACTTTTTTTCCTAGGTAATATATTAACACATTATGAATAAAATACCTTTACAGCCACCAGCGAGCAAGAAAATACTCAAACTAGTTTTAACAGTACTTTTTCACCTACATTTTGGTACATTCTTCAATTGCAGTGATGAAAAGTTATCTCCTAGAAGAAAACTAGGAGAAAGTGAATTGAATAAGGGCCAGTGTGTCCAAATAAAAAAACAGTTTTCTGTAATTGATGAAATGAAAACAGCTGTTACTTTCCAGACGACCCTCGTTTTTGGATAAACTCAAACACAATGCCCTAGAGCCAATTTGTCCACATGGCGACCTAGGCAGGAGCCTGGGGCCTAGTGGGTGTCAGAGGATCCAACTGCCACTTTTTCTGACCCCTCTGCCACTTCAGACTACCAAAACAACTAATAGGGAGCCAAAGCCACCACATTGCCTAGGGCCTTATTTCAGCTTAATCCTTCTCTATCATGTCCTGTGTGTAGATTGGCACATTGGAATCACTTGAAGTTTCACACTACAGGGATTTGGGGGTATTAAAACACCACTTTAAAGGCTGAAAAAATGTCCATGTAAGCCTCCAAACAAAATTAGATCTGTTATTTTCTACTCTGGAAACAAGCCTTTTTTCTTGCAAAGAGAGAGAGAGAAATGTATAGCAGTGCATTAAATCTCTGTACTATTAGTTTTCGGGAATTAATTAGAGAAAAGAGCTGAATTTGATTTCCTTCTCATATTGAATAGAAGGCCCCCAAAACGCTTCCAATCCAAGAAAACAGCAAATTAAGTACCCGAGGGAGATGCTTTCCATTTGCAAACATATTTCATTGCTGCAAAGTGCTTAATTGATTAATTTGTTACATCTTACATATTGATGTAATCAGAGTGCCTTTTATTTGTGTTTTGCTTCCTCTTTGTTCATTTAGTGCTGCTGTGTTTTTTTTTTTTTTCCGGAGGATTAGAAAGCTGATCTCTAAGCAATGGCCTGTTGCCTGCTAAACATAACAAACCGAAAACAGTATTCTAATTATTAATATACAACTTGGCCTATATCAAGTACATTACACTAAAGGTGCCCATATATCTAGTGTGTTGGGTTGGCAGCTGTTTAGCTTTCAAGGACAACAAAGAGATGATCTGCATATTCAGCAGTGATGCATTGTGGGACACCTCAGAGCTCACTCCAACCTGAATAATCGCAAATGCCTTCTGTTTTAAGAAAGCAAACTTCCTTATGATCATAGCCAGCAATTCAGAGACAAAGAAAACAATTGCCTGATTTAATCGATAACATGATTCCCCAAGAATTCTACTTGTAGTTCTATCATCGGTGGATAGGACAGATAAAAATATCTAGTGATGAGCACAAATTTTGCATAGACGTAATTTCGCATCAAAATTTGTGATTATGATGCAAAATTGTGCAATGAGAAATTTTAAAAAAAAACATAATTAATTTCATCTGCAATTGTAATCAATCGTAATTTTGCATAATCTTTGCTTAATTTTGTGCCAACTTTAGTGGTTAATAGAAAAGCCCCCATATATACTATTGCCACCAAAATTGCGACATACCGAATATACTAGCATATAAGCCGACCCGCGTATAAGCTGAGATACCCACTTTTCCTTTAGAAGCCAGGAAAAAGTGATTGACTTGCGTATAAGCCCCCTCCCCAATATAGCCCCCTCCTCAGTAGCCAGATGTTTCCTCCGTACAAGTCAGCCCCCCTCCCCATAGCCAGATGTGCCCCAAGGACAATAGTTGTGTCTCAAGACGCCACTAGATGGGGTCATAGATATGAGACAGCGAATGCCACACAGGAAGAATCCTCAATCATTGCACCGCTGACACACCGCTTAGGGAGTTAAATAAGTGGCTGAGAAATTGGTGTAGGAAGAAGAGGTTTGGGTTCCTGGAGAACTGGGCAGACTTTGCAGGTTCTACAGCAGGGATGGGCTGCACCTTAATGGGGAGGGTGCAGCTGCATTGGGGGAGAAGATGGCTAAATGGTTGGAGGAGATTTTAAACTAGGATTTGGGGGGAGGTGGGAGGGTAAAGTCTCAATATGTAGACAAGATAAGGTAAAAAGATAGTGGGAGCCTAACATTATTGGGGGTTGAGAGGGGGGTGGGGACAGTGTAAAGAGTAAGGAGGTTGGTAAAACTTTAAGTAGCCCATTTCATGAAACCAAGATTGGAAAATGTGGTGGTAAAAACATAAAGTGCATGGTAACCAATGTTCGGAACCTTGCAAATAAAATGGACGAACTAGAGTTCATACTGATTGACAAAGGTTATGACATTGTGGGAATAACCGAGACATGGATGTATGAAAGCCATGACTGGATAGCGAATTTAGAGGGATACAATGTGTTTAGGAAGAATAGAACAGGGAAAAAAGGTGGAGGGGTTTGTCTCTTTGTTAATAATTCTTTTACAGCTGTCCTGAACAATGAGATGGAGGAAGATTATGAAGATGTGGAGTCCGTTTGGGTAAATATTCATGGTGGAAATAAAGGTTGCCAATTGCTTATTGGGGTATGCTACAGGCCACCTTAAGCTGCAGAACTGCAATTACTACAGCAGACTGAAAAAGCTGCAAGTAAAAATGAGGTCATAGAGAAGTGAAGGTACGACTAAATAAATTAAAAATAGACAAGGCACCTGGCCCGGATGGCATGCATCCTCGGGTCCTAAGGGAATTAAGTTCAGTTATAGATAAACCCCTTTATCTTATCTTTTGTAACTCTCTTTCAACTGGCAGAGTCCAAGTGGATTTGCGTACAGCCCACGTTTTCCCATTATTTAAGAAGGGCAAAAAATCAGATCCAGGAAATTATAGACCTGTAAGCTTAACATCAGCTGTATTCAAACTATTTGAGGGGTTACTAAGAGATACTATACATGACTTCATAGTAGAAAATAATCTTATTTCTCAGCATCAACATGGGTTTACTAAAGACAGGTCCTGTTTGACTAATATGCTCAGCTTTTATGAGGTAGTGAACGCTAATGTGGATATTGGGAATGCTGTAGATGTGATCAGTGGCGGACACAGCCAGCAGTGGGCCCCTGTGCAAAATTGTAATTGTGGGCCCCCTACGACCTGCGGCGCGCTTAGCGCGCCGCGGCAAAATATGGGCATGGCTACAACCGGCAAAAAATAGTGGACAGAACCTGCGGCAAAAAAAATGGGCGTGGAAATGACCGGATGAGGGCGGAGGTAACTGTAACTTAAAGCGAACCCGGGCTGAGGGTTTATTTCCTTTTAAACAATACTAGTTGCCTGGCGGCCCTGCTGATCTATTTGGCTGCAGTAATAAACTGAATTACACCAGCAACAAGCATGCAGCTAATCTTCTCAGTTCTGACAATATTGTCAGAAACCCCTGACCTGCTGCATGCTTGTTCAGGGTCTATGGTTGAAAGAATAAGAGGCAGAGGACCAGCACGGCAGCCAGGCAACTGGTATTGCTTAAAAGGAGAGAAATATGGCAGCCTCAATATTATTCTCACCTCAGGTTCCCTTGAAAAGTGCAACACAAAGACAGTGGGCCCAAGTTTTGGTGGCCCTTTCCCCAGAAAATTCACATAATTGTGCAGGTTTTCTCAAGAAAATACACATCATGTCGGCAGATATGCCCAGAAAATACGTGCAATCATGTCGGCAGATATGCCCAGAAAATATGTGCAATCAAGTCGGCAGATATGCCCAGAAAATACGTGCAATCATGTAGGCAGATATGCCCAGAAAATACGTGCAATCATGTTGGCAGATATGCCCAGAAAATACGTGCAATCATGTCGGCAGATATGCCCAGAAAATACGTGCAATCATATCGGCAGATATGCCCAGAAAATACGTGCAATCATGTCGGCAGATATGCCCAGAAAATACGTGCAATCAAGTCGGCAGATATGCCCAGAAAATACGTGCAATCAAGTCGGCAGATATGCCCAGAAAATACGTGCAATCAAGTCGGCAGATATGCCCAGAAAATACGTGCAATCAAGTCGGCAGATATGCCCAGAAAATTCGTGCAATCAAGTCGGCAGATATACCCAGAAAATACTTGCAAACAAGTCGGCAGATATGCCCAGAAAATACGTGCAAACAAGTCGGCAGATATGCCCAGAAAATACGTGCAAACAAGTCGGCAGAGCGGCCCAGAAAATACGTGCAATCATGTCGGCAGATATGCCCAGAAAATACATGCAATCATGTCGGCAGATTTGCGCAGAAAATACATGCAATCATGTGGCAGACCTGCCCAGAACATACACCTGCTAATATAAATAAAAAAACAAAAACATTTACTCACCTGCAGCAGCAGACCTCCTGTCCCAGCCTCCATCCGGCGCGCAGCTCCCATGGGTGGTTGGGTGGATAGGTAGCCTGGTGGGTGGGTGAGTTTTGGTAGCCTGGTGGGTGGGTAGGTAGCCTGGTGGGTGGGTTGGTAACTAGCCCGGTAGGTAGCCGGGTGGGTGGTTAGGTAGGTAGCCGGGTGGGTGGTTAGGTAGGTAGCCGGGTGGGTGGTTAGGTAGGTAGCCGAGTGGGTAGGTAGGTAGGTAGCCTGGTGGGTGGGTGGGTAGGTAGCCTGGTGGGTGGGTTGGTAACTAGCCCGGTAGGTAGCCGGGTGGGTGGTTAGGTAGGTAGCCTGGTGGGTGGGTAGGTAGCCTGGTGGGTGGGTTGGTAACTAGCCCGGTAGGTAGCCGGGTGGGTGGTTAGGTAGGTAGCCGGGTGGGTGGTTAGGTAGGTAGCCGGGTGGGCGGTTAGGTAGGTAGCCTGGTGGGTGGGTGGGTAGCCGGGTGGGTGGGTAGGTAGCCTGGTGGGTGGGTTGGTAACTAGCCCGGTAGGTAGCCGGGTGGGTGGTTAGGTAGGTAGCCGGGTGGGTAGGTAGGTAGGAAGCCTGGTGGGTGGGTAGCCTGGTGGGTGGGTGGGTAGCCTGGTGGGTGGGTGGGTAGGTAGGTAGGTAGGTAGCCTGGTGGGTGGGTTGGTAACTAGCCCGGTAGGTAGCCAGGTGGGTCGTTAGGTAGGTAGCCGGGTGGGTAGGTAGGTAGCCGGGTGGGTAGGTAGGTAGGTAGCCGGGTGGGTAGGTAGGTAGGAAGCCTGGTGGGTGGGTAGGTAGCCGGGTGGGTAGGTAGGAAGCCTGGTGGGTGGGTGGGTAGGTAGCCGGGTGGGTAGGTGGTTAGGTAGCCGGGTGGGTAGGTAGGTAGGTAGCCGGGTGGGTAGGTAGCCGGGTGGGTAGGTGGGTAGGTAGCCGGGTGGGTGGTTAGGTAGTCGGGTGGGTGGTTAGGTAGGAAGCCTGGTGGGTGGGTAGGTAGCCGGGTGGGTAGGTAGGTAGGAAGCCTGGTGGATGGTTAGGTAGTCGGGTGGGTAGGTAGGAAGCCTGGTGGGTGGGTAGGTGGTTAGGTAGCCGGGTGGGTAGCTATCCGGGTGGGGGGCCCGACTCCTATCCTCCCTCCCTCCCTTCCTCACCTCGGGGGGCCCCCTCCCGATATGCGCGGCGGGAGAGCGAGCGGCAAATGCAGGAAGTCTTCAGGGCTCTCCAGGCAGACGCTAGAGGCCCAGCCGCTTAGTCTCCAATATGTCTCCAACTGGAGACATATCGGAGACCAAGCGGCTGAGCCCTCTAGCGGATGCCTGGAGAGCCCTGAAGACTTCCTGCATTTGCCGCTCGCTCGCTCGCTCTCCCGCCGCGCATATCGGGAGGGGGGCCCCCCGTGGTGAGGGAGGGAGGATAGGAGTCGGGGCCCCCCGGGGGGAGAAAATTATAAAAAAAAAAAAATATAAAAAAAAAAAAAAATACTTAATGGGCCCCTGAAGAAAACGGAACTTCAGGGGCCCTCGTGCGGCGGCACAGCCTGCACGGCCGTATGTCCGCCACTGGATGTGATATACCTGGACTTTGCTAAGGCCTTCGACACTGTTCCACACAAAAGTCTGGTGTAAAAGTTGAGGAGGCAAGAACTGGGGAAGAGTCTGTGTGCATGGATAGGGAACTGGATAATTGACAGAAAACAAAGAGTTGTGGTCAATGGATCATACTAAAAATGGGTGACTGTTAGCAGTGGGGTCCCACAGGGGTCTGTACTGGGTCCAGTGCTCTTCAATTTATTTATTAATGACCTAGTAGATGCAGTAGTAAGCAATGTTGCTATTTTTGCAGATGATACAAAATTGTGCAGAATCATCAACTCTCAGGAAGATAGGGACATATTGCAACAGGATCTGGATAGGATGGCTATATGGGCACATAAATGGCAGATGAAATTCAATGTTGAAAAATGTAAAGCCATGCATTTTGGTCATACCAATGGTCTAGCACCATACAAAATAAATGGGATACAGTTGGGGACATCAAACTGGGAGAAGGACTTAGGAGTACTCATCGACAACAAGTTAAATAATCGTACTCAATGCCAAGCTGCTGCAGCTAAAGCTAACAAAATTTTGGGATGCATTAAAAGGGAAATAAAAACTCGATATTGCCCCTGTTTAACTCTCTAGTAAGACCACATCTGGAATATGGAATTCAGTTCTGGGCACCACATCACAGGAAAGATATTGCAGTTTTAGAGCAGGTGCAGAGACGAGCAACAAAATTGATACGTGGGATGGAAGGTGTCACTTATCAAGAAAAGTTAGATAAACTGGGTTTATTTAGTCTAGAGAAAAGACGCCAAGACGCCTTAGAGCGGATCTAATTAACATGTATAAATACATCAGAGGGCGGATGAGCTTTTTGTCCCTAGGCCTTCTCAAAGGACATGATCTGCGCATGGAGGAAAAACGTTTTAGCCATTAAGGCTGGTTTTACAGTGGGACGTTAAAGTCCCACGTTACAGCAGCCTGTAACGCAGCCTAACTCAGAGCACTGTAAACTCAATTGTGCTGTTCACAGTGCACACGTTGTGTTACACAGTAACGCAGCACGTTTAAACAAAGTGCTGCATGCTGTACGTTATACTGAGCTAAGCCACGTTAGACTGCTTGCACATGCTCAGTAATGTTGGAGGAGGAGGTCTCCCCTCCTTCTCTGCGGCCAGCCACATGGCTAATTAATATTCACTGCACTGCAGAGACTCGTGGTGGGACTGTAGTGTTATCTGGATCATGAACGAATCGTTCATTTGATCCGGATTTTTTTTGTAAGTCAAATCATCCGGATCATCACAATGAAAGATTCGGTTCACAGGATGTCTGTCTGGAAGAAACAGGAACATACAGAATGTACAGTGCAGGGAAAGTCCTGTCCTGCTAGTCATTTCACCCAATCTGCTTCCCTAGTAAAATGATTCAAATGATTCGGTTCAAAGATCCGGATCCTTTCAATGATCCGATTCAAATGATCCGAATCCTTAAAAAGATCCGGACTTCCTATCACTAACTTGGAGCGGCTGCTTTGAGAGCTGCATAACGCAGTTCAATCTGACGTCCAACTTCAACACCACCATACGTTGCGTTAGGGGCACGTTATGTGACCTTAACGTAGCACCTAACGCAACGTCTTAGTGTGTAAGTAGCCTTATTTAGGAAAGGGTTCTTTACAGTAAGAGTGATTAAGATGTGGAATGTATTGCCACAGGAAGTAGTTATGGCAAATTCCATACCTGCATTTAAAGGGGGCTTAGATGCTTTCCTTGCGTTGAAAGACATCCATGGCTACAATTACTAGGAAATGCCCAATGATGTTGATCCAGGGATTCTATCTGATTGCCATCTGGAGTCGGAAAGGAATTCTTTCCCTTTTGGGGCTAGTTGGACCATGCCTAGTAAGGGTTTTTCGCCTTCCTCTGGATCAACAGGGATATGTGAGGAAGCAGGCTGGTGTTGTACTTTGTTCTCTGGTTGAACTCGATGGACGTATGTCTTTTTTCAACCCAAATAACTATGTAACTATGTAACATTGCTTGCACGCTTTGCTTCACAGGAAGTCTTGAGCAGCGCACTCTGTATACCATGTTGCAGGGGATGGAGGGCACAGACACAGCAGGAAGCCAGCTGGCAAGTGCAGAATTTTTAGTGCACGATCCTTATGCTCATCTGCCAGTAACAAAACCTGCTCCACCATCTGTTCTGCTGCTCTGACTTGCATATAAGCCGAGGGGGTAACTTTTCAGCTCATGTTTAGTGCTAAAAAATTAGGCCTCTATGCGAGTATATACAGTATGTTAAGAAAAATAGTGGATACTAGCCAAAATGTTTCTCATTTTTCTGAGTTTAAAAATCATTTTCCTTTGCATTTTTAAAATAGATTTTCTCAAAAACTACAAGATCTTTTTGAATTTTTTTTTGAGTTGTACGCATTATTCTTCTAAATATATGAAGCAATTATGGTGACAAAGGCAGGAGGACTTTGCTATTCACCAGCAAAGTTGGCACCAAATTATGTGAAAATGATGTGAAAATGTATGCAAAATTACAAATTATATTATATTATAATTATATTATACAAAATCAATTGAACTAACAAATCGTAATTGTGAAAATTTACACAAAATTTAGTGTAATCGTAATTAGGTGATCATCAATAAAATTGTCAGCTGTTCAGATATTCCCTGCATTGCTCCACGCGTCGCTCACAGGGCCATGCTGTCAGCTGTTGCAGATATTCCCTGCATTGCTCCATGCTCACAGGGCCATGCTGTCAGCTGTTGCAGATATTCTCTGCATTGCTCCACGCTCACAGGGCCATGCTGTCAGCTGTTGCAGATATTCCCTGCATTGCTCCACGCTCACAGGACCATGCTGTCAGCTGTTGCAGATGTTCCCTGCATTGCTCCACGCTCACAGGGCCATGCTGTCAGCTGTTGCAGATATTCCCTGCATTGCTCCACGCTCACAGGTCCATGCTGTCAGCTGTTGCAGATATTCTCTGCATTGCTCCATGCTCACAGGACCATGCTGTCAGCTGTTGCAGATATTCCCTGCATTGCTCCACGCTCACAGGACCATGCTGTCAGCTGTTGCAGATGTTCCCTGCATTGCTCCATGCTCACAGGGCCATGCTGTCAGCTGTTGCAGATGTTCCCTGCATTGCTCCACTCTCACAGGGCCATGCTGTCAGCTGTTGCAGATATTCCCTGCATTGCTCCATGCTCACAGGGCCATGCTGTCAGCTGTTGCAGATGTTCCCTGCATTGCTCCACTCTCACAGGGCCATGCTGTCAGCTGTTGCAGATATTCCCTGCATTGCTCCACACTCATAGGGCCATGCCATCAGCTGTTGTAGATATTGCCTGCATTGCTCTACGCTCACAGGTCCATGCTGTCAGCTGTTGCAGATGTTCCCTGCATTGCCCCACACTCACAGGGCCATGCTGTCAGCTGTTGCAGATATTCCTTGCATTGCTCCATGCTCACAGGGGAATGCTGTCAGCTGTTGCAGATAGTCCTTGCATTGCTCCATGCTCACAGGGCCATGCTGTCAGCTGTTGCAGATGTTCCCTGCATTGCTCCATGCTCACAGGGCCATGCTGTCAGCTGTTGCAGATGTTCCTACATTGCTCCACGCTCACAGGGCCATGCTGTCAGCTGTTGCAGGTATTCCATGCATTGCTCCACGCTCACAGGGCCATGCTGTCAGCTGTTGCAGATGTTCCCTGCATTGCTCCACGCTCACAGGGCCATGCTGTCAGCTGTTGCAGATGTTCCCTGCAATGCTCCACGCTCACAGGGCCATGCTGTCAGCTGTAGCAGATATTCCCTGCATTGCTTCACGCTCACAGAGCCATGCTTTCAGCGCCGCAATGTTGCACGTGCCTCTAACCACGCTCCCTGCCAGTGGGCAGAATGAAAAACCTTTTGGTATCAATGATCCCCGTCGATTTAAGCTGTGTGTTTGATCATAACAAGCCTAATCGAGAGTTGGCAATAATTAATGTTTATTTTACTGCTTATCACCATGTATGTTCTCTGCGTATTCAGCGGAGGCCAAATTGCTGGTCCTTGTATTAAATCGATTGAACAAACACAAAAGCTAAATAAATGAAGTGAAAATCAAACATTGTGGAGTAATTATTCAACACTGTGAAATGTGTATCCTGACAATAAATGGCTGTGTGTTCTGTGCAAAGTCCAGGTGCATGCTGGATACTTCGGTCACAGTGAGCTTCCATGGCAGCCATCAGAGAGGCCAGGTGCATGCTGGATACTTTTGTCAGAGTGAGCTTTCATGGCTGTCATCAGAGAGACAAAATGCTGCTTTCTGGCTTATTGATGTTATTATTTTTTATTCAGCTAGTAGAAACCTGTTCCATAAGGCAATTAACCAATGTAATGGTTGTTTTCAACTTATGGACCAGCTGTTTTAGTATTTTAGCTTTAAAGTGTGCCAGAGATGAATATAAAAAAACTCCCTTGGCGTCGTCCTCCGCCTCGTCAATCTTCAGTGAGGGGTCCCGGTATCTTTGGCAAGTTGACGCATTCGCAATGCGGCTTTGTGCGCTCCCCCGTCTTACTCCTGCAGCCAGGAGAGTTCTGCACCAGTGCAGTAGTACTGCGCAGGCGCAGAAAGCTCCTGGCGACAGGAGGAAGGTGGGGCAGGCGCAGTAAGCTCTGACTGGCCAAGATACAGGGACCCCTTATGGAAGATTGAGGAGGAAGTAGAGGACAGCGCCGAGGGAGCAATCAGGCAGGGGGCGGAGGAAGCCCCAGGTAGGTATGAATTTATATATATTTTAAATTATTTTTAAATTTTATGTTTAAACATTTACACAGTAGATTTAATATTTTATTGCCTCTGCTCAATGGCAGTCCATAAAATGTCCCAGAGCTCAAATACATGAACTATTGACTTTTTTTATCTATCCCCTGCCCTCAGAAGTTGTTCTCTGCAGGAAAATGTTTTAGGGCTTGTTCACACTACAAGAGCTTTCTAAGCGATAGCGATTTTGAAAAGCACTTAGAAAAGCTCTTGTAGTGTGAAAAAGCCCTTATGGTTGTAATTTCTTAGAAATGAAGGTTACACTTTAATCTGACAAGGGTCTGACAAGATGGAGAAACTGTGACTTTCATGCCTGAAGTTTAACTCTTTCAGGCATTAAAGAAAAAAGAAACACAGCCTAGTTATTTGTGTGCTTGACACTGTACGTACACATGTCTATCTCATCATGTCACATGTCACCTTGGGTACACTTTAAATTACATTGTTATTATAATATATGTTGATGATATTTGATTTAGAGATAAAGGTATATTGTTCTGCATTGCATACTTTTTTCCTTTTACTGTACCAATAATAAAAATTGTTAATGTGCATAGTATGAGCATGTGGAACAATGCAGATGGCAAATTCACATAAGCCCCCAGTGAAAAATGTATATCAACTGCAGTGGGGCTAATTTGAATTTCCCACTGGGCATTTCTATTGGTCCATCAAAATTACAATTAAAAACAAGGATGACAACTACTATTTGTTAATGTTAAATCTCAAGGTTTACTGAGACAATAACTGATAATGTATAAATGTTATTTTGTTTTAAAGAAGACACTAAAGCAGGTGGGGGAAGTGCCAAATGCATAACAAATATGCTAATAAAACTGTTGATCTTATAAAAAGAAAGGTAATCTTACCCCTTTTTAAAATTTTGGACCAGTCTACACATGAAATTGACAACGCGTTTTGTGGATGCTTGCCTGCTTCCTCAGGTCAGTGAAAAAACTACCAGACACACTGCAGAATATCATTCAGTCCCTTTGACATGAGCTACTGAGAGTCTGAATTCACTGCCTGTCAGCTGCTCTCCTGCACCGGCAGGGAGCTTGTTAGCACTCAGTATTGACGCTAGACAAGTGCCCGCCCCCCGAGTCAGAACTGAGAGAGTCCTCTGCCATCCTACAACACCACTGCATGTCAGCGCTTGACACGGGTGGTGGTACAACCGCTGCGATTTGGCTGCCATTAAATTGCATCCGAATTGCACTGGCGGGCGGCAGACGAAAGCCTGATATGCCTTGCAAGCTCGCAATTCAGCCTCCTGTCTGTAAGAAGCCTTAGTAGAGTTCCTCTAATGCCTGGTACACACTTTCAAGTATGATTGGCCAATAACTGACCAATTTGACCACCTCCATGTAGTATGAGGGTTTATCTACACCATCTGTTCATATAATTCAATATCTGTTGGCCTTCATGCTACATGGAGGTGGCACAATTGGTCAGTGATTGACTTATCAAAATCGCATATGTGTATGCACCCTTAAGTCTGGTACACACCTTCAGTTTTGATTGGCCATTGAGTGGCCAACTTTACCACCTCCATGTAGTATGAGGGTCAACAGACTTTGCTTAATATGGGTAGAATGTAGAGGTAAATTTATATTACATTGGAGTAGTAAAATTGGTAAGTGATTGGCCAATCAAAATTGAAAATGTGTACCAGACTTTAGAAAAAGAGATTTTCTGATATTTAAGCAATTATTTATGTTTGCTGACACTATCAAACATGTTACTAATTTAAAACAGAGGTAAAAAAGAAAAAAAAAACTAAATGAAGATGAAAATACTAGCAAAGGAAACTAAAACAAATAACATTTCATTCTACAGTATAGATTAAAGATTTGTTGAAGAGGAGCCATATTATCTTAGAAAAAAAAACCACATATATAAGTAGATAAATACTTGCTCTACTTACATAACATATATATTGCACTGTCCATGTTTTGACTTTAGTGATTTCTCTACAGTAAAAAAAGAGAAAATCCTTCTTAGCATTTCCCATATTAACTGTGGCTATTTTAAAGTGAATCCTTATGTCATTTCCTCCCTTATGCTGGGCATAGATGCTGGCTCGATGCTGGCGCGTCCCCGCTCGGCCGCGTGGACAGCTGGACGCGTGGATCGATTCCCGCTCGTCCCCACGGGCACTTCCTTATCTGCGCTTCGTTTCTTCCATTGTCCGCTCGCGGGGATTGAGCGCGGTATCGATCCGGCACGGCGATCGGACACGTCGGATATTATCAATCGAGCAATCAGCGGCTCGATTGATAATAAAAAACCAGCCATGTATGGAGCATTACTCTCCTCTGACTGATTTGCCCTCTCTTCACCATAGAAAGTGCATTGTCTCAGCATAAAAAATATTGGCCAATCAGAGAGGAACAGAGGTGTGGGAGGGGAAAACAGGAGGGGAAGAGGCTTCAGCCAATCAGGCTGCCTTAGTGAAGTAGAGAAGTAAAAAAGGACTACCCAGCATGCCCTGCAATTTCCTTTTTGTGTACCAAATTTTGTGTGTACCAAATAAGAGTCAGGTAAACTGGGGGAATGATCATTTATCAACAAGAAAAGTAATAGTGATTTTAACTTTTGGATTGTCTGGTTAGCATCCGTATTACTTGTTTACAAGATAAAAATAAAGGATTGATTTTTTATTTTATGCTCGCCAGTTACACTTTAAGGTGTACCCGAGGCAATATGTGACATGATGAGATAAACATGTGTATGTACAGTGCAAAAACATATTAATAGCTGGGCTTTTTTACTTGTTTTATTTTGTTGCCTGTAATGTTAATTTCTAGGCATGGAAGTGACGGCTTCTGTCTTGTTGATACCTTGTTGGGAATACGTATATATGAACATCACTGAAAAGCAAATTACAGCCATAAAGGTTTTCCTGGCAGAATACAACTTCTGAGGGCAGGGGAAAAATAGAAAAAAGGTCAATAGGTCATGTATTTTAAAGAGAGTCTGAAGCGAGAATAAATCTCGCTTCAGACCTCATAGATAGCAGGGGCATGTGTGCCCCTGCTAAACCGCCGCTATCGCGCCGCTAAACGGGGGTCCCTCACCTCACAAATCCCCTCCGAGCAGCCGGGGATCTCTTCCTGGTTGGGGCAGGGCTAACCGCCGCAGCCCTGCCCCACGCGCGTCTGTCGGCGCGTATCTCCGCCTCTCCCCCACCCCTCTCAGTCTTCCTTCACTGAGAGGGGTGGCGATGCGCGTCTGATAGACGCGACTAGAGGCAGGGCTGCAGCCGTTAGCCCTGCCTCCAGGAAGAGGAAATATACGACCAATTTTACGACCAACTTTTGCGGGGTTGGGTTTGGGGGTGAAGGGACCCCCGTTTAGCCGCGGGATAGCGGCGGTTTAGCAGGGGCACAGATGCCCCTGCTAACTATGAGCTCTGAAGCAAGAATTATTCTCGCTTCAGAGTCTCTTTAACTCTGGGACTCTCAATCAGCTGCTATTGAGCAGAGACAATAAAACATTTAATCTACTTTTTAAATGTTTAACTATAAAATAAAACCATGGGATATCTACAAAAAAAGTCCGCTTTTACGAGTAGGAGGATCAATACATTTATAAATATTTGACACTACTGCAACAAGGCATAAGTAAGTACAGGTTACATGATAACTCTGCCAGCAGTGCCAGAGTAAAAGTACAGATTTTTTTTTTCCCTTTCCCTCTGCAGCATTTTTTATATTTTCTTTTCACAGTACAAAGCTAGTGAGATAGACAGGGAACTAGCTGCATAGTATATTATTGTGCCTGGTGATGGACTTAAAATTCTGTCCCATGTAGAGAGAACAACCAGTACAAGAAATACACAATTCATCTCACAGACGCTACCAGAATATACAGTATGCCTGTCTCCAAATTGACAACTCCAAGAAACTCCAGAGACACAGATTGCAGGCTGGGAATATTCCCTGTAAGGTGACATTAATAGGGCCTTCTCACACTGTGCAGGTTGCATGAGTTGCATCCCAACAATATTGTCCGTTGGGACACAACGCAATGGACAGTATGAATGGACTCTAAACAGAAAAATACACCTTTCCTTACAACATTTCTGACTTGAAGGGAACCTGATGTGAGAGGTAAATGGAGGCTGCCATACAGGGGCGGACTGACAACTCATGGGGCCCCCGGGCAATAGGAGATTATGGGGCCCCCATACCAATTTTTCCCACCTTTCACGTTATATTTTTACAGACTAAGATATAATAATTTATTGACAACAGTAAATATGTTATATTGAGATATTACACAGTGACAAAAACCGCGGCGCGCCAAAAAACGGGTGTGGTCACGCAACAGAATGTGGGCGTGGTCATGGGTGGGGCAAAATATACATGACCTTAGCAGTGGTGTAAAAGGTCTGCTGGGGAAGTTTGAACTCTGCCATAGTGCTTCCCCCCAAAAGACTTGTAATCTGACAGCATTTTACCAACAAATCCATGCAATTTGGCAGAGGTTCCTCCAAAATACAGATATGGCAGTCGTTCCCCCAAAATAGACGTTATCTGGCAGCAGCGGTTCCCCCAAATATACATAATTTGGCAGCGGATCACCAAAAATACATGTAATAATAATAATAATGGCAGTATTTGTATAGCGCCTTTCTCCTGTCGGACTCAAAGCGCTTGCGAGGCAGCCACTAGAGCGCACTCAGTAGGCAGTAGCAGTGTTAGGGAGTCTTGCCCAATGAACTCCTTACTGAATTACTGGCTTACTGAACAGGCAGAGCCAAGATTCGAACCCTGGTCTCCCGTGTCAGAGGCAGAGCCCTTAACCAGTACACCATCCAGCCACCACATGTAGCAGCAGTGGTTCCCCCAAAATACACAGAATCTGGAAGCAGCAGTTCCCCCATTATACACAATCTGGCAGCGGTTCCCCAAAAATACACATAATCTGGCGGCTGTTTCTCAAAATACACTTAATCTGGCAGCAGCAGTTCCCCAAAAATAGTTAATCTGGCAGCAGTTCCCCCAAAATAGGTGCCCCCAGTATAGGTAACCAGGTCAAAGGGTATCCCCAGTGGAAGTATCCAGGTCTATAGGTTTTCCCAGTGCAGGTATCCAGGTCTATAGGTGTCCCCAGTATAAGTAGCCTAATCTACAGGTGTCCCCAGAATAGATAACCAGGTCTATAGATGTCCCCATTTAAGATAGCCAGGTCTATAGATTAGTGTTGGGCGAACAGTGTTCGCCACTGTTCGGGGTTCTGCAGAACATCACCCTGTTCGGGTGATGTTCGCGTTCGGCCGAACACCTGATGGTGTTCGGCCTTTTAAGTTCGGGTTCGCCCCGAACTTCTAATGGCCGCCGAACAGGGCCGAACAGGGCCCCTGTTCGGCCGAACAGGGCCCTGTTCGGCCGAATACTGCCCCCCTATGGGGTCGCAGGCATAAGGGGGGAGCATGCCCCGATCGCGGGGGGGGGGTCGGAAATTCCCCCCACCCCCTCCGCTAGCGCTCCCCCCTCTGCCCGCTTCCCCATTCAAAAGTTTAAGCAAAGTACCTGTAGTGGATGGCCTGGCAGTGGGCGGCACTGTGGAGTGAGGAGGAGGAGTCCGGAGAGTGACAAGTTGAGGGAGGCCGGGCAGCGGGCGTGAGGTCAGAGAAAGGGCGGAAGTACCACAAGGGTACTTCCGCTGAACCGCCCGCTGCCCGGCCTCCCTCTACTCGTCACTCTCCGGACTCCTCCTCCTCACTCCACAGTGCCGCCCACTGCCAGGCCATCCACTACAGGTACTTTGCTTAAACTTTTGAATGGGGAAGCGGGCAGAGGGGGGAGCGCTAGCGGAGGGGGTGGGGGGAATTTCCGACCCCCCCCCGCGATCGGGGCATGCTCCCCCCTTATGCCTGCGACCCCATATGGCCCCCAAAAGCTGGATGTTCGGAAAGTTCGGGGTTCGGCCCGAACATGCCGAACATCTCGGCCATGTTCGGCGAACTTTCCCGAACCCGAACATCCAGGTGTTCGCCCATCACTACTATAGATGTCCCCAGTTAAGATAGCCAGGTCTATAGCTGTCCCCAGTATAGGTAGCCAGGTCTACAGGTGTCTCCAGAATAGGTAGCCAGGCCTATAGGTGTCCCCAGTACAGATAGCCAGGTCTATAGGTGTCTCCTGTATAGATAGCCAGGTCTTTAGGTGTCCCCAGTATATGTAGCCAGGTGTATGGGTGTCCCCAGTATAGCCAGGTCTATAGGTGCCCCCAGTATATGTAGTCAGGTGTATAGGTGCCCCCAGTATATGCAGTCAGATGTATAGGTCTCCCCAGTATAGCCAGGTGTATAGGTCTCCCCAGTATAGCCAGGTGTATAGGTGCCCCCAGTATATGCAGCCAGGTGTATAGGTGTCCCCAGTATAGCCAGGTTTATAGGTGCCCCCAGTATATGTAGCTAGGTCTATAAGTGCCCCCAGTATATGTAGTCAGGTGTATAAGTGCCCCCAGTATATGCAGCCAGGTGTATAGGTGCCCCCAGTATAGCCAGGTATATAGGTGTCCCCAGTATATGTAGTCAGGTGTATAGGTGCCCCCAGTATATGCAGTCAGGTGTATAGGTGCCCCCAGTATAGCCAGGTATATAGGTGTCCCCAGTATATGTAGTCAGGTGTATAGGTGCCCCCAGTATATGCAGCCAGATGTATAGGTGTCCCCAGTATAGCCAGGTTTATAGGTGCCCCCAGTATATGTAGCTAGGTCTATAAGTGCCCCCAGTATATGTAGCCAGGTGTATAGGTGCCCCCAGTATACGTAGCTAGGTCTATAAGTGTCCCCAGTATATGTAGTCAGGTGTATAAGTGCCCCCAGTATATACAGCCAGGTCTATAAGTGCCCCCAGTATATGTAGCCAGGTGTATAGGTGCCCCCAGTATATGCAGCCAGATGTATAGGTCTCCCCAGTATAGCCAGGTCTATAGGTGCCCCCAGTATATGCAGCCAGGTGTATAAGTCTCCCCAGTATATGCAGCCAGGCTTGAAGGTGTCTCCAGGAGGGGAGACAGCCAGTGAAGGAGGGCGATGGGCATAGCAGCGGAGAAGGGGGGAAGTTTCCCCCCCCCTCCTCTCACCTTGGGGCCCCCCTTCCTGGCTCTCCCCTCCGTAATCTGTAAGACAGCTGGAAGCGGCTGACAGCGGGCGGAGACTTACCGCTGTTCAGCCACCGGAGGCATCGCTGATCTGTGTGCAGCTAGTCTGGGCTTCTCAAGCCCACACTAGCTGCACACAGATCAGCGATCCCTCCGGTGGCTGAACAGCGTCTCCGCCCGCTGTCAGCCGCTTCCAGCTGTCTTACAGATTACGGAGGGGAGAGCCAGGAAGGGGGGCCCCAAGGTGAGAGGAGGGGGGGGGGGAAACTTCCCCCCTTCTCCGCTGCTATGCCCATCGCCCTCCTTCACTGGCTGTCTCCCCTCCTGGCTGCTCAGGGTTCTATGGCGGGTGGCGGGCCCCCCCTGACCACGGGCCCTCGGTCCGTGCCCGAGTGCCCTAATGGTCAGTCCGCCCCAGTGCCATATTTATTCTCTTTTAAACGATACGAGTTGCCTGGCGGTCCTCCTGATCCTGTGTCTCTAATACTTTTAGCCATAGGCCCTGGACAAGCATACAGATCAGGTGCTCTGACTCAGCTGACTCAGGTTTGCATCATTTGCCATTATGACACAAAATCGTAAGTGTTAAACCATAATGTCATATTTCATTTTGTGTTATGAGTAATTTTGTGTAAATAATTTCTTCATCATTCATAATTTCGCATTGTAATGTAGTGTTAAATTGTAATTTCACATTTCATTTTGTGCTACTAGTAATTTTTCATAGTTACAAAACCATTTTCATAATTATATATATTACGCATATAGCCGTAATTAGGCAACATTTTGCATATTTTGACAATTATGATTTTGTATTGTAATCATAATTGTAGTTACTAAAATTACATTAAATCTTGTGCAATCATAATTAGCGCCTTATGATCATCACTAGTTTTACTTTATGCAGAGAAAAAGAAAATAGCCAGATCTTGATCTTTTAAGCACTTGAGGACAGCAGTGTTAAACCCCCCTAAAGACCAGGCCATTTTTCTTGAAAAAGGCTATTGCAGCTTTAAGGCCTTGCTGCAGAGCCGCACAACTCAGCACACAAGTGATTCCCTCCCACCTTATCTCCCCACCAACAGAGCTTTCTGTTGGTGGGGTCTTATCCCCCCAGAACCCCCCTTTTATTTATTTACAAATATGTATTTATTTATTTTTCTGATAAATGTCTTTCTTTCTTTCTTTCTTTCTTTCTTTCTTTCTTTCTTTCTGTCTGTCTGTCTGTCTTTATTTTAACAAAGCCGCCCTCCCTCCCCCCCGCCAGCCAATCACTGTGATCGGCTGTTATAGGCTTCAGCCTATGACAGCCGATCACCCCTGAGCCTTAGAATAATTAGACATCGGTTTCGCGGTCTAACAGTCTCCGAGCAACTATTGCCGCAGGCAGACCACCTACCACCTACCAACGGAGATAATCTCCTGCAAAAGCCAGTCCCAGGACTTTGCGCCAATTGGCGTTAGGTGGTCCTGGGGCTGTCGTTGCGATCACGCCCATTGGCATGATGCGGCCTTAAAGTAGTTAAAGGGGCACTATGGCAAATGGACGAATATAGTGAAGGGCGGTGAGAACGGCGTGTGTGGCAGCGGTGCGCTGAGATCTTCAATCAACAAGATTAGAGGATATTGGCGTGGGACATCTCCAAGGACATTGGTGAGGGAACTGTTTCTTAAAGGTACAGGTAGGTATTTCTGGTTAATTAAGAAAAATAAAGGACTTTTCTCGTGGTTGTGTTTTTATTTTATTTAACCCTTTGTGGAAATGGGTAAATGCATACTTTTTACCCCTATATTCATTTCTCCTGGGAGGGGGGCGGGCATCTGGAGGTCCCATTCTTAAAGGAGACTCCCAGATGACACCATGAACTCCCCCAGGGCGTTGTTGACCCCCACCTCCTCCTGGGGCACCGGAGGTGGTGAAGAGCACCTTGTCCCCCGGAACCCCCCATACCATGGACCACGTGGGCTGGTATAGCTCAGGGTGCAAAGCCCACTCGGCCGGGGCTGTGCATTCTGGCTATCCCAGCCTGCATGGGGGACTAGGCTAGCATAGCTGTCACACTCACCATTCTGGGGTCCTACGACGCTCCCGCGGCCGTCCTGGGGTGCGCACGCACAGGGGGTCCTTAGGGCTGGTGTGTGGGCTTCCTGGTTGGCGGCGCGCGGCATTGGGCGGTGCGCGCATGCGCGCAAGTTGCGGTGCGCGCGCGTGCACGGAGTCTTGTGCGCGCGCGCGTCTGCCCGCGATTCTACGCGCCACTGCGCATGCGCGCGCAGGCGCGGTGCGCTGTGCGCGCACTGCGCATGCGCAGGACGGTAATTTGGCGCCAAAGATCCTGTATAAAAGCAGCACTGGCCATTACTCCAGTGCTGCTCGTTCTGACAGCTTGGCGTAGTCCGTAGGAACTTTGTTACCCTGATCTCTGATTGACTCCTGGAATTGACCCTTGGCTTGTGACCCCGACTCCTGCTATTTGCCGCCTGCCCCGACTCTTGGATTGTGACCTCGTTTCTGCCTGCCTGCCGCCTGCCCCGACTCTTGGATTGTGACCTCGTTTCTGCCTGCCTGCCGCCTGCCCCGACCTTTGCCTGTGACCTAACCACGCTGCTCTCTCCTGTCCTGGACCTCTGGAAACTGCCTGACCACGTCTGCTTCTCATCACACATTAGCGTCGCTGTTCTCCTGACCACTTGCTGAGGTTATCCCAGTAGTGACCTGGCTGGGCACTAGGCAGCTAAATCCTGCACTCCCCTCAAGGGAGTGTGGGCGAAGACCCGTGGTCGCTTAGATCCACTACTGGGTAACGCCTCTTCCTTCAGTGGGAAGGTCAACAGTGTCCGAAGACTTCAGGAAGAAGTTAACAATAGCGGCTCGGGAGGAGGGACCCCACATTATTTTTTTTTTATTTCCCACACTCTAAACATTAAAAAAAAAAATCCAAAAATAGGTAAAGTTACCAGGGATATTGTGGCTGTATAGAGATCCCTGGCCAAAGCGCTGCCACTTCCCCTGGAAACCCCATCATGAAATTCATTGCTCTTTCATTTGATAAATGTAAATTTACACTACCGCTAGGTTTGCTACATTATCTGTCATTTACCGCATTTAAATGTATTCTTTTTTCCTATGGAACTATAAAATTGATTTTCTCAAAAACTATAAGGTCTTTTTGAATTCATTTTTCTCCTGTAGCCACTGTTTCACTCCACATACCCTGAAAATGTGGTGTTTCTAGCACGTAAGGGGGCTTTGCTGTTAGCCGCTAAAGTCGGCGGTCGCTCGCTTGCCATTGAAGGAAAAGTGCAAACACGAAACTTTTTGAAAAAAGTTTGTGTTAAAAGCAAATTTTGAATACCGCTGGTTCACTGCGCAGAATAGTTGGGCTCATCTCTAGAGGTCATAGGAAGTTCCAGGGGCCACAGAAAGTAGCTCCCCAAACACAAACCACTTCTATCACTCATCCTGGGATTGTTACACATTTATGAACCAGATAACCACTGTGCAAACTTTATGCAAAACTACCGCTAGGTTTGCTACATTATCTGTCATTTACCGCATTTAAATGTATTCTTTTTTCCTATGGAACTATAAAATTGATTTTCTCAAAAACTATAAGGTCTTTTTGAATTCATTTTTCTCCTGTAGCCACTGTTCCACTCCACATACCCTGAAAATGTGGTGTTTCTAACACGTAAGGGGGCTTTGCTGTTAGCCGCTAAAGTCGGCGGTCGCTCGCTTGCCATTGAAGGAAAAGTGCAAACACGAAACTTTTTGAAAAAAGTTTGTGTTAAAAGCAAATTTTGAATACCGCTGGTTCACTGCGCAGAATAGTTGGGCTCATCTCTAGAGGTCATAGGAAGTTCCAGGGGCCACAGGAAGTAGCTCCCCAAACACAAACCACTTCTATCACTCATCCTGGGATTGTTACACATTTATGAACCAGATAACCACTGTGCAAACTTTATGCAAAACACTAAAAAAAAAACAAGTGGTTTCCATTACAAAGTGTTAAAGGATTAAGGGCTGGGTTACATGGACTGTTCTGCGATGTTAAACAAGGGCCTCAGCGTTCGCCGAGTTTTGATCCCGATTTTCACCGTATTCTGTCTGGCATTTAGGCAATCTTTCCAGGAACGTTTACTGCAATGCTTCGATATTTCCCAGAAATTAAAAACTCTTCACACTGGGATTGGAAGCGCCACTGAAAGCCAGTACATGCTTTTCTGCAAGCTTGCAAAAATCTTTTGAAATGACACACTGTGCTGCTGTAGACGAATGGTTCACTCGTCCATCTTATCCAGCCCTAAGGGCCCATTTCCACTAGTGCGGAAACCGGGCCGAATCCGCAGTTTCCCCGCAGGCAAATCGCTCGGGGGAACTCTGCCATAGGAAGTAATGGCGCTGCTGGCCGAATCGCTTGCCCTAGCGATTCGGCCGGCATTGCCCACAGTTTTCGCATGGGAGGCAGCGAATCCCATAGCCGTGCATGGCACAGCTTCTGGGATTCGTCTGTGTTCCCGCAGACCCAGAAGTGCCGCCACGCGTCTTGCAGCCGCGCGTGGTGGCCAGTGGAAACGGGCCCTTAAGGACTTGGCGACTAGTTTGTATAGCTGTAGCCATGTTCTGGTGTAGATGGTGAAGATGGTAAGTAGATTAGCAAAGATTTTTCTGATTTTGGGGTTTCTGGCTGGAAATTGTGTTTTTAAGTTAGTTGAGTGAAAAAAAAGTTTGAAACTTGGAAATAACACATTTCCAGTTTTTCTTCTGAGCTGGGGTTAGAATTAGGGTCTTATTTCTTATTAGAAAGAAAATGAACCTTGTTCAGCAGCTGAATGTTGCGGAGCTCGCTGTAATTTTGGAGCCCCTGCCAATGCTTCTTCTATTTTTATCAAAAAATAAATGAACTGTGATATTCTACTGGATGCAGGTCTGAGATGTTATTATGGGGTCATGCCACTGATTCTTCTGCTAATAGATCCTTGTTAAAAAGGGGAAAATTCGGCTGTGTTACTTCACTAAAGATGCAGGGCCTGGTTGTAAATATTAGGCTTCTTGCAAAGCTTTTATTCAGTAAAATTACAATATATAAAAAGATTCCCCTCTGATCCTACAAGGCCATTAAAATGTATTTCCATGAGAGCCATACAATATATTTCAAACTGGGACAGTGTGCATGCGCAGCAGAGGGCTCACGTCCCTGTTGCCATGGTGATGTGTATACAGTTGATCTGCCGGGCAGTGGAAGTGTCAGACACGTATTCAGCTTCTCTTGGGTTTCAGCAACATCAGCAATTTTCCCGAGAGCCAGACAGGAGAAATACCGACTAACAATTGTACAATTAGCTAGCTGACTTGGGTGTTGATTCACTTTGTAGGATGAGATCCCTGCACTTTGGCCCAAGTGACAGGCAGCCTATTGGGCCAATCAAAGTGAAGGGATCTCGTCCTACAAAGTCACTGGACCTGACAGGGTCCAAAGTGGGACAATTGGAGCAGCTGTTCATTTTGGGGGAAGCACAAGTAAGTTAGTGGTGCACGCTACAGCAGTAGCGTGCCAGCTTTGAAAATGTTACTTGTGCTGCCACACTAAGCTGTGCTGCTTGAGCAGTGTAGCTTAGTGAATCAACCCCTACTGATTTGTCTGTGAGCCAGATGTAGCCATTAAAAGAGTTACATCTGGCTCCTGAGCCATAGGTTCCCTACCCCTGTACTAGGCTGTTTGTTGTATAAAAAGTATATCTAAGTAGATATTTAAAGTGGTTCAAAACTCAGCATATCTTCTTTGCTCTAAATGATTATGTACAGCCTTAAACCTACTATCACAAAAAAATTGTTAGCAGAACAGCATTCAAACAGTTACAGTGATGTGAAAAACTATTTGCCCCCTTCCTGATTTCGTATTCTTTTGCATGTTTGTCACACTTAAATGTTTCTGCTCATCAAAAACCGTTAACTATTAGTCAAAGATAACATAATTGAACACAAAATGCAGTTTTAAATGATGGTTTTTATTATTTAGTGAGAGAAAAACCTCAAAACCTACATGGCCCTGTGTGAAAAAGAAATTGCCCCCTGAACCTAATAACTGGTTGGGCCACCCTTAGCAGCAATAACTGCAATCCAGCATTTGCGAAAACTTGCAACGAGTCTTTTACAACGCTCTGGAGGAATTTTGGCCCTCTCATCTTTGCAGAATTGTTGTAATTCAGCTTTGAGGGTTTTCTAGCATGAACCGCCTTTTTAAGGTCATGCCACAACATCTCAATAGGATTCAGGTCAGGACTTTGACTAGGCCTCTCCAAAGTCTTCATTTTGTTTTTCTTCAGCCATTCAGAGGTGAATTTGCTGGTGTGTTTTGGGTCATTGTCCTGCTGCAGCACCCAAGATCGCTTCAGCTTGAGTGCCGGACATTCTCCTTCAGGATTTTTTGGCAGACAGTAGAATTCATGGTTTCATCTATCACAGCAAGCCTTCCAGGTCCTGAACCAGCAAAACAACGCCAGACCATCACACTACCACCACCATATTTTACTGTTGGTATGATGTTCTTTTGCTGAAATGCTGTGTTACTTCTACGCCAGATGTAACGGGACACGCACCTTCCAAAAAGTTCAACTTTTGTCTCGTCGGTCCACAAGGTATTTTCCCAAAAGTCTTGGCAATCATTGAGATGTTTTTTTTTAGCAAAATTGAGACGAGCCTTAATGTTCTTTTTGCTTAAAAGTGGTTTGCGCCTTGGATATCTTCCATGCAGGCCATTTTTGCCCAGTCTCTTTCTTATGGTGGAGTCGTGAACACTGACCTTAATTGAGGCAAGTGAGGCCTGCAGTTCTTTAGATGTTGTCCTGGGGTCTTTTGTGGCCTCTCGGATGAGTTTTCTCTGCGCTCTTGGGGTAATTTTGGTCGGCCGGCCACTCCTGGAAAGGTTCATCACTGTTCCATGTGTTTGCCATTTGTGGATAATGGCTCTCACTGTGGTTCGCTACAGTCCCAAAGCTTTAGAAATGGCTTTATAACCTTTACCAGACTGATAGATTTCAATTACAGTACTTTTGTTTTCATTTGTTCCTGAATTTCTTTGGATCTTGGCATGATGTCTAGCTTTTGAGGTGCTTTTGGTCTACTTCTCTGTGTCAGATAGCTCCTATTTAAGTGATTTCTTGATTGAAACAGGTGTGGCAGTAATCAGGCCTGGGGGTGACTACAGAAATTGAACTCAGGTGTAATAAACCACCTTTAAGTTATTTTTTAACAAGGGGGGGCAATCACTTTTTCACACCGGGCCATGTAGATTTGGAGTTTTTTTTTACCTCACTAAATAATAAAAACCATCATTTAAAACTGCATTTTGTATTCAATTAGGTTATCTTTGACTAATAGTTAACGGTTTTTGATGAGCAGAAACATTTAAAGGGGTTCTTTCGCGAAAAAAGTAGGCAGTTAAAAAATGTGACAGATGACAGGTTTTGAGCCAGTCCATCTTTTTAAGGGGGATTCTCAGGTCTTTCTTTGTTTTCAACAGCATTTCCTGAACAGCAGTTTAACTGCCAAAATAGCAAGATACCAGCCGGCCTCCCTAATCACTTTCACACTATTATATCAGTTAGATTTTGTAACTGTTGTTCAGGAAATGCTGTTAAAAACAAAGAAAGTCCTGAGAATCCCCCTTAAAAAGATGGACTGGCCCAAAATCTGTCATCTGTCACATTTTTTAACTGCCTACTTTTTTCGCGAAAGAACCCCTTTAAGTGTGACAAACATGCAAAAGAATAAGAAATCAGGAAGGGTAAAAATAGTTTTTCACACCACTGTATACACAGCATTTTCTTCTTCAGTGGAAAGATTCCTTCTGCATTTGTAGAGGTTATAACATTATCTTTTGTTTACATTTCCTTGACTGCTACAAATAGTAACCAGCAGCAGCATGCTGAAACTGAGCTGCAGACATAGTAGAAGCAAAGAGAGCTGATAAGTGATCACTAGATAGATTTTAATATATAAATACAGCAGCTATGCAAGAACATGCAATGTCAGCTTTCAGAGCAGATAAACTGTATTTTAACTTGTAGTTTGTAAATAGACAATAATACTTGTGCACAAAAGCAAGTATGATAACTGTATGGGTTATAAAAAGTAAAAACACGTTTTTATTGAAAACTATATTTAATACCTCTTGAATTTATTTTACTGAATGTCTTACATTGTTCTTTTACACCACAGCTTATTCTTTAGTTTAGTTCTGAAGATTCTACTTAAAGGTCACCTGAACTGAGAGGAATATAGAAGCTGCTATATTGACTTGTTTCCTTTTAAACAATACTAGTTGTCTGGTAGTGTTGGTGTTCAAATCCGTCATAGTGAATTCAGATCACCCAAATACTTCTGATTATCGCTGTTCAGCACCATTTCAATACCAAACACTTGTACAGGGTCAGAGGGAGGGGGGTCACTTGAATTTTCACCACACGTTTTATATGACTCCGATACGCCCTCCTTTTAAAACATCAGAATCATGTGAAACACACGATGGTGAAATGCAAGTGAGTGAACTCCACCTTACCCTGTCCACTTTTATCGATACTGAAAGGCAGCTGAACAGTGATAACCAGTGGTCAATGATCCCAGGCACTTAGATCAGTGAATGGGAACTGTGTACTAACAGGTGGCAACTAGAACGCATGCGGGAGCGTGCACTGGAGCAAGCGCGAGCACACACAACGGTGATCACAGTGGGAGGCGTATATCTACGCCTCTGGAACAGGAACAAGCCTCCTGCAGGGTGTAGATATACTGCTTACATTTCACTAAGTGGTTAATCGTTCATATGGTTGGCCATTTACGATAGTGTGCTTTTGCCAATGGATCATTGGTCAGCTTTCGTTTTGACCAATTTTTGTCTGATGTGTTTATGTACCTTAAGAGATTTTTGTATATGACAAGCAGTAATTGAGCAACATATGTAAGTTTATTATTAAGAGGGTGAAACGGAGAATGGCTGACTGTCCATGTAAGACAGAATCCCCGTTTTGCATGATTTGTTTTAATGTGCGCAGTCCCTTACTGTGAGCAGGGAATCTGATTTGTGTGCATTGTTTCAGTAATTGCTATAGCAACTGATGAATTTGGAGTAAATATGTAGTTACTATGACAACACAGGGATTCCTATAAGCTAAACTTAGTCAGGCTGGTCTCGATCTCCGGCAATTTATGTAATAGATAAGGCTGAGAGTTACATGGCATGCAGCTGGAAGAGCCCCCCGCTAGACGCACCTTGCCGGTGATACAGCAGTGCTGAGGATGGAACTCCTTCTCACAAATCACTGTACCCAATCCCCCGGGGAAAGCATAATAAGCCGCACAATCCTCGCCAGGCCACAGGTGAACTAATTACAGTCAGTGCAAGCAGTCTGATTGATTCCTCTGTCATTCTGTGAAACATATCTATAAGGGCTCACTGCTGCTCCGTGACAGTGTTGACAAACTTCCTGCCACTAACAGGCTCAGACATAAAAAATATGGTGCGTATGATTGGAATGCAGATCAGATGCATGATCTCAGATGGGGTATAGGTAGACAACTGGCATGTAGTGAACATTTACATTACAGAAAATCCCCAAGTTGTGTTAGATAGGAGTAATTATACCAGGTATCAAAACTACAGATAAGTTAAATGATTCTAACACAAAATTCAGGTTATTGTATGATAGGGACATAAGGCTATGCTAGTCTTAAGGTAGCTATACAACTAGCGATGATGGGAAGATTTAACCAAGAGACAAATCTCTCTCTAGCTGGAGATTAGAGAGAGATCTGTCGGCTGCCTATACACCACAGGCCAATTCCCGATCAATTTCATGCTGAAATCAATCCAGAATTGGCCTTGTGACGCCGCATCTGCCGCCTTTCCGGCCAGAGGCTGTCCCCCTAATGTCCAATGTGCCCCCCGGTGCCAGTGCAGTGTACACTACTTGTATGTGTCCACCCTCCTTCCATACACGCGCCCCATGTGGTTGTCGGAGTAACATTATGGGGGACAGCGTCAGGGGTTTCGACACGCTCGTCACTCTTCCCAATATCGCTCGCTGTTACCGCCGTGCACACGATCGATCACGATGGCCCCACATCTTGCAGCATGTCCGATCGACATGCTCGGCCTGAAATTGGTCACATCATAAATCAGGCATGCACTTGGGTGTACAGATTTTCATCTGATTCAATAATAATTATCGAATCGTATGGTCGATCGGCTGCCAAGTCGATAGATATATGAGCACCTTTAGTGGATGTGTGGTTTGAGACATCATCAATACTGGTTCATATGATAGATTACAACAGAATAAGAAACACAAGGAGGAGGTCTCTGTCCTTGTGAGCTTACAATTCAGAGCAGTGTTCCCCAACCCTGTCCTCAAGGCCCACCAACAGTGCATGTTTTGTGGAAATCCACAGAGGTAGTTAATCAGCTCTACTGAGACACTAATTACCTCACCTGTGCATGTTTGTGGATCCTACAAAACATAGACTGTTGGTGAGTCTTGAGGATAGGGTTGGGGAGCTTTGATCTAGACGATAGTGTGGGGTGGAGACTCTAGGGGATGAAACACAGTGAACCTCAAATGCTACCTATAGCAAACTAAATGCTTGTCAGAGCAACTATATTTTGGAGGAACATTTCTAGGTTTCTAGGCTCAGGGCATGACGGACAGGCTGGGGGAGAGTATTCCAAATGAGAGGTGACGCTCCTGAGAAGTCCTGGATGCGGCAGTAACCAAGCTAGAGGATAAGAGGATCTCCTGGGAGGAGCAAAGGTTCTGGGAAGGATGGTATCTGGAAATTACTGAGGAACTGTGACAACTTATTTAGAGTTTTGTATGATAGGGTTAGGAGTTTAAACGGGATCCTTTGGGTAATAGGTAGCCAATGGAGAGATTGGCAGAGAGGGGCTGTGTCAGTGGAGTGGGACAAGAGGTAGTTGAGGGAGGCACAAGCGTTCAATAGAGACTGGAGAGGTGCCTGTCTGATTTTTGGCAGACCCCAGAGAAGGGTATTAAAGTAGTCAAGACGGGATATGATTAGAGCACGTAAAAGCATTTTAGTAGCCTCCTGTAAAAGAAAGGGAAAGGTTTTCCAGATGGAAGTAGCATTATAGCAGAGATTAGATTGTGAGCTCCTCTAAGGACAGTCAGTGACATGACTACAGACTCTGCGACGCACTGCTGAAGGGTTTGAATCCTGGTCTTGTACCGCGCATGCGCACGACCCTTAAGGCAATGTGCATAAAGACGCTACAGGTGATGAACGGCCGGGTCTCTGCACATGCGCATCTTCTGCCAAAGTCGCACACCTACTGGAGCCGCCAGCAGGACCACGGCGGGGACCCAGAGGACACCGATGGACCTCGCGGGCTACAGTGGACTGGAGGAAGCCCCAAGTAAGTCCCCATTTCATTCTTAATCACTGCTTAGGGACCATTTAAGCGCTTCAGAAAACATGACTGTATTCAACTCAAGGTGAGTCGAAGAGCTTAAAGGGACTCCGAGCAGTGCAGAAACTATGGAAAGATGCATATCATTTTAAAGCTCTCTTTCTCCTCTTTCCAATGATATATAAACCGCCGCTCTACGCCTTTTAGTTTTCGCTATTTTCGCGATTGAAATTGCCGCGACCACGATTTCAATCGCAAAAATAAAGAAAACTAAAAGGCGTAGAGCGACGATTTAGGTGTCGCCAGAAAGAGGAGAAAGAGGGCTTTAAAATGATATCCATCTTTCCATAGTTACATTGTATTACACAGGCCGACTTTTTCTGCTGAATGGAGCTGCTGACACTGGGAAAAGTGTCGTCCTGTGTAATACAAGTAACTATGGAAAGATGGATATCATTTTAAAGCTCTCTTTCTCCTCTTTCTGGCGACACCTAAATCGTCGCTCTATGCCTTTTAGTTTTCTTTATTTTCGCGATTGAAATCGCGGTCGCGGCAATTTCAATCGCGAAAATAGCGAAAACTAAAAGGCGTAGGGTGGCGATTTATATATCATTGGAAAGAGGAGAAAGAGAGCTTTAAAATGATATGCATATTTCCATAGTTTCTGCACTGCTCGGAGTCCCTTTAAAGAAGCTCTTTTTGCACAGATAACAACTGAAGTTTTTTTTTTTAACTCTCCCTGCACTGGAAAACAATGAGACTCTTTTCTTTGCTACTAATGTTCTAATTCCTAGCTGTACTACACATACAATTCATTATCCCATACGTTTATTTTCTCTTCGGGTTTGCTTTAAAAATATGTTTGGAAAGCTAGAAAAATACAGAGTAGGCACGTCCTCTTTATTCATTACAAAGAAGAAAAATCCTTGAACCTCTTACATAAATTCACGTACTGTATGTTAATCTTAGTCAAATAAGAACACCGTAATTCAAATGAATAGACTTCTAAAGCCTAACAGTTATTAGGGGGAAAAATTGCATATCGATTATAATCTACCCAAAAAGCAATTTGCAGCCACATTCGTATGCAGGTCAAATGGAATTTTCAGGGATCGATTCAAACATTACTAGTGGGAATGTGCAAATAATTTTACAGCTGAAAGTTATTACTGAAAAAAGACGGAGGGCGTAAAGGGAACGGCAGGCAGACAAATCGCTTGTCATGTAAGCGGCTGATCCGGGTGTAGAAGGACGCATGGCGTACTCGGTGCCTACTCTGCGGGTTCAGCTAATGACTAATGGGAATGTCATTACTACCGACAGTCAGGGATAGATCGGCTGAAATACATTTATCTAAATTCTTTATTATTGATGGCACCGAACAACAAGGTCCGCAGAGGCTGTCTGCAAGTCATCTCTTTTTTTGGATGTTGGGGCTAGTTTGTTGACCTTTCTAATTGTGGAATGATGTTCTCCAGCAGTTAAAGCAGACCTCTACTCATATTGTTATAATTTTTTTTTAAATATCGCTCATTTTTTGGGCCAGCTAAACACTGTGGTAATGTTATACAGAATAAATTCAGCCTCCCAGCTAAACAGAATCTGTTTACTGTTGGCATTCCCATAATCATACACAATAAAATAATATAAAGTATAATATATATATATATATATATATATATATATATATATATATATATATATATATATATATATATATATATATATATATATATACACACATATATATATATATATCTATATATATCTATATATATATATATATATATATATATATATATATACACACATATATATATATATATATATGTATATATATATATATATATATATATATATATATATATATATATATATATATATATATATATATATATATATATATATATAGTCTTGGTGCCCCCCAGCATATGTAGGTAGTCCTTAGTGCCCCCCAGTATAGGTAGTCTTAGTGCGCCCCAGCATAGGTAGGTACTAGTCTTAGTGCCCCCCAGCATAGGTAGGTGGTCTTAGTGCCATAGGTAGTCAATAGCCATAGTGTCCCTGAGCTTAGGTAGTGCCCCCAGACATACTGTACCTGTTGTTCTCCACCTTCAGGTCTTCTCTACGGGAGTTCCGTCCACGCCTTCAGGTCTTCACGTACCTGATGTGGGGTGCCCTGGTGGGGTGTCAGGGAAATTATATATCAGCCTCTAATGTCGCTTTGGGGGTGGGTGGGTATGGGGGCTGCAGAAGTTTGGGCCCCTCATATTAATAGATGGCGCCTTTATTGACAGCCATGGCCAGTTGGCCACAGGAGTTTGGCTTTTTCTTGTTTTTCTCACTTTTCCCAACCAATTCACCTTGTTTTCCCCGCTGAAGGTGTGCAGTGTAATCCGGTGTAGCCTGGGATGCTGGTGCAGGTTGTGGGGAGTCCGGGACCTGGAGGTTTTGTTTTCACTTTGCTGCTGCCTGTGTCTGTTGTCTGTGCAAGTACTAGCCGTGTCGAGTCCACAGCTGCTACCCAGGAGATCAGGGCTCCACTGAGGTAGGAAGACTAATCGGGAAACCTTTGGCCTTGCTGGATGCTGGGTCCATCCATCCACCAGCTGCTGCTCCACCTCAGCAGGGACACCTCTGGTTTATCCCCTCCATGATGCCAGCCACTAAACTGGAAGTAAGGGCCGCCGCAGCTGGATGGTTCTGTCACAGCCAGATTATCTTGACCAGCTCGGCTGAATGCTGCCCAGGAGTCGGGACACACCACAGAAATCAACACTACTGCACCTTTTTGAACTGGAACACCTTGGCCAGCACTGCCAGATGTCAGATGTCATCAATCGGGATTTTTAGCAGCCGTCACTTCCGATTTCTTTCATGAAGAACTTGGCCATCACTGCTGAACCTTCACCTCCCTCTGTCCCCCTCCCCATGTCTCCTTAGGATTGACAGATGATTGCCAAGCCATGGCTTTCAGACATTTCCCCCCCCCCCATCCTTCCAGAACCTGTCTGAGCCAAAACCAATTCCGAGTACAACCTCCTATTTGTATTTGGCGAAATAATTTATTATGATTCTGAACAGAGGCTATAAATGGACATTTGGGAGCCGGAGGCGCCTGATAAAATAGTGGGTGCCAGTGCTCTACAAATGGTGACTACAAATAACAGGCAATAAAGCACCTAAATTTCCTGTTCCACACCCCCTCCCCCCATGGTAACTGTGATGTGTCACAACTGCTCAATATCCACCGCATCAAACAAGCATTGCTAACTCCTCATTTTTACGCTACCCATGGGTCCTATTGAGTTTTATGCTGTCTCCAGCAGGGGGCAGAAGGACAAATTGTGGAGCTCCCCAGGAAAACTTTGATGCAACCCCAAATATTCAGAACCTTTCCCTTGCCTACCCTTGGTGACCTCATAGCCTAGAGGCCCATCTCACAAGGGTCATAAAACAAGTGTGGACATTGTAATCTTTATACCCATAACCAGTGTAGCCACAAAATCCCCTGATCTGAAGGATGGACCCCTTCAGTGAAGTTGTAGTTGGGGGTCCCCTTACAGCTCTGGGCCCTCTTGTGGTCACATTGGCTTCTCCCTTGTAGTTACGCCCCTGATTTCAAAGAAGAATGTACAGCCAGTTGCCCATGTAAATTGTGCCAATAAGAAGGGTTGCTTTTTTTTTCAGCAGTAAAAACTTTGCAACAAAACCTACCAGCATGAAACAATGAATTACTTTAGCATTTATATTAAGATTGTCTTGAAACACATAATATAAGTCAACTCGCTTCAATAACTTTGTCCTCAAAAGAAAAAAAGAAAAAGAGAAAAAGAAATCAGATATAAAGTTTTTACCATATTAATGACAGCATAATGGGAAATGCTGGCTGGATATCATTTTGACAGCTTTATTAGGCTTTGAAATTTTCATTAGAATTTAGTGGGTCCCTCCACAAAGTCCTTTGAATCATGCATCCAAAATCCACAAGGACTCGCAAGGAAATGAATATTATCAATTTATTTAATGTTAGAAGAACGTCTTGCCAGTTGCCACAATTAATGCCAAGGACCTCATTTATCTGGGACATACATTTTATAGCCTGCAAATTCTGTATAGATGATTTCACATTCACTGGTGATGGGGGAACTGTAATCCAAAATATTCAATTCATATTCAATTATTATAAAGTACAAATCCCTGGTGACACAGTATATGGGTTATTTCAATAAGGGGGAGAATAAGGCTCCAAATGTGATAGTCTTTCGCGAGCCAATCACTAACCAGTATGATTCAGTGCTCTGAGCACAATAACCTGGATTTTAATTGGCTGCTATACTTTGCCACACTTTGCTACTGGTTTGCTAAGGCACTAGGAAGTTTTCATTGCGTTGCAATACCCGTTTGTACCGCAGGGTCATGCTAAAGCAATAAAAACATATGGGGCATTTCGTATCTGCTGCGGTGCGATGCAATGCGACGCAAGCGTCCGATCTGATGTGAAAGCGTCAGCGCATTACCGCTCGACATCCGCAGCGACCGGAAGTGATGCAAGTCAATGACGCCGCAGATATGTTAAACTGATTTGTGTCTGTTTCACACATGAGCAGAAGCTACTTCCGTGCACTTCCGATTTCTGCCACAGGAAGTAAGCGCTAGAGAGCATCAATTATAGCTTCGCTTGCAGCCAGAAGTGAGATTGCCTCAGTAATCTCCAAAGGCTATCTTTAATGTTATGGTGCGATGCAATCATCCGAGCGGACCGTACCTATAATGCTGGTTGCTGTTGTGAAACCGGCCTTAGGTATCTCCAGAGATTTGCAAACACCTCCAGTGGGAATATTAAGGAGTCCTGAATGATTTAAAAATTGCCAACTATAAAAGATTACAACCTTTCCTGGCTAAAAATAGTGGCAGTTGCCAAAAGGTCAATAAAATAGCAATTTAGAGCCTGATTCCAGTCTCTGACTTTATTATATCTCCACTGCCACTGGAAATACTTACTTGACGATACCTGAGGAACAGTAATGTAGTAGGGATCCAAAGGTTGCAACTACACCAGGGTCCCTTGACCTGAGGGGTCAACATAGGGTTCCTCCAGTTACTGCATTAGCTCTTTATTAGTGCTACTAGCTGACCTAAGCCTGATTAAAATCGGGCTCTAGGTCTCTTTCCTGCCGCTTGTCAGTGCACATGCGTGCGCCGTCCGCCGCACGCACCTATCTGCCCGGCTCCCTGGCCTGTCCCAACTGCTGTCCGTGCTGTGCACATGCGCAGTAGCCAAAAACACAGACACAGGGACAAAGGTGGATGCAGCGACACAGGGATATTATTGTATAGGATAATGGTAATGATCACCTACTTCGCTGTCTGGTAGCCACCAAGTTGTGGTCCTTCAAACACAATTAACAAAGCGCTACAGTGCAAATTAAAAAGATTCTAAAAAAGTCAGTGACCAGGGGAGCACCCTCACTTCTCTTAAAAATAGAGTGCGCTAAATCTATTGAAGGTAGTCCACAAGCGAATAGTAAAATATATTGTCTGAAGTGCACAACAGCGTCGTATACATCCACATGAGAAAATAACCACAAATCTTCAATGCGCAGTCCTGATACTTCAAAAAAGACAGTTCTATTCCACCACCAGGGCACCCATCGGGGAATAAACTCATTGCATGTGGTGTAACTCAATTACTGACCCTATGTAAGTTGTGGTCCTTGAAATTTACCCACAGAGAGAACAGGAGACTGTCAGGACGAAGACAATCTGAAGAGCAGGCCAGTGTCATAAGGAGTAATAGTATAGAGTAGCCGAGGTCAGGGAAAGCTGTGGACAGAACTAGTCAAAGGTTGGTGTGGGCAGCAAACAATCTTAGTCAAAGGTACAAGGCAGAAGTTGGGCAGGTAAAGTTCTAGCAAGAGTGTCCTAGAAATGGGAAATCTGTCCTACCAGTGCTTTCATTATCAGCAGATTCTGGAGACCAATGTCCAGGACTCCTCGACAAAGCTGAAGCTGTGCGGGGCTGGATCTTTCAACAAGACAACAACCCTAAACACTGCTCAAAATCCACTAAGGCATTCATGCAGAGGAACAAGTACAACATTCTGGAATGGCCATCTCAGTCCCCAGACCTGAATATAAGAGAGTTGTCCATGTTCGGAAGCCATCAAACTTGAATGAACTAGAGATGTTTTGTAAAGAGGAATGGTCTAAAATACCTTCAACCAGAATCCATACTCTGATTGGAACATACAGGAAGTGTTTAGAGGCTGTAATTTCTGCAAAAGGAGGATCTACTAAAAATTGACTTTATTTATTTTTTGTGGTGCCCAAATTTACTGTATGCATCTGCCTAATTTTGTTTAAACAATTATTGCACACTTTCTGTAAATCCAATGAACTTAATTTCACTTCTCAAATATCACTGTGTGTCTCCTATATGATATATTTAACTGACATTTTTTATCATAACAACCAACGATTTATACAGGAAAATCATGACGAATAACAAGGTTGCCCAAACGTTCGCATCCCACTGTATATTAAGTAGAATAGTGAGTACAAAAGAAAAAAAAATTCAAAAAGACCTTGAAGTTTTTTGAGAAAATCTATTTTAGAAATGCAAAGAAAAATGTTTTTTAAACTCAGAAAAATAACAGTTTCAAAACCATTTTTCTTTGCATACATAATTACGAATGCTAACAATTACATACGAAATTCATTACGATTTTCTCAGAAATTTTGCTGTACGATGCGTAAATGCAAATTACGATGTGTAATTATGCATAGGTGTAATTTCTGCTCATCGCTAGACAACACCTTTGTCATTCCAGAAGACGCAGGGAACAGGCATGGGACGATGGCACTGCCATTCAGTAGAATTATACCTACCATCAGTGCCGGATTTACCATAAGGCACTGTAGGTACGTGCCTACAGGCTCCTGGTTATGGAAAGGTGGTTCACTCCTCTCCCCAAGGGCCTTCCTCCCTCCTTCCCTATGCAGAGTCCCGAGCAGAAAAGGATTTAGGTGAAATAGGGTCCTAGGCAAGATGGCATTTTTGCCCACCGCTAATGATCACCTGGCTTTCTTTTAATACGATTTGGTGGGGGCAAGACTCTTCAGACCTTCACTCAGGGGCACCTCTAGCTACTCCATACTGAAAATACCTGTGTCTACCTAATACTAAGGGGCACCTGTAGCTACCTATGACAGGCACGGGGAACAGGCATGAGCTTCCGAATTCCGCGGAAGCTAAAATACCGAAATTCCGCCGGAATTGGGGTTTCCGCATTGTTCCGCGGAATCCGGAAATTTCAAACCGGAATGCGGAATAATGCGGAATTCCGGCAAAATCGGAATCGGAATGAATTGACCAATCAGGAGATGCGGAATGAGTTGACCAATCATGATCAGAAATGTGTTGAATGGAAGCTGTTTATCTAGCAAGGAAATCTGATTGGCTGTTTGTGGCTCCGCCCAGGTGTGCAGGGGGGACACGAGACCCCCAGAATATATCATCCTAGGTAGTAAGGAATCTGCATACCAACTTTCGTTCAAATCGGTCAAGCCGTTTCCGAGTGATCGCAGCATATACACATACACCCCCAAACAGTGCGCATATAAAAAACCAGCATTTCCATAAAAAAAGGAGGAAATTTACGACAGTACACTTTTCAATCACGTTTCCGTAATATACAACAACTTTATTGACAATAGACAACATAGACACAATCATTCGAAAATTACAGAAGTCCGGATAAAAATTAGGGAAAATACATGCGGAATACCGCCGGAATGTGCCGGTATGCGGAATTTCGGTATGACGGCATGCGGAATTGTCCCGGAAACGGAAATGGGCTCTTCCGACCATTCCTGGCGGGGAAGTAAGGGAGAAGTGACAGCTGGACCAGCCAGCACATTTGTGGTGCGGTACGGCGGGGGGTTTGTGGGTTCATGCAGGGTGAAGGCTAGGGTGCCAGGACATCTCTGCCTATAGGCTCCTGTGATGTAACTCTGGGCCTGCCTACCATGAGGTAGTTGGCTGTAGGGTGGCTGAAATTCACGATTCAACCCTCTGTGTGACTCAGGTCTTATCTCTGCATCTGTCTTGATAAATCACACTGTGTAATTGCCAGCTGGTGCAGGAGAGGAAGAGCAACACTTCAACCGTGTAAAGAGTGGTGCGGCACCTATGAAGTGCTGCGGCTATTAATATACAGCAAACATAATCTATACGGCCACAGATTTCATTTTAATGGCCTTTTTCTCACTCTGCTGATCGTTACTGCGCACATGAAAGTGTCACCAGGATCCTATTCAGCCCAGCATGTGGACGGCTGCCAGCCTCGTGCTCCTCTAATGTAATATCTCCTCGAGTCTAATAAAAGCACCAGACTGAGGGGATGTAAAGAAGATCCCAAACATGGACTGGAACACCTCCAAGAGTGGCTTATACTGCTTGTGTACCCGGCATGCGTACGTTAAATAAGGGCGCGAGGGAAAAAGGCTGCAGGGTGAAGCTGGAGTTTCAAAAATCATTTATAATAATGTTTCTTGTATTATTTCTCCATATGAATATCCATTACAATAATAAATATGTTAAAATAACAGTATTAAAGTGAATCTGAAGCATAAATACAACAAAAAAAAGATACTTACCTAAAGAGAGGGAAGGCTCTGGATCCTACAGAGCTTCCTGTTCCTCTCCTCATCCTCTCGTTTCCCCGCAGGCTCGTCCATTGAAATCTTCCACCAGGTTTCAGAGGTCTTTGGGAGCCCAGATGCTACAGAAGACGGACGGCTCTGTACTGCGCACATGGGAGTGCGGGAGAGAGGGCACTCGCATATGGAGTGGCCTGTCTTCAAGTGAAAGTGAACGGTCTGCAAATGGGTGAGCCAGCGCAGGAACGACGGGCTGAGGAGAGGAGCGATTAGGTTCTATAGGACCCCTGAGCCTTCCCTCTGCTTAGGTACGTTTTTTTTGTTTTTGGGCTTTGGACTCCCTTTAAAAGGGCACGGGGTGATGCCAAATTGGCAAAATATTGTATATAACACTGTTTTTTTATGTTTTTATTTTATCAATATCTCTGTTAGACTAATAAATATTGGTAAAATAATGGTGTTAAAAGGGAGCTGGGTGAAGCTGAAAGTTCTATGGCCCAGAGCCTCTGGCCCAATTGGAGCCGAGTGAAGAAATGGTAGCCTGTGTGGTAGGGGTCGTGGCCTATCCTCATTGTTCTTGAATGCAGTCTGAAGTTGTGGGGGAAGGGGTTTCCCAATGATCATCTCTATTGATCCTCTGAGTTTGTATCTGTCGCAAGCGGAAGAGCTGGTGTACCAGACCAGGAGAAGACCCACCTCAGCAGTTCCTGAGCCCTACCAAACTTCTGTAGTTGGGGAAGGAAGAATAGTCTTTGCTGGGCTTTCTTCTGGTTAGAGGTGGTTTTGACCTTTCAGCTCAGGTTGAACCCATAGAGTAGAATGTGATCAGGTTGATTAGGTGACAGATTTGTAAGCCTCTGATTTGGTGTGACCACCTCTTGCTTTAGGCTGCACAGGAAACAAAAACAACACGTTTATGACCAACAAGTCAGAGCCTTACAGATGTATCACCTGATCAAGCTGACCCCATGATTAAAGTGATAAGAAACCCACATTTAATCTAGAGTCTAAAGTATTAAACACAGCAAACGCAATAGTAAAAAACATTTTATTAGACTCCAAGTAACTAGAAGGGTTAGAAAATGAATACTATTACTTTACTTAGAAGCTAATTGCCTGCCATAATTACCATTGTGTAGAAGTGTACTAAGCTTTGGAAAGAATGTAGAAAAGGTTCTGCGTGTCCAGGGGAGGCAAAAAACTTACGTTGCTAGCTTGTTATGGGGATCATTGGGAGCGGATGCTCTATTGACACTGCATGCATTAAAGAGACACTGAAGCAAACTTATTTTTCCCATTTTACCTTATAAGTCGCTTCAGTGCTCTCAAGCCAAGTAATCCGCAGTGTCCCCGCCGCTAAACGAGGGCTGCAGAGCCCCCAAATCCATGTGAAAATATCCACGACCAACTTGGTCTTGGATTTTGCTGCGCTGAGGGGCAGAGCTTCCAGCTGTAGCTCTGCCCCTCCTGACGTCAATCGTGGCACAGATCGCCGCCTCTCCCCGCCCCTCTCTGTGGAGGAAGAGTGAGAGGGGCGGGGAGAGGCGGCGATGCGCCGCAATTGACGTCAGGAGGGGCAGAGCTGAAGCTGAAAGCTCTGCCCCTTCCAGGAAATGCCGGCCAGATTGCCCCCTGGGGATTTGGGCAGGGGCGTAGCAATAGGGGTTGCAGAGGTAGCGACCGCATCGGGGCCCTTAGGCCAGAGGGGCCCCATGGGGCTCTTACTCAACCAAAGCATTTGCTGTTTATTGGTCCTGTGGTGGTAATAATCACTTCTATAGATGCTTTGAATAGTAGTGATCATTAACAAACTATTCCCTATCCCCTTCTTGCACTTCTAATACTGTGCATGACCTTGGCAGGTTTTGTTGCACTGTATCAAGTGTTATATATAGAGTGCTGGAGGGGCCCCAATGTAAAACTTGCACTGGGACACATAGCTCCATAGCTACGCCACTGGATTTGGGGGCTCTGCAGCACTCGTTTTGCGTCGGGGACGTGGCGGATTACTTGGCTTGAGAGCACTGAAGCGAATTATAAGGTAAAATGGGGAAAATTAGTTCGCTTCAGTGTCTCTTTAAATTGTGATGTTAGTGCAGTGAGTATAGGAAAAACTACCATGGAAGGTCAATGAAATTGATAACAGATTGCTGATTGAACATGGAGTACTAATGTTGGTATAAATGCTGCCATGACACCCCTATATTTTTAATTTCCATTCCACCATCACTCAGCAATGGGGCTGGCCTTTTTAACGCCAGAGCAAATCTATACTATCCATACATGGGCTGACTCACCTCCTTACATTTCCTGATTAATCTTCAGATACCATCTCACCCAGAACCTTCACTCCACCCAGGAGACCCACTTGTCCTCTAGTTTGATCACCTCCTCTCACTCCCACATCCCGGACTTCTCACGAGCACCACCTCTCCTTTGGAACGCTCTCCCACAGCCTGTCCGTCATGCCCCCCCAAGCCTGGAAACGTACTCTTGAAACACACCTGTTTAAACAAGCCTTCAATTTGCTATAGATAGCATGGAGGGTCATTGTCTTATCCACTAACCCCTGTGTCCCCTTTTCTAATGTCTCCACCCCACTACACTACACTACAGATTGAAAGCTCGCAAGGGCAGGAATCTCTTCCTAGTGTTTCTTATTCTGCTGCAATGTATCACATAAACATGTACCAGTATTAGTAATGTCTTGACCCACACACCAACTATGTATGTATTTGTAATGCTGGTTGTCCTGTTAGTAGAGAGTTTTGAACATCTCATCTATTTATGCTCCTCACAATTATGATTTGTACCATGTGCAGCGCTCTGGGCAGGATTTCTGGAAAGGCCACAAAGGCAACTGCAGCCCAAGGTGGGACCTGAAAAAAACACATATATCCAGCACATCGCCTCTAGTTAGGACATTTAAATAAATAATTAGGGAAAGGGAGGTGCTAAAGGGGTTGTGGCTAGAAAAATAGGAAAAAAAAATGAACCCTTCGCACACTTGCATGCAAATGTTCAAACAAATGCATTCACAAATCCACTCATCCAGGCACCTACACTGCGCAGAAGTACCCAGGTAATCGTAGGTGTCCTAACTCTGGCCCTGTAACATGCATAGTGCAGGTATGCAAACATTCATTGTATCAAACCTATCAATGGATTAGGAGCACACATCCTGACGTCCTCTCCTGGGACAGATAGCGCATCTTACCAATCGCACAAGGGAGCTAACGTAATGTATCCATGTGCACCATGCACATACACCAGCATAAGCTGTGTGCATGCTGACAAAAAACACAGGCAGGGGAAGGAGGAAGTGCACTGGATTAAAACCCTGGCCACAAGGGTCAGTAAATGGCGGCACCTGAACATGAAAAAAGGTGACAACATATGAAAGAGGAGGCTGAAAATGGGGAACAACTCATGAAAAAGGAAAACTGATGCCCAAGGAAGCTGTTCATGAAAGAGAGGGGCTGCTGTACATGGATAATACACATGGAAGAGGGGGCTGCGCATGGAATGGGGGGGAGGGGGAACAGGCTGGGGCATGAAAAGTATAAATCCAGACTTGACAGCACTACGAAAAATGTTGGCGCCATATAACTAAATAATAATAATAATAATCACAGCCTCAGATGGAAAGTCTATAATGTACAATGGTGAATTTTCAAGATTAATCGACTCAGGAAATATCACATTTTGTACCGACAAAGAAAAGCATAAAAGAACAATATTACAGTTTACCGTCACACGTGCCTGGGGCTTCCCAACAATACACGTGGCTTTTAATGGATTAATGAAGACAAGTTTCTTACACATGAATAGAATAATAACCGCTCTCCTCGTTTCACAGATTAGATGAAAATTCATGGGGTTCAGAAGCCATTTATTAATGCGGCTCTTTATTTGGTCAATTAGCATGCATGATTATGACGCACGCTGGGCCGCTTTATTTGCCGAGCCGTTTCCGCGCACCTTGCCTGATCTTGGCATTTGGAAATATGACCTCCTTGCAATTACTACCTCGCTCTGGCAATTATTGTCCTCTTTGTAATAGTGTTGTTCATTAAAATGTGCTCCTGTTGGGACGTAGAAAACAATCAGATGGCAGAAGTCTAATAAATTATTTACACTGAATAAATCACTGCTTCTGACTTAGTGGTCTGCGAGTGCAGCCGTGCCTGGCAGCTACGATGACATCAGCAGCGTATCGCAGAATATATATCACCCAACAGAGGGAGGCGGAGAAATCAAAGGTCCTCGTTTTCAAATAGCGCGAGTATAATCTTGATCCTCCCTGCCGTTCTAAATATTTGCTGTGCACGGCAGGGAGGGTGTTTTTTTTTTTGTTTTTTTTTTAGCATGTAGCTAGCCTAGCGCTAGCTACATGCTTCCCCCCTCCCTGCGGCGTCTCCCCATATGCGCCGATCGCTGCCGGCGCATATGCCCATCTGGAAATCCCGTTCTGAACGGGATTTCCATGCGGGCTTCCCCCGTCTCCATGGCGACAGGCGCGATGACGTCACCAATGTCATCGACGTTGTGACATCAGAGGCAGTCCCGATCCACCCCTCAGCGCTGCCTGGCACTGATTGGCCAGGCAGCGCAGGGGTCTCGGGGGGGCACCCTCTGATGCGACGGGTAGCGGCGAATCGGCGCGGAGCGGCGGCGATCGTAAGTGACACGCAGCTAGCTGCGTGTTGAAAAAAAATTATGCAAATCGTCCCACCAGGGCCTGAGGACTCCTCCGCGGCAGGTTACCCCGAGCTGAGCTCGGGATAACCGGCAAGGAGGTTAAAATGGACTTGAACTCTTGCACAGGACACAAGGAAAACAATGAGAAATGCACCTCGTATGTATTTAGAGAGTTTAGCCTGTCTAATTTCCCCTCATCTGTGACTAATCACAAGTGTAATTTGATTTGTCAGCTGGCTGTCTCGACAGAGCGGCTAATTTATAAACACAGGATGTTAACCCTTTGCCTGCTTCCATCAAAGCAGGAAGAAGACACACTGCAGATTAATTGCAGGATTTATATTGGCTGTAATAACACAATGTTTTTCTTTAAAGGTTATTATGCTGTTGCTCATATTTTAGAGTTGAGAGGACGTTCTGAGTTCAGGTCTGCTTTAATGGGATTGTTTCATGTCATGCATTTAAACAGTTCTGACACTATCACTGAACGCTAAGCAAATCCCATCTCTTAAAGGACAACCGAGGTGACATGTGACATGATAAGATAGACATGTGAATGTACAGTGCCATGCACACAAATAGCTAGGCTGTGTTCCTTTTTTTCTTTCTCTGCCTGAAAGAGTTAAACATCAGGCATTCAAGTGCCTGTCTGGTTCGGGACCGGATCAGACTCGGTCAGACTATTGCATAATCCTCACTGATAAGAACTTACAGCCATAAAACACTTTCCTGTCAGTAAATGGCTTCTGAGAGCAGGAAAGAGATACAAAGGATTAATAATTCATAGATTTGAGCTCTAGCATACTTCAATGAAGGTGTCATTGAACAGAGACAATGAAACAGTAAAAACCTAAAAACTAGATTTAAATATAAAATAAAATCATGGCATATCTAAGAAAGTCATTTTTAGGAGAAGGAGGATAGATACAATTGTTTTTCTCATTAGTTTATTTTCACCTCGGATGTCCTTTAAAGGATACCTGAAGCAAGAGAGGTATGGAGGCTGCCATATTTATTTCCTTTTAAACAATACCAGCTGCCTGGCATGCTTCATCCATCAGTAATGTCTGAATCACACACCTGAAACATGCATCTCTTCCTTCACTGTTCAAGTGCAAAGAAGGAGATTAGATCGGCACTAGATAAGGCAGACCTTTCTGGGGGAGGCCCGGGGTGACTCACTGTGCATCCGGACAGACAGACAATCTTGACACAAATCCATAGGAAAAAAGGAATGCGGGCACCAGATGAGCTGCTATGCAAACACTCACTTTATTGCATCCCACCAGAACAGATACAACTTACAAAGATGGCAGCCTGACAGCCGTTTCGTAAGCTTCCTCAGAGAAGCAAGCGTTGGGCTTGCAAAACGGCTGTCAGGCTGACATCTTTGTAAGCTGTATCTGTTTTGGTGGGATGCAATAAAGTGGGTGTTTGCATAGCAGCTCATCTGGTGCCCGGATTCCTTTTTTCTTTGTATTTGTATCTCTTCCTTCCCGATTGGAGAGAAGGCATGGTTGTCATTCTCATGGCTGGGGCAGCACCATTTGGGGCTGAAGCTAACAACATATTTAAGCTATAAAGGGCACCTATCATGAAAAATTGTTCATTATAAAATACACTCATATAAAATGTAGATTTCTCCCAGAGTGAAATGCTTCCCCCCCCCCCCCTCTTTTCCTATGTCACTTTCACTTACAGTAGCTAGTGAAAATCTGACATATCTGGCAGGTTTTGGACTAATCCAACTCCTCATGGGGATTCTAAGGTGTTTCTTTTACAAAAGCACATGTTGAACAGCACTTGATCAGTCCAACTGCCAGAATGGTGTGCATATGAGATGGTGTGCAGATGAGATGGTGTGCAGATGAGTAGAGAGGCCGGCCCAACTTATTTGTATAAATCCTTCCCAGGCAGTGCGTTTTGTAAAGAACAAAGGTAATACTAAGAATCTCCCATGAGGAGATGGACTAGTCCACAATCTGCCAGATTTGTCAGCTATGACAACATAGGAAAAATTTAATTTATAATGGATTTTACTCAAAGAGAAATGTACATTTCATATATACTGTACGTAGGCTTGATTCACTAAGACAAATAGCATGCCTTATCAGAGTTAACATGCCTTATGAGAGTTAAAAACCCCTATGAGAGTTAACATGCCTTGTCAAAGTTAACACGCCTTATCAGAGAAGCATCGTGAGCACTACAAACGTATGCCTGCTAATTGCCAATGACGAGAGCTCCACTTGTACTGTCCTGAGCCCCTGCGGGTCCAATCACTTTAAAGGATATTATCCCTGCACTTTGTTTGGCCTAATAGGCTGCCTGTCAAGTTTCCTGTCAAGTGACAGGCTGCCTATTGGGACAATCAAAGTGTGAGGATAATGTCCTTTAAAGTGATTGGACCCGCAGGGGCTCAGGACAGTACAAGTGGAGCTCTCGTCATTGCCAATTAGCAGGCATATATGTTTGTAGCGCTTGTTATGCTACTCTGATAAGGCGTGTTAACTTTGATAAGGTGCATTAACTCTGATAAGGTGTGTTAACTCTGATAAGGCATGCTATTTGTCTTAGTGAATCAAGCCCTTTGTACTTTAAATTATACCATTGTTCATTATAGGGATCCTTTGATGGATAAATTCTAAATATATAAACACACGCTATTATTTTTATTACTAACCCTTCCACACAGGGGGGTTAGCAAAGCAGCACTATGGAGCGACTACACTAGGTGCGGTGCCCCCCATTTTATTACAAAAGCTCATGTGGAACACTTATACATATTTATAGCATCTCAATCAAAGTGGAATATTTACAGTAAATAACATCACCATCCAGGCTGTTTCTTGAAACAGGAGGCAGTTATCTCTTGATCAAGCAAATTCATTTCACATAGCCCCTCCCCCTTGCCTTTTTTCCTCCGTTTGGCACTTTCAGCTGCCTTTTAGTAATGACTTCACTTTTATATCTCTTCCTCCTCTATATAATTGCCGGCTTGTAGTACATATGTTTAATTATTTTACTGTTTTTAAATGAGGGCATAATCATTAGGTACAGCAGATGTAGGAAAAATTCTACACCGATGGAATCACATAAAATATCAGCGATGTGCTAGTCAGCATGATTAGGAGCCCTTGATCTCGTTTCTGCATTCAAGACAATTATTTTTCCCCTGACTTCCTATTAAATATAGGAATCATAAAGATGAAACAGAATGTGATTCCTATCTGAGAAGCGGGCTGAAGGGAAAAGGTTCTTGTAGCCAAGAGGATGTCTCTTTAATTTATTTTTATTTCATTAGATTACATTTATTAAAAGAAATAAAAAATAGCGTAGATATTTGTTTTTTTTCCCACTCAGAAGAAAGAAGAAGAAAAAAAAAGATTTTTGATTTGTGCCTCGTACATCTTAAAGGATACCCCAACTGAAATGTGACATGATGAGATAGACATGGGTATGTACTGTGCCTAGCACACAAATAACTATGCTGTGTTCCTTTTTTTCTTTCCTTGCCTGAAAGAGTTAAATATCAGGTATGTAAGTGGCTGACTCAGTCCTGACTCAGACAGGAAGTGACTACAGTGTGACCCTCACTGATAAGAAATTCCCCTTTTTTACCTCTTTCTTGCTCTCAGAAGCCATTTTCTGCTAGGAAAGTGTTTTATAGTTGGAATTTCTTATCAGTGAGGGTCACACTGTAGTCACTTCCTGTCTGAGTCAGGACTGAGTCAGCCACTTACATACCTGATATTTAACTCTTTCAGGCAGAGAAAGAAAAAAAGGAACACAGCCTAGTTATTTGTGTGCTAGGCACTGTACATACACATGTCTATCTCATTATGTCACATTTCAGTTGTGGTATCCTTTAAGGTTCATACACACCTACCAACTATCTGTCCAACTATCTGCCAAACTTGTCTGTTAAGCCCCATTCACACGCTCAACAGCAGTCTTTTATGCAGCACAATTGTCAAACAGCTTTTGTTGTGAAACAAGTTGAAACAACTAAAAAAAGTATTTTGCTATTGTTCAAAAAGCTGATAAGACTGATAAGAAGTCAACCCAACAGTTGGATTGACTTCTTTTCAGCAGGGGTGCTCGGATACCCCTTTTCAAAATCCGAATTGATCCGGATACCCAGATATCCGGATCCGAATCGGTTATCTGAATCCGAACTTTTTGTTATCCGAGTAAACTCGGATATCCGAACCCAATATCCGTCCGGATTCGGATATCCGGATAGAAAACCGGAAGTGACCTGAAAATGGCTTAAAAATGCTTCCAAAAGTCTCTTCAAATGGTCAAAATCCCTTTCGGATCTCTCTCTCTCTCTTTCTGTCTCTCTCCCTGACTGCCTGCTAATTGGATTTCTGCCATTGGAGGTGATTTTGGCCTCTGCTTGGATATCTGAACTAACTATCCGCTCAGATTTCGGATTTCAGATGGGAAATCCGAGTTTGTCGGATAGTGCTATTCGGATTTTTAAAATTATCCGAATTGCTATTCAAAGTTTGGATAGTGGAAAAAGTTTGGATTATCTGGGTAGTTCTGATATCCAGAATCCGGATGAGCACCACTGCTTATCGGTCTTATCAGCTGTTTTTTTTTTAGTTGTTTCAACTTGTTTCACAACAAAAGTTGTATGGGGCTTAAGAGACAAGTTTGGCAGAGAGTTGGACAGATAGTTGGTAGGTGTGTATGAACCTTTAGGGCCAAACTCTATGGGCTGTATTCACAAAACTTCTCATAAATGACTTATTTATCACCTAATAAAAAAATAACCTTACCTTTCAGCACATTTGCAAAGTAAGTTGTTCCTGAATTATCTTCATTTCAATATTACTTTTCTTACCTTACAGGAAGAGGAACTTCAGCCTAGACAAACATACTGTCATTAAGTTACGTTAGTGATGTTTATTGAAATAGTTAGGTCATATAATCTCTTACCCACCCTGTTTTAAAAGAACAGGCAAATGTTTGTGATTTCATGAGGGCAGCCATATTTTTTGTTGAATGGAGGTGACAGGGAGCATGAGACACAGTTCCAACTTCAAATCTCAAAAAAAAAAAAGAAAAAAAAAAACCTCAGAAAACCCATCATGCTTTGCACAGCATCAGGGGAAAAATGCCCGGGCAGATTTTTTCTGTGCAGCTAAAAATGAGGCTTCGGTAAGAAAAACTGATGCTGTGAAACTGTTAAAGAAACACCAAGCCTTTTCAGTGCTGCTGAGTGGATTTTTAGTCTGGAGACTCACTTTAAAGAGACTCTGTAAAGAAAAAAAAAAGTCTGGGGGATACTTACCTCGGGAATGGTAAACCTCAGGGTCCTTTGACCTCTGACCTCTGAAGATAGCAGGAATCCAGCGCTGGCTCCCCCGAATCCTCCCCCGACAAGCTTGATTTATTTACCTCTCTGGGATTCTGTGCAGGAGCAGTAGTGGCTCTTCATTTTGGCTAGGCTGAAATAGCCGAGCCCCATCGTATCTGCTCTACTGTGCAGGCGCAAAAGGACTCACACCTGCGTAGTAGAGCGGATCGGTCGGGTTCGGCTAATCCCTCCTTACCCCGGATGAAGAGCGGCTAGTGCGTCTGCACAGGATCCCAGTGAGGTAAATATTTACCTCACCGCACTTCGGGGGACCCTGACACTTGAACGGAGGGACGGAGGAGGACGGGAGGAAGCCTGGTTAGGATCCAGATGCTCCCACCTCCGGAGGTAAGTATCTCCCCGAGAGATTTTTTTTTATTAAAGATTCTCTTTAATTATATTATATTTTTGCTTTTGGGAGCTTAAAAAAGTATCATAGATAGGGTGAAAACAATGGAAAACAGGAAAAAAGCTTTGTGAATCATTCCCTATGCCTACTAATCCCCACATGACCTAAGAGTTAATCGGCAGTCCCCAAATCCCCTCCATACTCATCTACAAGGTTTTTAGAGCGGACCAAATGTGTAAAAATAAATTCTGTGCTTTTAGTGCAGTTCGTAGATGTTATAACACAGTAGCATGAACAAATGTTTAAAAATTGACCTTTTGTGCCAGAAAATACTGGATTTGTTGTTCAGCCATGATCTCTTCTGCCACAGCGGTTTTCTGGGAGTGGGTGGAAATGCTAAATATTACACAAATCAAAAAATGCAGAGTGTTACTGTCAATCGGAATACCACAGAAATTGTATGCCAATCACAAGGGGCTGATGAGAGTGTTTGCCACGCCCCCTATTATAACCGACCAGAAGTGGTTGGGCCAGCGCAATGATGTGGTGGCCCTCCTCTAGAAAAGAGTAGGGACCTAGCTGGAAAGCAGCAATTGGATTTTGTGTATTTTAAATTGGGGTTTGAGTTTGGGAAAGAAATTAGAATTAGACAATCCTAAACACTCCTTAGAATTTGGGTGGGGGGGTTGATAAAAAAATATGTGGATAGGCTAAATGATAATCCCATTGTTTGTAGTATGGTGTCACTATCAGTTTGCAGGTCAAGAGTGAGTATTATTGTAATGTTAGATTCTTGAATAAGACAGCACTATATCAAAGAACATCTTTGCTCTTGTGTAACTTGTCAGATGGAGCTACAAGGATTTTGTGCATGTCAATCTTGTGTAACATGGATTGAGTTTAGATGAACTTTAACCACTTAAGCCTATCTGGACAAATATATCCATCCAGATAGGCTGTGCTGCTGCCAATGCACTGTGCTGGCGATCACACGCATGCTCCCGCCACCTGCAGTTAGCCCCGAGATCAATGAATGAGAATATGATTCCTATTCATTGATCAAAGTCCCCCGCAGAAAAACCGATAGCCTCTGGAGAAAAAAAGGTTTCCCGTCCTCCTAATGCTTCCTGGAAGCGAGAACGTTCGCTTCCAGGACTTTTTGACTGTGGCCATGTTGTGGCCAAATATTAAAACTACACCCACATACATTTTTTATTGAATAAATACATTAAGTTACATTTAAAATTAGCTGTTTACCTCCCACACCAAGAATCACCCAAATACATTTTTTTATAAAAAAAAAAAAAAAAAAAAAAAAACTACATTTAATAAATTAAAAACAAAAAAAAAAAATACATAAATAGTTGCCTAAGAGTCTGAACTTTTTGAATATGCATGTCAAGAGAGTAAATTAATATATTGTTTTAAATTATAAGCTTGTAAATAGTGATGGACGCAAATTCAAAAAATGCACCTTTATTTCCAAATAAAATATTGGCGCCATAAATAGTGATAGGGAGATATTTTAAATGGTGTAATAACCGGGACAAATGGCCAAATAAAATACATAGGTTTTAATTACAGTAGCATGTATTAATTTCAAACTATAATGGCCAAAAACTGAGAAATAATGGTTTGTTTCTATTTCTTTCTTAATCTTACTGTTAAAATGGATTTAGAATAAAATAATTCTTAGCAAAATGTATCACCCAAAGACAGCCTAATTAGTGGTGCAAAAAACAAGATATAGATAATTTCATAGTGATAAGTAGTGATAAAGTTATTGGCAAATGAATGGGAGGTGAAAGTTGCTTGGATGCATAAGGTGAACAACACTGCAGGCTGAAGTGGTTAGGAAGGTGTTTTCCACCTCCTGCAGTGTCAAGGATAAGCACCCACAGATACAGTAAATCCCAGCCATTCTATTATCTTTATAGTTAATAGTGTTATAATGTCAACCACTGCTACCAAGGTTACTGCAGGAAGCTGAGTGTCAAAATGAGGACGAGGCAGAAACTGAATGTCTTTTGTGAGGAGCTCATAGACTATCTGGAAGATTATTGGAAGGATTGATCACAGGTGATCACCTCCTTAAATTTTATAAGAAAGTAGACTGGCAATCTTCAGGGAAATGAATTACATAGTTGTCTTGGTTGAAAAGAAAAATGTGTTCCCATGTCAGGTTCAACCTCACAAATCAACTTCCAACATCAAGCAGACATAGCTGTGGATACTCTTCAGAAAGCATCCAAACCCTTTTTAAATGCAAACAACTGCTCCTTGACTGCAAGTGTACCTAATTAGCACAAAAGCCTCCCTGTTTGCACACAAAAACTGAGTGCAGAAGAGTGTGTATTTTTTTCCTGCTTACAGGCCCTGCTTCACAGCAGAAAACTGTCTGCTGCCAGTTGACGCGACTCGCATGGGGTTAGGGGACCAAGGGGGCCCAATGCTATCATTTTTGTAGGGGGCCCCTATTACGTCTAGTTACGCCCCTGTACAGGTGGTAAAATCTATGTTCTTCCATGAGTAGATCATGCCCTTTGTACAGACCTAGAGCCATATGCATTTCGAGGTGCTAAGAAGTTAAAAATGTGCAAGCTTATTAGCACCTCACATCGCTCAGGATTAATCAGCAAATTCAATTGCCAGCTATACCTGAGTGATTCCTGAGCGTATAACTCATGCAAATGCCAGCTATTTGCCTGAGCGATGCTTCTGTATCCTGAGCGCTGCCGAGTGGGGTATTTGTGCTGTGCAGCTGTCCTTCAGCACCGTGGCACTGCTGCCATGCTTCCGCCAGAGATGTGCGCATACCCATTGCTTTTACCTGATGTCCGCCGTGAGAGCCAAAAGGGTGCCAGCACTTATCATGCTGCATACCGGGCTCTGCTGGCATTGTTGCCTTCAGGTTGCTGCGTGCCGCCCGCAGGCCACGGGACCTGCTGTGACAGCTGCTGCTGCCGTCCTCTTCTCCGTCTTTAGTGGAGCCCCGGCAGAAGTATCTTTGAATGTCCAGCTGGGGTTTCCTATTCATCTCATCTAAGGACTCAAATATGCTTTTCCCAGTACTCTGCAAACAGTGTAGCTGGTGAGTTGGCAGAAGAAGCTACAGTGTTTTTTGAGCAAGCAGCGTACTGAGATGGGTGGTCCCAGCGGCCAGTGAAGAAGTAACTAGTGGTCCCAGCCAGCACTTTATTGTTTTTCTTTTCCCTTTACCTATTCAAATTACAAGAATCTGGGGTCTGCTTAGTAAAGGAAGATCCCTTATCAGGGCCGGGCCGAGGCATAGGCTGGAGAGGCTCCAGCCTCAGGGCGCAGTGTAGGAGGGGGTGCAGAATTCATTCAGCTGTCATTCCTAATTGTGTTTGAAACAGAAGGAAATAAGAAAAGGGGATACATGGCAGTGACTGCAAGCCAGATAACTAGATATTAAGGTGTTGGGGAGGTTGTGGGCCCTGTGGCACCTCTTAGTCTAATAGCAATCAGTGTGTGATGGCTGGGGTGGGAGGGATGGAGGGGCGCACTTTGGTGTCTCAGCCTTGGGTGCTGGAGTACCTTGTCCCGGCTCTGTCCCTTATGCCCAAAGAAGCTGTCAGGACAAAGGCAATAGAGACTTTGTACCTGCTCTGAGCAGGTGAAAAGTTTGCCTATTTTTGATGGGAAGAATCACTTCCAGGGGATGATTTTGACAACTGAACAGGAAGGAAATAACTTTTTGGCTCAAGCGGGTCCTGTACCCCCCAGGGAGAAGTGTGTGTGTGTGTGTGTGTGTGTATGTGGTGTGTGTGTGTGTGTGTGTGTGTGTGTGTATGTGGTGTGTGTGTGTGTCTGTGTGTGTGTGTGTGTGTGTCTGTGTGTGTGTGTGTGTGTGTGTGTGTGTGTGTGTGTCTGTGTGTGTGTGTGTGTGTGTGTGTGTGTGTATGTGGTGTGTGTGTGTGTGTGTGTGTGTGTGTGTGTGTGTGTGTGTGTGTGTATGTATGTATGTATGTGTGGTGTGTGTGTGTGTCTGTGTGTGTGTGTGTGTGTGTGTGTGTGTCTGTGTGTGTGTGTGTGTGTGTATGTATGTATGTATGTGGTGTGTGTGTGTGTGTGTGTGTGTGTATGTATGTATGTATGTATGTATGTGGTGTGTGTGTGTGTGTGTGTGTGTGTGTGTCTGTGTGTGTGTGTCTGTGTGTGTGTGTGTGTGTGTCTGTGTGTGTGTGTCTGTGTGTGTGTGTGTGTGTGTGTGTGTGTGTGTGTCTGTGTGTGTGTGTCTGTGTGTGTGTGTGTGTGTGTGTGTCTGTGTGTGTCTGTGTGTGTGTCTGTGTGTGTGTGTGTGTCTGTGTGTGTGTGTGTGTGTGTGTGTGTGTGTGTGTGTGTGTGTGTGTCTGTGTGTGTGTGTGTGTGTGTGTGTGTGTGTGTGTGTGTGTGTGTGTGTGTGTGTGTGTGTGTGTGTGTGTGTGTGGTGCTAAATTGAATAGAATTAGGCATTACTCATAGCTGGTGAGTTTGTGAATTGCAAGGGGCACCTAGTGATAAAGAGCTCATCTACCGATCTTTTATATTGCTCTTGGATGTATCAGTACATGTTAATTAGGTTACCTGCCTTTTTTGGTAATTGAGACCTCCCAACCCTCTGATTAATTTAGTTTCTCATCTTTGCACCTGTTCTCAAGTCCAAATTTGTACTTTTTGTGCCTCTACGCCAGCGCTGCGTAATATGTTGGCGCTTTATAAATACAATAAATAAATAAATAAATAAAATAAGTATGTTGTGGCTCCTCTTTCTTGTGCAGCAGTGCCCCTCCCATTCCATGTGCAGCTCATCTTCCATGTGTATTATCCATGTACAGCAGCCCCTCTCTTTCATGTGTAGCCCCCTCTTCCATGTGTATCATCCATGTACAGCAGCCCCTCTCTTTCATGAACAGCTCCCTTGGGCATCATTTTCCCCTTTTCATGTGGTGATCCCCATTTTAGCCTCCTCCTTCATATGTAGCAATCCCTGTTTCATGTCCAAGTGCCCCATTGGTCTGCAGGTGCTCAAGACCTGGGCCTTTGCGGCCTTTCCAGAAACCCGGCCCTGCCTGTTCTAGTGTCAATGTCCTTCGTATAGTGTGGTGCCCAAAACTGTATCCCATACTCCGGAGGAATTCCTGGGTCACATGATTGGCTTTTCTAAAGGGCATCTCTCTGAAAATTGTCACAATAATTGCACATTCCTCTATTCAGCTTTGCTATACTAACGATGAAGAAGGTGGGAAGGTGATCAATGGTTTTTGGTTTAGAGCAGGGGTAGGGAACCTATGGCCCGGGAGCCAGATGTGGCTCTTTTGATGGCTACATCTAGCTCACAGACAAATCAGTAGGGGTTAATTCACTAAGCTACACTGTTCAAGCAGCACAGCTTAGTGTGACAGCGCAAGTAACATTTTCACTGCTTCTGTAGCATGCACTGCTAACTTACTTGCACGACCCCAAAACGAACATCTGCTCCAATCGTCCTACTCTGGATCCTGTCAGGTCCAGTGACTTTGTAGAATGAGATCATCGCACTTTGATTGGCCCAATAGCCTGCCTGTCACTTGACAGGTAGCCTATTGGTCCAAAGTGTAGGCATCTCGTCTACAAAGTGAATCAACCCCCAAGTCAGCTAGCTAATTGTACTGTTGAACTGTTAGTCGGTATTTCTCCTGTCTGTCAATAATCTCGGGGCAATAAATTACTGACAATGCTGAAACCCAAAAATGCTGAAACCCAAAAGAAGCTGAGGACTTGTATGACACTTCCACTGCCTGGCGGATCAACTGTATACACATCACCATGGCAATAGGGACGTGAACCCTACTGTCCCAATTTAAAACATATTGTATGGCTCTCACGGACTTACATTTATAAAATATGTGGAGTTTATGGCTCTCTCAGCCAAAAATGTTCCTGACCCCTGGTTTAGAGAGTCTCAGGCTGGTTTACTGTTTTTCAGCAGCCTGTTAAGCAAACAGCAGCTTCTTATACCACCTGGCTATACTTGTATAAATGTACTTATTACAGAGGCCACCTCTGGGGATTTCTTCACTGCTGGCTATTAATACTGGGATATTAGGTTACCGCTAGCCATATTTACGCTGGGTTTTATAGACAAATCTATGAAGCCTTCCAAGATATACGGCTTCTTTAGACATTTGTAGAGCTAAGAGAGCAAAGGAATTCCTTGTGTCAATAATTATTTATACTTCACTACAGGATTGCGGCATAAACAGTAGAATGTAAAGCCCTTTTAAAACCATTGATTGCATGGCTCACAGGTCTATATGCCATCTGCTACTGCGATAAGCTAATCAGCACTGGAGTTCAGCGGTAAAGTGCGCTGACAAGGTCATATGCATAGCACCGCCCCCTATATGCCCTTTGCCACCCCTCACCCAGTAACGTACTCCCTGCTTGACAGGAAGTACATCACTGGGGTTCCCGGGCTTCCCCACCATATTCACGTCATATTTAAAATGTCTGCTTCGTCCATTGACTTTCATTACTTCTGCTGCCGCTGTGTCGCTGTGAAAGTTTAGACAGATGCCCCTCTCTGCACCCCTCTCTGCAGTTTATTCTGATGTGCCCCCCCAGCCCAGTATTGTTAGCCAGATCCCCCCTTGTACTGTCATATATAGTCAGATCCACCCCCCCCCCCCATGTAGGGAGCAAGATGTCTCCCCACACAGTATAACCAATTCACCCCCCCTCCCCGTATAGGTAGCTAGATGTCCCCCAAGTATAGTCAGATGTTCCTTCCCCCAGTCCAGTATAGGTAGTCAGATGCCCCTCTCCCGGTAAAGTCAGATGTCACCCCCAGTATAGATAGCTAGACAAAAGTCCCACCAAGATAGTCAGATGCCCTCTCCCCAAGCCTGGTATAGATAACCAGATTCCCACAGTATATCTGCTCTTGCCCCCCCCTGACCCCAAAGAGTTGAGAGCGGAGCAAAGAAGTGCCTCACTCACATGTCCAGGATCCAGCATCTCATCTCACAACTTCCTCTCCCCTGCTGCTTAGCGTACAGTCGCCATAGTTCCAGATGGCCCCTCTAATCAACACATAATAGGGGCCAGCTGGGGATGTAGGTTAGTGAAGGTTGTGGTCTGGCAATGCACTCGGAGAGGCTACACATTTTTTTTACTCAAATACAGATTAATTTTGTGTACAGAAGGTAGGTAGATATGGTGCATTTGGTTTTAAATATTAATACAATTGCTGGACTGCACTCTCCAGTTCCTATAACAACACAAAATTGCACATAGCGTGACTCTGTTTACACATATTCACACCACCCGTGCTTCAGTGATCAAAGTGCAACACACGTGCCCGCACACTCCTTCTCTGAATCTGCTCACCGGATCTTTGCCACCTCAAAACAACAGGTGGATCTAGCGTTTGTATGAATTCCACAAGGCACTTTCTTTCTTAAATCTTCATCTTTTCTTTAATGTAAAACATCCTCAATAAAACACATAAAAGCACAATAGTGTAATCCTGTTTAAAAGTTTTAGCCACAATGCCCGCGCACCAATGCGCACTCACATAATGCTTTCTTGGAAACTAGCACATCAAAGCCTTAACAGCAAGGTCTGCTCGGCACCTGAGTAGATGGATGAGCGGCGTCCCGACTCCCCGTCCCTCCGCGGCGAACCAGCTGCTTAAACGGCGCTTGAAACTCCCTCTCCGAGCTCACAGTACAATCCCGGTATGGTGACGTCAGACGCGCTGGACGTGGCTCCGCCCTACGCGTTTCGACCAATCGGTCTCATCAGGGGCTGACGTCACCAGCGCGTCAACGTCCCTTTATACTAGTAGACCCCTCCTCCAGGCTGTGAATCTCCAGCCCATAGATATGGGCTTCGGCAAAATGGATACCGCTATATTGCGGTGCTTACTATTCCGTCGTAAGGCGGAAGCCCATACTCAGGCGGACATTGCTGTTTTACATCATTGCTTACAGTGGTACCATTACTGGATTATACTAAATAAAATTCAAATTAAAATGATCAAGTATAGTGCGTATGTTATTCCTAGATATATCCGATAAATTCCCCTATCTCCATCTTGTGGTGAAATAAGGAACTCTGATCTCTATTTGATCTAAGCTCCAAAACATCTCCTGTGTGTTATTAAGCCAATGTGTACCCTAAAACCACTTACCCACATTCTTTATATTGTTATTGTTGTACCCCCCCCCCCCTCCTCTTCCTCATCACTCCCCTCCCACAAATTACAAATCATTATTAATGTAGCAGTTTAAATCAAACTCAATGTTCAATCCTCCCGGGTGCATAGTTTTCAGGTTGTAAATCCACTTCCCCTCCGCCTTTGAAATCTCCCTAACCAAACTAGATCCCCTCCATTTCTTCACATATTTTTCTATTCCCATAAACCTCATGAGATTGGGGTTGGACCCATGTTTCAATCTGAAATGATTCGATACACTATGTGTCTGGAGTCCCTTTGAGATGTTATAAATATGCTGTCCAATGCGTTTGTGGAGTGCCCTCATGGTTCTGCCCACATACTCCATCCCACAAGGGCACCACAATATATACACTACACCCACACTATTGCAGGTAATGGATTGCTTTATGTCCCATGTGGCCCCCGTATTCCTAGAAGTTAATTCCCTCCCCCTGACTGGTTTAGCCTCCCTGCAGCCCCTACACCCCCTACACGGGAAGAAACCCTTCTGTCCCAGAAGGTCCCCAGTCATTGTTACAGGGGGTTCTATGTAACTGGTTACCAGTCTTGACTTGAGGTTAGGGGCCCTCCTATAGATGAAACTCGTTTTTTTTGGTAGTGTCTTCCCAAGGGCATTATCTAACTGCAGTATGTTCCAATGTTTCTTGACAATATTTTCTATATCTCGGTGCTGACTGTTAAAGTCCAGCAATAAATCAAATTCTCCTGCCTGTTTTCCAGGCCCCGCCCTATCCTCCAGTAATTCCTCTCTATTCATAGCTGCTACCCTCTCTACTTCTAGTTCCAATTCTCTCATATTGTATCCCTTTTCATAAAATCTCTGTACCAGTACCCCACTTTGTTTCCTAAAATCTTGCAGTTCCGTGCAGTTCCAGCGGATTCTCATAAATTGGCCTCTAGGTATATTGTTTAGCCACCTGTTGTGATGGCAGCTGTCTCTGGGAATATATCCATTTTTATCAGTCGGTTTGAAAAAAGTATTAGTGCATAATTTATTCTCCTGTATATAGATATTTAAATCCAAAAAGTCAACTTTCCCCTCATCAATTTTTACTGTTATCTTTACTTCTGGCCAGTGTCTATTAATTTCCTCACAAAAAACCTCCAGGTCACTTCTGGGGCCTCTCCAGATGAAAAATAGATCGTCGATAAAACGATTCCATGCCACTATATTTTCGCTCCCCCTCAAGCGTAGGACCTCTTGTTCCCATACCCCCATATACAGGTTGGCTACGCTTGGTGCAAATTTCGCCCCCATAGCACCGCCAGTTCGTTGCACATAGTAATCCCCCTGATACCAAAAATAATTATGCGAAAGACAGTATTGTAGTATTTCCACCAGGAATTCTATTTGGGTTTCCTTAAGGTTTCCTCCCTGTTGGAGGGCTTCCTTAACAATTTGTACACCTTTATGATGGGGTATTACTGTGTACAGGGATGTAACATCCCCTGTTACCATCAGATCCCCCGGTTCCACCTTTATATTTCTAATTCTTTGTAAGAGATGTTTCGTATCCCTCAAAAGGTAGGGTAACTTGGCTACTTCCGGTTGCAGAAATAAATCTATGTACTCTCCTAATCTTTGTGTGAGGGATCCCATCCCACTTATTATGGGTCTTCCTGGTGGATTCTCTATATCCTTGTGTATCTTTGGATTGAAGTAGATAACTGGTATGCAGGGATTCGTGGGGAGTAAATATTTTAGCTCATCTGTGGATAATATTCCTTCCTTCTCCCCTTCAAGCAATTTGACCTTTAGAGAATTCTTAAATTCAGCGGTGGGATTTTTTCTCAAGATTTTATAAGTTGCTTCATCACTGAGAATTCTGGTCATTTCATTTTTATATTGCTCCTTATTCATGATGACCAGACCCCCCCCTTTGTCCGCGGGCTTTAGGATAAGATTTTTCTCCTGAACTAATGTTTTAATTTGTTCTCCATATCGCTTACTATTCCTCTGTTTTTTAACTTCTAGGGTTTCCAGGTCAGTTAACACAGCTCTCTTGAAAGTCTCTATAGTGCTCCCTTTAGTTTGGTCTTGTGGGTTAAATAGTGATCTATTTTTTAATTTTGTGTGCACATACTCCTGTGGCACCTCTTTGTCTCTCGTAAATGATCCCTGCTTGTTTAGAAAATACTTTTTTATGTTTAGGGTCCTGACATATTTATTTATCCCTAAATAGGTCTCAAATGTATTTAATGTTTTGGGTGGGGCAAAGTTGAGGCCTTTGTCCAATAGGAACAACTGTTGATTATTAAGGGGTACCCCACTGATATTAAAAATATCTCCCCCTTTTGGTCTCATCTAAGCCTGTTGCTTCCTCCCCCCCCCCTTTTTCCTCGTCTCCTCCTCCCCAATCGTTCTCGTTTTGTGTATACCGTTGGTCCCATATTTCTCTCTGGTCCAGTCCTAAAAAATGTTCATCATAATCACCCTGATCCTCAACTTCTTCCAATCCTTGATATCTGTTCCTTAAAGGGACCTCCCCATAATTGTCAGTTTCCACCTGTCCAACAGGATGTCTTTGTCTTAAATTGTAGTGGGTAATCCCTGGTCTATCATATCCCCCCCTTGGTGTTGGATTGCCTCTCCTAATAGGGCTCCTCTGCGGGACTGTTCGCCAGTTTTGGTCACCTGGTGTCTCCCATCTATCATGAGTCCAATTATTCCATCGTAATTTTACGGGTTCCTTTGGTTTATTTACACCCCTAGGAATACGGGGGCCACATGGGACATAAAGCAGTGCATTACCTGCAATAGTGCGGGTGTAGTGTATATATTGTGGTGCCCTTGTGGGATGGAGTATGTGGGCAGAACCACGAGGGCACTCCACAAACGCATTGGACAGCATATTTATAACATCTCAAAGGGACTCCAGACACATAGTGTATCGAATCATTTCAGATTGAAACATGGGTCCAACCCCAATCTCATGAGGTTTATGGGAATAGAAAAATATGTGAAGAAATGGAGGGGATCTAGTTTGGTTAGGGAGATTTCAAAGGCGGAGGTGAAGTGGATTTACAACCTGAAAACTATGCACCCGGGAGGATTGAACATTGAGTTTGATTTAAACTGCTACATTAATAATGATTTGTAATTTGTGGGAGGGGAGTGATGAGGAAGAGGAGGGGGGGGGGGTACAACAATAACAATATAAAGAATGTGGGTAAGTGGTTTTAGGGTACACATTGGCTTAATAACACACAGGAGATGTTTTGGAGCTTATATCAAATAGAGATCAGAGTTCCTTATTTCACCACAAGATGGAGATAGGGGAATTTATCGGATATATCTAGGAATAACATACGCACTATACTTGATCATTTTAATTTGAATTTTATTTAGTATAATCCAGTAATGGTACCACTGTAAGCAATGATGTAAAACAGCAATGTCCGCCTGAGTATGGGCTTCCACCTTACGACGGAATAGTAAGCACCGCAATATAGCGGTATCCATTTTGCCGAAGCCCATATCTATGGGCTGGAGATTCACAGCCTGGAGGAGGGGTCTACTAGTATAAAGGGACGTTGACGCGCTGGTGACGTCAGCCCCTGATGAGACCGATTGGTCGAAACGCGTAGGGCGGAGCCACGTCCAGCGCGTCTGACGTCACCATACCGGGATTGTACTGTGAGCTCGGAGAGGGAGTTTCAAGCGCCGTTTAAGCAGCTGGTTCGCCGCGGAGGGACGGGGAGTCGGGACGCCTCTCATCCATCTACTCAGGTGCCGGGCAGACCTTGCTGTTAAGGCTTTGATGTGCTAGTTTCCAAGAAAGCATTATGTGAGTGCGCATTGGTGCGCGGGCATTGTGGCTAAAACTTTTAAACAGGATTACACTATTGTGCTTTTATGTGTTTTATTGAGGATGTTTTACATTAAAGAAAAGATGAAGATTTAAGAAAGAAAGTGCCTTGTGGAATTCATACAAACGCTAGATCCACCTGTTGTTTGAGGTGGCAAAGATCCGGTGAGCAGATTCAGAGAAGGAGTGTGCGGGCACGTGTGTTGCACTTTGATCACTGAAGCACGGGTGGTGTGAATATGTGTAAACAGAGTCACGCTATGTGCAATTTTGTGTTGTTATAGGCAGGGCCGGCCCTAGACTTTTTGCCGCCTGAGGCAAGATTCGAAAAAATCCCCCCCCCCCAGCCGTGGGGTGGGGAGTGCCGAGCTGGAGGGGTAGCTGGCAGAAAGGGGGTATTGGGCCTAGCGGCGGGGAGGGGGGTCAGACTCCCCCCTCCCTCGCCTGGGTCCCCCGATCTGCGCTCCTCCTCCAGCGTAAAGTACCAGGCAGCCAGCGTGCATATCATTAAGAGGCAGCGGGCGGGGGAATCACTCACCTCTTCCGCGTTCCATCGTGCGCTCCACTGACGTCACTTCCTGCAAGGCCGTCCACTTACAATACAGTGGGCGGCGTTGCCGGAAGTGACGTCAGTGGAGCACGCGATGGAACGCGGAAGAGGTGAGTGATTCCCCCGCCCGTTGCCTCTTCGTCATATGCACGCTGGCTGCCTGGTACTTTACGCTGGAGGAGGAGCGCAGATCGGGGGACCCAGGCGAGGGAGGGGGGGTCCGACCCCCCTCCCCGCCGCTAGGCCCAATACCCCCTTTCTGCCCGCGACCCCTCTAGCTCGGCGGGCGGCCCCAGCGTCCATGCAGAGGCGGGTGCTGCCCCCCCAGATTTGCCGCCTGAGGCAAATGTTTCACCCCGCCTCATGAGTGGGCCGGCCCTGGTTATAGGAACTGGAGAGCGCAGTCCAGCAATTGTATTGATATCACCCTTTGGAAAAGTGTGACAGCGATCCCAGTGAAGCCTGTGGACATTGTATGGAGAAAAAACTTGACTGTGACCATACAACCTGAGAAACAATTTGTTATAGTTATTGTATGACCGTTGTGGACAGCGCAGCCTAGTTGCTAAATATATCATTGGTTTTAAATATTGATTGCACAATGGAGACAGAACTGTCAAGTGTCCTTGGCAATTACCAGAAACAGGATACAGAATTAAGGAACAAAAACCTAGGTCAGTTCACAGAATTATGGACAGTTGCTATACTACACATACTGTACATTTATTATTCTCCAGCTTCGCTTTCTTCACATCAGGGATTCCATGATTGCCACCAAAATGACCACAATTTCTAAATGGCCCTTTTGAGAAGTCTGCGAACAGCCCACAGATAAGATTAAAATTATAGTTGATTTGCAGAGCCATCAATCATCGTACTCCTTCCTGACAATATTCCTTCGTTCTACTAAAGGTGAATCGTGTCTGACAACCTTGTTGTCTCCCATGAGGCTTAGCGCCCTAAGAATGATTGTCTGTCCTCTTGTAATGGTGACCTAGATTAGAAGTCATCCCAAACCTCCTTGGCTGCCACAGATCTTCAAATTCCATCCTGACCTCATAAGCTCAGAGGCCGGAGCTATTCTCTAGGTCTGAGTTATGAAACCCAGAACAAAGAACGCTGCAGGAGATGTTCTCCACAGCAACGAACCAAGAGGTATTAAAAAGTAATTCTTGGTTAGTATAGACTGGTGGACTACATTTCTTCAACGTTGTCAAAAACTATGTACAGCTCTCATTTGTGAACAAAAGCAGGCAGTTAGATTTCCTCCTTGAACAGGAGCATATAAGGGAGTTAGTTGCTGTTGGCAACTGGACAGCTTTTTATCCATTTTTCACAAACCCCACAGAGGAGTTTTCTTGGTACCATACCGATAGGAGGAAGTTCGGCTGTCATAGGACTGTCACACTTCCTCCTGGAGCAGTGATTAGCTTGGGACAGCAGTAAGCAGTGGCATAGAATTTATATCACATCAGAGTTAGAGAGCCTCAGATGCGGTGTAAATTCTACTTAACGCGGTCCCAAACTAGTTAATGACACATTGTAAGGCGTATTGTAAGACTTAACAACCAGAAATTGTCTTAGAACGTTTGGGCTGGGCACAGCATTTCATTGCCTGCTCCTAATCTGTGACCTACACTACGGCTACCCTCCTTCACTCCACTCGTGAGACCTGGGTTCAACTCTTTCTCCGGGTTTTGGTCCATTGCGCTCCAGCATCTCCTGGATCTTGGTTCACCTAAGTTATATCTCCCTACTATATCTAGTTTTCACCTGAACTCTGCTACGCCTGATCCTACCCGATTGCTGATGAGTCCTATGACTTCATACAGCGTAAAGGCTGGTATGTACCTATAATGGAAGCAACACCTGCAACCATGGGGTGTCCAGAACTCTGGGAGGACCAAACTAATTACCCTTCTTCCCTCAGAGAAACAGGCGTCCATATTCCATAGCAGGTGTTGTTGTGGGCAAACTTGCAGACAGTTTTTGTTTTTGAAAAAAACTGTGCATATTACAGGGTGCATTTAAGTTGAATTTTATGCTGGGTACACACTATGAGATTTTTCTGGCCGATTTACTGTCAGATTGATTATTCCCAACATGTCCGATCTGCTTTCCGATCGATTTCCGAGCATTTTCCAATCAATTTCCGACATGTTGGAAATAATTGATCTGACAGTAAATAGACCAGAAAATCTCATAGTGTGTGCCCAGCATTAGACTGTGTGTTGTTTACACTTCCTATTGTGCTAAGAATAAGAACCAGGCTGAAGGCAGCTTCTGGTGTTTTCCAAAACGGCAGAACAGCTAAATAGCAAAAAACAAAAAACCCTCTATTACTTTCTCCGTATCTTCAGACTCAAATAGGCAAGTCGGCCAGCTGGCTAGAGAGAGTGTTTAAAACCTGGACAGCATCTAACTTGTCAAGGACACAACATTTAAAAGACATAAATTATTCTTATTGGGTGCCCATTCCAATGGCAGCACATATTTCTCCTTGAAAAGTAGTGAAGGGAAGGCGGCGTAAAAAACAGACTGCACCTATGGCGCATTTTCATACTTAGAAAATGTATTTGAGATTCTTTTGAGATACATTGGAGATCATGTATCATATGTTTATATTGCATCCTCATTGGTTTCAATGACAGAAAAAAAATTATTTATTATAAAATTATTTTATATTTAAAAATTTACAAAGTAGATTCAATGTTTTGTTGTCTCTGCTAAGTGGCAGCCTCTTAAAGGGGAACTGAAGAGAGAGGTATATGGAGGCTGTCATGTTTATTTCCTTTTAATCAATACCAGTTGCCTGGCAGCCCTGCTGGTCTATTTCTCTGCAGTAGTATCTGATTAAAACCAGAAACAAGCATGCAGCTAGTCTTGTCAGATCAGACTTATAAGTCTGAACCACTGAAACACCTGATCTGCTGCATGCTTGTTCAGGGGTTATGGCTAATAGTATTAAAGGCAGAGGATCAGCAGGGCTGCCAGGCAACTGGTATTGTTTAAAAGGAAATAAACATGACAGCCTCCATATACCTCTCTCTTCAGTTCCCCTTTAAAGGGGAACTAAAGTAAGAGGTACACGGAGGCTGCCATATTTATTTCCTTTTAATCAATACCAGTTGCCTGGCAGCCCTGCTGGTCTATTTCTCTGCAGTAGTATCTGAATAACACCAGAAACAAGCATGCAGCTAGTCTTGTCAGATCTGACTTTAAAGTCTGAAACACCTGATCTGCTGCATGCTTGTTTAGGGGCTATGGCTAATAGTATTAGAGGCAGAGGATCAGCAGGGCTGCCAGGCAACTGGTATTGCTTAAAAGGAAATAAACATGGCAGCCTCCATATACGTCTCTCTTCAGTTCCCCTTTAAGTGTCCCAGAGTTAAAATACATGAACTATTGACCTTTTTCTATCTCCCTCTGCTCTCTGAAGTTGTATTCTACCAGGACATTTTTTATGGCTGTAATTTGCTTATCGGTGATGTTTACTATATTCCTGACAAGCTACCGGAAAGACAGAAGCTCTGTCACTTCCATGCCTAAAAATTAAGTCTTTCAGGCAGCAAAATAAAACAAGTACAACAGCCTGGTTATTAAAGAGACTCTGTAACAAAATGTTCAGCCTCCTTTTTTCTAGCCTATAAGTTCCTATACCTGTTCTAATGTGGTCTGGATTACTGCAGCCTTTTCTCGTTGCACTGTCTCTGTAACATATCTAATCTTCTTTTCTTTGTCAAGTCTTGTCGAGCCAGGGAGGAATGCACTTTCTCTGCTGTGATAGGGAGAAGTTATGCACACCCCCTCCACGCCCCCATATGCTCTCCTGTGTGCTGTGTGTCTGTATGAGTCACAGGCAAGGTCTCTGCTCACAGCCAGCCTGTCTGTGACCTTATTAACAGCTGTGAGTGCAGAAAGATCAGTTCAAAGCCCAGACAAGCAGCTAAGGCAACAAGTGGGAGAAACAGTCCAGCAGTCAAGTCATGTTTGAGAGGAGCCTCTGCAAATGGGCACCTGCTCTGATAATGTTTTTCCTGTTTGGCGGCCATCTTAATTGTTTACAAAAACAATGAATAAAACAGTGATTTTATCACCAGGGAAGCGCCGAAAATGTCACAGACGGGGCTAGGAGAAGGCAACAAACAGGCTGGTACTTTTATTTATGTAAGAATTTCACTGTACAGATTCTCTTTAATATGTTTTGCACTGTGCATACACGTTTATCTCATCAGTTCACGTGTCGCCTGGGGTACACTTTAAAGAGAAACTCCGACCAAGAATTGAACTTTATCCCAATCAGTAGCTGATAGTTACCCCCTTTTACATGAGAAACCTATTCCTTTTTACAAACAGACCATCAGGGGGCGCTGTATGACTGATATTGTGGTGAAACCCCTCCCACAAGAAACTCTGAGGACCGTGGTACTCCTGGCAGTTTCCTGTCTGTGAGCCTTGCTGCATTGTGGGAAATAGCTGTTTACAGCTGTTTCCAACTGCCAAAAAAACATGCAGCAGCTTCATCACCTGCCAACAGTAAAAATGTCACCATGTAATAAATGTCAGAATGTAAATCAGGGATTTAAAAGATTTTACAATGGGCAAACACTGACTAAATCATTTATACATAATTATTGTAAAAATTAAGCACTTTTTTTAATTACATTATTTTCACTGGAGTTCCTTTTTAAAGGCATAGTAGAGAGCATGCGCCTCAAAACAGAGCATGGAGAAAAGTGTAACAATAAGTGTAAGTATTAAAGCTTGCCAATATGAAATAAAAAATTAAAGTATTCAAACTCAACCGATAGCTTAGCTCCTTTCAATATGTTCAGGATCAGCGGTCAGAAGGAAAACGCAAACATCTATGTATACCAGTACATCACCACCACTTTATACTCACTTGTGTCACAGATACAGAAGGAAACACATCATTTCAAAAGAAAACATCTTTCTTTAGTTGTTCTGCTTTCCTCAAAACAAACCATGTTGCTATTTCTCAGATAAAAAAAGGGTTCAAGATTTGCAGTATGGTGAAAGCCTTATCAGAGTTCTACTTTCTTCTTTCTTTATTGTATGCGGTATTCATGTATATGTATACAAGCATAACTCTAGCAGGCATGAATAACTGTAACAGGCTTTATAATCCATTCCAGATTAAGCAAGGAAACTGGGAAAATTGTTTTTCGGTATTAACATAATTCTGTTTTTTTGCCCTGCGGGGGAATGAAATACCTTCCTTTATTGCCAGTGTGAGTCCTCCTTACTATAGATAGCGCCACTAATTATCTGTTTGTTTGCAAATGGTTGGTTGTTAGTTTGAGGCAAATAAGGCTGTCCTCGGGGCCTGGTGCCCATGATGCTATCTGAACCGCATGCGTCAGGCAGCGTCTTCCAAGGGCCGCAATTCCGGGATCCCGCTCCGCACCTTTTCCCCACCCCTGCTTCTTCATCTCTTGTGAAGAGTACAGATCACTGCTGCACTGTCTGACACAGTGGGCAGTGGCATTACATTAGCCTTTAGACCAGCGGCACTGAAGATGACAGCTGGCATGAGAGCCATGTGCCTGCCTTTTAGCATGTATATACAGGAAGTAACTAGCAGGCAGGGACACCGCTTTCATGTATCTTCAGTGCCACCGGTCTAAAGACTGATATACTGCCACCGCTTGCTGTGCCAGACAGTGCATCGCCGATCCTGACTCCGTGTCAGGAGGTGAAAGAGTGGGGGGGGGGGGGGGGGTTGCACCTATGCCTGGCTACCTATCCTGGGGCACCTATGCCTGGCTACCTATTTTGGGGAACCTATGCCTGGCTACCTATACTGGGGAGACATATGCCTGGCTACCTATACTGGGGCACCTATGCCTGGCTACCTATACTGGGGACACCTATGTCTGGCTACCAATACTGGAGTCACCTATGTTTTTCTACCTATACTGGGTGCATCTATGTCTGGCTAACCTTTACTGGGGCACCTATGCCTGGCTAACCTGTACTGGGCGCACCTATGCCTGGCTAACCTGTACTGGGCGCACCTATGCCTGTCTACCTATACTGGAGGCACCTCTGCCTGGCTACCTTTACTGGGGGAACCTATTCTTGTCTAACTATACTGGGGGCACCTATGCTTGGCTACCTATACTGGGGATACCTAGGCCTGGCTAGCTATGCTGGGGGCACCTGTGCTTGGCTACCTATACTGGGGCACATGTACCTGGCTAGCAGCTATACTGGGAATACCTATACCTGACTTCCCATACTGGGTGTACCTATACTTGGCTACCTATATCAGGATCACCTATACTTGGCTTCCTATTCAGGGGGGCACCTATTCCTGACTACCTACTTATACTTAAGGTGTTTTTTTGGGGGGTCACACCGTGGCTATAATGCTCAGTGCAAATTGTTGGGTGCTGTGCGATCATTCAAAATCAGGAGGGGGGTGCAACCTCACAAATTTGCCTCAGGCAGCAAAAACTCTACAAATGACCCTGGCTGTCCTGTAGACACTTTTCTTGGGTCTATGCCAGGGCTGGACATACTTTGCATGGCCTGGACTGCATGCTGTTAGAGTCGCGAGTGTAAGGAAACAGAAGGTTAACATTCACATATTCGACACTTCCTGTCTCAATGGCCACAGGGCATCACATGACACGCTGGCATGTTAGGGGTATATTTCTCAAGTTAGGGGAGGCAAAGAAGGGCTTTTTGAATCATGGTTTGGAAGAGTGGCAGCATCTAAGATGTCCATCCTTTTCTAAATTTCTTTACAGTAGCCAAGCCCTACCGATACAACTCCCTTCCTCCTATTTTAAAGATTTGCATATGCAGCTTCATCAATTTGTTTGGGGTAATAAAAAGCTGCGTGCCAGATGTGGGGGGGGGGGGGGGGGGGGGGGTCCTTCCCAACTTTAAAGGCTATCATTTTGCACCACAACTCTATAGAATTATTGATTGGTCGGCTCATGCTGACACAAAGGACTAGGTCTTGCTTGAGCAGGCATTTGTGGAATGCGAGTTAGCTGGTCTACCATGGATTGGCCCCTCCTCTACCCCTACCATTAAACAGTCCCATCCACTGATAGCTGCTTCCCTCAACAGGTCCTGCAAGGCCTCTTCTCTCAACTCACCAATAGGGTTGAAGAACCAGTTTTGGGTAACCCTAACTTTGCTGGAGACCTTAACATTATTATTATTATTATTATTATTATTATTTATTAGATTTATATAGCGTCAACATATTACGCAGCACTGTACAATAAATAGGATTACAGACAATGATAACTGGGGTGACAGAACAATACAGGTAACAAATCATAGATACAACAATACAGGTAATAGCAATATCATACACAATACAATGCAGATAGTAGTACATACCAGATCATAAACTGGAGTGGTAGTGGTAAAAATTACCAGTTCCAAATTATGGGTAAAGTGCACACAGTCAAGTAAGATACACAAGGGGAGAGGTCTCTGCCAAAGGCTTACAATCTAGAGGGAGGGGTTGGTGACACGAAGGAGGGGGTGCAACAAGAAGTTATTGGCAGAAAGGATTAGGGCAGTGTTGAGTTGATGTAGGCCTCCTTGAAGAAGTGAGTTTTGAGTGCTTTTTTGAAGGTGTTGAAGGTGGGAGCGAGCCTGACAGGCAGTGGGAGAGAGTTCCACAGGATGGGGGCAGCTCTAGGGAAGTCCTGCAGTCGTGCATGGGAGTGCGAGATGCGTGGGGTGGTTAAGAAGAGGTTGTTGGAGCAGCGAAGTGGACGGCCAGGTGTATATCTGCTGACCAGGTCAGAGATGTAGGTTGGGCAGGAATTGTGTATGGATTTGTATGCCAAACATAGGATCTTGAAGCTGATTCTGAAGTGAATTGGAAGCCAATGAAGGGATTTGCGTAGTGGAATCGTGGAGACAGAGCGGTGGGAGGAGTAGATGAGTCTGGCTGCTGCGTTCATAATGGATTTTAGGGGGGCGATGCGGTTTTGAGGAAGGCCTGACAAGAGGGAATTGCAGTAGTCCAGGCGGGAGATGATGAGGGCGTGGACAAGGAGTTTGGCAGTGTCTGGGGTCAGGAAAGGCCGGATCTTGGAGATGTTGCGCAAGTGGAAATAGCAGGCTCTAGCTACGGTTTGGATGTGGTAGGTGAAGGAGAGGGCTGAGTCCAGGGTGACACCCAGGCAGCGGGCTTGTGTGGTAGGACGAATGATTGTGCCATTAAAAGTGACATAGAGGTCAGTGAGGGGTGAAGCAGCACGTGGCGGGAAGATTAGGAGTTCAGTCTTATCCAGGTTTAATTTTAGGAACCTGGCAGACATCCAAGATAAAATAGCCGAGAGGCCAGAGGATACCTTCTCCATGGTGGTGGTGGAGAGGTCAGTGGTATGGAGGTAAATCTGGGTGTCATCTGCATATAGGTGATAGTTGAAACCCAGAGAGGAGAGGATTTCCGATGGAGGCGATGTAAATTGAGAACAGTAGGGGACCAAGAACAGAGCCTTTGGGGACCCCAACTGAAAGTGGGAGGGAGGTTGAGGAGGAACCATTAAAGGAGGTCTTGAAGGAGCGATTTGAGAGGTAGGATGAAAACCATGCTAGGGCAAGGTCTTGGATACCCACAGATTGCAGGGACTGGAGAAGCAGGGAGTGATCGACAGTGTCGAATGCTGATGAGAGGTCTAGGAGGAGAAGGATAGTGTATTTTCCTTCGGCCTTGGCAAGCGTGAGGTCATTGACGACTTTGGTGAGGGCAGTCTCGGTGGAGTGGCCTGGCCGAAATCCTGGTTGTAGGGGGTCAAACAGGGAGTTGGAGTCAAGGTAATGGGTCATGCGTTGGTGGACTAGACGCTCCAGGAGTTTAGATGCAAAAGGGAGTAAGGAGATAGGGCGGTAGCTGGATGGAAGTGAGGGGTCTAGTGAGGGTTTTTTAAATAGGGGAAGTACAGTGGCCTGTTTGAAGTCAGCGGGGAAGGTACCCGTGGAGAGGGAGAGGTTAAACAGAGAGGTGAGGACAGGAGCCAGAACTGGGAAGTGAGAACGGAGGCATTTGGATGGCACAGGGTCTAGGGGGCCGGAGGTGGCAGGAGAAGTGGCTAGGAGACGGCTGACTTCGTCCTCTGTGATAGGCGTAAAGGCAGTGAGTGGTGGGTGGGGTGGGGAATAGGTATTGGTGGGAGAGGAAGAAGTGGTGGAGTGGAGGCATGAGATTTCCCGTCGGATGCTGGCTATTTTGTCGGTAAAGTGGGTGGACAGATAAGTGGCTGAGAGGGCGGAGGTGGGGGGAGGAGTGGTGGGGTTAAGGAGGGAGTTGAAGGTGGTGAAGAGGCACCGAGGGTTGGAGGCTTGGTATCCGATCAAGGCAGCAAAGTATTTTTGTTTAGCATCAGTTAATGTGGAATAGAACAGCTGCAGGTTGGCCTTGTACGCCAAGAAGTCGGAGTTGAGGCGGGATTTGCTCCATTTTCGTTCATAGGTGCGTGTCTGTTTTTGGAGGTTGCGAGTGTGTGCATTGTGCCAGAAATTATCTGGAAGGATAGGTCCCTCAGCATATCCCTAGACTGGGCAATTTTGTTGTAAATGGTCGTGTGGCCCCGTATGAGTCTTGTAAATTATTGACTGCTCAAACTCCGATCTTTTTTTGGAAGTATAGACAAATTGACCATTTTGCTTATTCCAGTAAGGTAGCCGTGCACCTTCGGCATGCATACACACCTTTTGACCAAAGATGTAAGTCTCAAAATCCTCATAGACATACTACTTCCTGGCTGTATAGTTGATACTCAGAAGAATCTTTTTGCCTTTTAAATCTGAATGGCATGGGGCGTTGGGGAGGCAGCTTTCAAATGTACAATGGGAACAGTTGTTTCTTAGACCTTACAAGACTTCTCGGTATGTTCTTGCCCAGGAACAAAACTACAAATTTTCCCCTCTTCTTGTGATCAGTGCTGGAGATGTGAAAGTGCCATTGGTGACCTTAGGCATGTAGCCTGGGATTGTCCTAAAATTTGTTCTTTCTGGACGAAAGTCCATGACCTAATTTATAAGATTACAAGCAGAACTTTTCTTTTTGCTCCAGATACATACCTCTAGCATGGGGCGTCGGAGTCCTTTAAAAGTTATAAAAAATTATTGCTTCCACATTTAATCAATGCTGCTCATGCCTTGATCCCAGCCCTTTGGAGGTCCCAGTCTGTCCCTTCACTACACCAGTGGTTTCAAAGAGTTTAAAAAATAAAGGAGGTAGAGGAGGCAATATTCAACGCCCAAGATAGAGTGGATATGATCACACTCATTTGGACAGCCTGGTACGAGTTCCAAGACTCAGATGAGTACTAGTGTTGATCGAACAGTGCTCGGCACTGTTCGTTATTCCCCGAACATTGGGGTGTTTGGGTTCAGTTCGAGCACAGCCGACTCGAGCCCCGCATGGTGCTCGGCCGCGCTGTTCAGTCTCCTCCCCTTGCTTACTGCCACCTTTGCAGGCAGCCAGTAAGCGGTGATGATGATTTTTCCACAGCTATGGTCACACAGCCTAGCTGGCTGTGACCATAGCTGTGATTGGCCGAACGGGTCACGTGGTTCGGGTATATAAATACCTGAACGCGTGCTCGCTCTGCCATTCGCATGGGGGTTTAGCTTGGGGTAGGCAGGAGACAGAGCTAGCGGTTAGGTCCCAGCACTAGCTTGGGGTAGGTAGGAGACAGAGCTAGCGGTTAGGTGCCAGCACTGCCAGCCAGGCCAGCCACAGTGCCCCAGCCTCACCACTGCCAGCAGCAGCCACAGAGCCCGTGCCTCACCCACTGCCAGCAGCAGCCACAGAGCCCCAGCCTCACCCACTGCCAGCAGCAGCCACAGAGCCCCAGCCTCACGACTGCCAGCAGCAGCCACAGAGCCCCAGCCTCACCACTGCCAGCAGCAGCCACAGTGCCCCAGCCTCACCACTGCCAGCAGCAGCCACAGAGCCCCAGCCTCACCACTGCCAGCAGCAGCCACAGAGCCCCAGCCTCACCACTGCCAGCAGCAGCCACAGAGCCCCAGCCTCACCACTGCCAGGAATTGGCAGCCAGCAGCCACAGTGCCGCAGCCTCACCACTGGCAGCAGCCACAGTGCCCCTGCCTCACCACTGCCAGCCGACTGCCAGCAGGCACTGCCAGCAGCCACTGTGCCCATTTTCCAGCTGGGAAATGTTGTGCCCATAAAAAACACTGTTTATTCAATTTTACAGTTGCTTATTGTTGAGGGGAAAAAAAGTTATTTTAAGTGCCAGCTAGGAACAGTTGTGCCCATAAAAAACCACAGTTTACTGAATTTTACTGTTGCTTATTGTAAAAAAACAAAACACTACTTTCAGTGCCAGCTGGGAACAGTTGTGCCCAGTTTATTGAATTTTACTGTTGCTTATTGTTGAAAAAAAAAACAGTACTTTCAGTGCCAGCTGGGAACAGTTGTGCCCATAAAAAAACACAGCTTATTGCCCATAAAAAAACACAGCTTATTGCATTTTAGAGTCAGCCAGTCATGACACTCCCATCCTGGGAATCAGATGGAGAGAAGCTGATGGTGTTTGTTCTGTAGGAGAAGATATAAAATAAATAGTGTAAGTTAAAGCATTCATGTGATCATAGCCATTAACAAACAAACATAGCGCAGCTCTGGGGGCAATGCGTGCGTATATTGCATATGAACACACATGTTATCTGCAAAACCGCATTGCAACCGGAGCTAGTGGAACTGATGCTAAATCTTATACTCCAACAAAGTTTAGCTACACATAAGTGTTCACATGCCATATCATATACTATAACTAACTATACTATAATATTTTGGTATTATTGGCTTTATATTATTACCTATTGGTCACAATTTGCTACACTTATGATTACATTGATTGGTTTAGACTTTTGCCGGGTTCACACTGCGCCGGATGCACAATGGTACATTTACAGCATATTTCAAGTGCATGGGCGCAACAATCACACCTGTGACCCCTGCCATTGCAGGGAGGGCCCAGAGGCTTTGGAGGCCCCTCCTCCTCCCTCCCCCTTACCGCAAGTGCAGTCAATTAGCAAAAAAATCCCTCCCTATTCGCTCACAAAAACTGTGTGAAGGAGCATGTGTAATTTTTTCCTGCTTTCAGATGCTGCTTCACAGCAGAACACTCTTTGCTGTCATTCGCCAACCCCCGATCACGTGACCTACATGGGGTTCAGGGACCAAGGGGGCCCTATGCTATCATTTTTGCAGTAGGGCCCTAGTTATGCCCCTGCTTGAGCGGATGCACTGTGCCCCTTTGCAGTGTCACATTATGCACCATTGTACATGTGATCTCCAGCTGAAGTTGTCATTCGATCCACAGCTGTCACTGCCCCTCGGGACCACTGCAGGAGAGAAGCATTATGAGGCTCCCCATTCAATTGTAATAGACCAATGGGAATCCTTCCTCACCATGGAGGATCCTCATTGAACCATCACTCAGTCAACCAATGTCTGCTACTAAAGTCCTAGCTGAGATGTGATTTGCTAAAACATGTCTAGAGATATCCTCTCCAGTACGGATATCATAAGGGATGCAGGCAATAAATACTGTCTGCCAAAAAAGTCCTAGCTGAATCACTGTTAGTATAAACATTTAACATCATTTTAAATGAGTTATGCCCTAAAATAAGTTTTTATAAAAAAAAAAAAAAAAAAAAAAACATGCCTTTTCCAGGCTCAGATTTACAACACAGGATCCTATAGGCACAGATACCCTGGCACCCTAGACTTCGCCCTACATGAACTTAAAAACCCCTGTCGAAACTGCACTGCAAGTGTGCTGGCTGTCCCAGCTGTCATTCCTCCCTTACTTTTGTTGCCTGCTGTGATCATGGCTGAATTCGAGAGTAAAATTCGGATACAATCGAATTCGAATCCGTGATCGGTGTCGATCTTCGAATTCGACTTCTGGATTCATAAAAAAATACCCGTGATCACGGGTGTCACGGAACAGCCGTGAGAAATGAAAACGCAATCGGTTTATTGCGCCAATTGCCATTGATTGTAGTCGGGCAAGCAATCAGAGTCTGACATTCCTGTTTTTTTTAAAAGGCAGTTTTTTTCCCCCCTTTACCAGCTGGCAGGAAACCTGGCCCTGTGACTTGCTAATTAAGCCAGAGGTGTAACACTCAGATGTTAATTAACAAACCAGGAGTCTTTTCAGAGCCAAGGAAGCTAATCCCAGCAGGGGGCTATTCAAAACCTGCTTTCACTCCAGACTATCCGGCACCGACCATGGGCCATCTGAATGCATATGATGTATGGTTTCTTGTCGATTATATGGCAACCGTACATCACACAGCTATGAAATTCATATAGTCTTATTCGGTAAAATCTGGCCATCGGACTGATATGAAATTCATCGTGATAGCCCGTCCGGTTACTGAGGTATGACCCTTCTCAAGAACTGGGTCCGTTGCACTAGCCATGTCTGATGTCATATTAATCTGTATTTTCCGAGAAGTATGAATCTGTTATCCACCTGAATATGACGTGTACCGTTTGTGAGTTATGGCATTTGATAAGTTTAAACCCAAAATCTCTCAGAGGGAAGGAATTGTCATTGGTGGGTAATTCAGAGGGGGCCGGCATTGCCACACCCCAAACCAGCTTCATCAAAAGCATCTGCGAGGGGCTCTTCCCTCATTCCTCCATTTTCCACCTTGATGAACGCACGGCCACCGTGAGGAACAAGTGGTGGCCATTTTGCTTGGATTTTAAATTGAGCTAAAACAAAGAATTTTACCAAGGACTTTATGATTCTTCCCACAAAAGGAAATTTTTAAATGAAACTAAGTATTTTTTTCCTTTTCTTTTTATACTGCGCTAGTATTGTCTCAATAATTGTTGCTTTTAATAATTGTCTGTATATATTAATTATTTATATTGCCCGTGAATAAAAGACTTTATCAAAGTCGTTCACTGTTCCGCTACCCTATTATTCAGCATACACAGAAACTGAACTCAGACTTCTGAAGAGACGATACTGTTGTTACTAGCCAGACAGAATAGAGTGTGTTTAACTATTTTTTATTTGCAGGTCGAGGAATAGCCAGTTAGTGAGTTCCTCTGTCTCAGGAAACAGAGGTGGTGGCAGTTATACCCTGAATTAGTGTGTATTTTGTAATTACCGTACCTAACAGGCTCCCTTCTGGTCGGGCTGCTGCCCAAGTTCCGTCGATTTCCATGCACCGAGTGCGACCAAAACTTGCATGGTCTGTGTGCTGAAACCGATTGGAAGGCAATTTGCGGTCTGACCACTAGGGCTCCTGTGACAATGGGTAAATTCGAATTCGCGAATTCTGAGAGCAACCCTGGTGAGAAAGCCCTGCCCTTGCGAGCTTACAATCTAAAGGAATGGGGGGAGGGGGGGGGGCAAGAGGTGGGATGGTGTACAATATTCAAAGCCTAGAGGCAGGTTATCTGGTAGGAGGAGTACAACTTGGCCAGAGGTCAAAGGCCAACTGGCCTAAGGTAGAGCGTATGATTGACAGAAAAAGTGCGTTTTGAGGGCAGGTTTAAAGATATCAAAAGTTGAAGAGTGATGATTAATGTGTTGTGGCAGAGGGTTCAGAATCAGAATCAGATCAGAATCAGAATTTATTATCGCCAAGTACAATGGTGGATTGTACCCGGAATTGGTTTTGGCGCATACAGGGTCGTTGATGAAGAAACAAGAAATAGCATACAGTTAAGCATGGCACATACATAGGAAAAGCATACATAGGACAACATTACAGCTTGTGCGTACAATTAAGCAGAGTGCAGCATTGCATACAGTTAAGCATGGTACATACATATAAACAATAAAAACAATTAAAGCAAAAATAAAAAAAAAAACAAGACAGAGAGCATTGCAGCATACACGTACAGTTAACGCAATACAACCATAGCAGGACATACACTGATAGCAGGAACAGAAAAGAGTGGGACTGGAGCAGCAGCCTGAGAGCTGATATGAGCGCTGCCATTTTCGGCACTGGACGCTACACAGCGACACGCTCCCAACAAGACAGGTGCTACCGATAGTCCACGGAAGTAGAGAGAAAGCTGAGGGGCATCATGATGGAGGCGGACAGCAGAGTTCACTCGGGTCAGGTTGCCCAAGGAGTAGCGCTCCTGATTTCAAGTCCGCACGGCTGGGTAATGAGGGTGCAGACACAGTGGGGGCCCTGTGGGGCCAGGGGGCACCTTTGCTGGGCAGCAATGGTGGACGTGGGGCCAGGGGCAATGGTGGACGTGGGGCCAGGGGCCACCCCGGCTGGGCAGCAGCAGTGGTGGACAGGCCAGGGGGGTTTACCTTTGGTGGTGGCAGGATGCTGATGCCCAGATGCAGCAGGCAGCATCACCTCCTCTGTGGCTGCGATGGGGCAGCATCGGGCCCTCCATTGATGGTGGCGTGGCCGTGCTGGTGACCTGATCTCAGGGTGACCTGTGGTGGAGGGAGTCCAGCAGGGGCCGGGGCTGCGATGGCCGTTCCCTTGGTGACTGGGGAAGCCACTGCAGTATAGGCCTCCTCTGCACGCGGGGAGTGTCCCACATGCCCGTGCTGGTGTCCTGGTCTCAGGGCGACCCGTGGTGGAGGGGGTCCGACAGCCCCAGCAATCCTGGCTGCGGACAAAGGGTAACCTGCCCGGCGATGGGGTGGTCTCTGGCGGCGGCCCTGGACGGCTGCTGATGGCGGCTGGAGCAGCCACCGGCCCCTGAAAATGTCGGAGTGGCGGCGCACGTGCTTAGCCCGCATGGCGGCCTCTTCCTAGGCGGCAGCCCCAGACGGCTGAGGGCAGTGTCGTTGCTGCCCTTCTCACTGTGGTCCCCGGCAGGAGAGATAGACCGCGGACAGCGTGGAGGCGAGCGGCGTCCCGGCTCCCCTGGCTGCAGCGAGTGGCGTCCCAGCTCCCGGCTCCCCTGGCTACTACGAGCGGCGTCCAGGTTCCCCTGGCTTCAGCGATCCCCACCACGAGCACCTCTGAGGCCCCTGCATGATCCCCAGGTGGGTGGAGGTGGTCAGGAGGTTGCCAGCGGGGAATTAGGGGGAAATAAGAGAAAAGGACCGGAGCCCTGTGGCCGTGGCGTCCTCGCATGGCGCCATCTGGGGTGAAGCACGAGCAAAATCTTGTATACGTGACTTATGTCCTTCACGTCATTTTCTTTGATTCTGATATGGGACTTTTTGATACACCTTCGGAAGTAAACCTTCCTTCACCCCGCCCGGATAATTTCCGCCCCACACTAACATGACAAATATTGGAATTGTGACAGTCGACCATATGCCCTTGACACAAAAACGTCTGCAGGATGCTTGTTGTCGCGAGCAGAGATCAGCGTGATGTGGGTAAGAGGAACAGAGAGAGGAGAGGGCATGAAAAGTGGAGATCAAAGATCGGTGACACTGATGAAAGGCATGCAGAGGAGGAATTAGCAATGATGAAAGCTGAATTAAAACGCCAAGATTACTGGGAGAAAAGATAAAGAACTGCTCTTTCCCGCCAGATAATTATAGCACTGTGGTACAGGCTTCAAGAATGTTCAGAGACTTATTATAGTTAATTGAAAAGAAAGGAAATTGTAAGAAAATATAATTTTCCAAGAAACCCCAAAGACCCGACAGTGATCTATAGAGGCAAATTTGCCCAGAAAATTCAAACCTCCTTTTAGCCAATAATAAAGAAAACAATTAGGAAGAAATAGGAATGAACAGGTTACTTTGTCAGTCAGGATATGTACTGTGGATGGGGGATTGATCAACAGAAGTGTGGTTCCAGAAACACACAATAAAATAACATTATAACCCAATGAGACACATACAGCTTGAATGTCTCTGGAGTATGGAAAACAAACTAAGTGGAAGTGCATACAAAAATATTTATTAACCACTCAAGGACCACAGGCTTTACCCCCCCCCCCTCCCCCACCCTAGTGACCAGGCTATTTTTTATAAATTAGGCCACTGCAGCTTTAAGGGCTAGCTGCATGGTCGTACAACTGAGCACACAAGTGATTCCCCCCCCCCCCCCCCCCCTTTTCAGTCAACCAACAGAGCTTTCTGTTGGTGGTCTGTGATCGCTGCTGCAGGCTATTGTTTGTTTTTTTAATTAATTTATTTCTCATTTTTTTAAACAAAACTTACTTTTTTTAATTTTTTTTCCTGCCCCTCCCCCCCCCCCCGCTCTATATTGTGAATAGATGGCGGTTTCGCTTGCTAACAGTCTTCTAGCGGTGATCGCCAATGGGAGGCTGTGGTGGAGCGGAGCTCCGTCATTCAAGCGGAGATGCGCACGCGATCTCCTACAACACACGCCCCCAGAACTTCATGCCAATTGGCGTTGAGTGGTCCTGGGGGAGCCGCCGTGTTCACGCCAATTGGCGTGGAGCGGTCAGCAAGTAGCTAAAGGACCATGTATTACCAGTGCTACAGTAGTTAAGAACTGGTGCTTTAATAAATAAATTTTAGGTGCTCCCACTTAGTTTGCTTTTCCTAATTTAATTCATGCAGAATTTATCAGAGCATGAAATTTGGGCACCAGCGGCTAATGGACGATTTGGGGCGCCCCGTAGAAGCTAATGCATGTATCGGCTATAAGGGGCCCAAAGCAGAAAATTGGTTGCGTGATATTTATCGTTTTGAAAATCGCAGCATTGTAATTTTTGAAAATTTCTATTGTTTGAAAAAATTAGAACTTTATTATTTTTGACATTTTTAATGTTTAGTAGAAATTTTGTAGAAATTATTCATTTTTGGAAGTTATCAGTTTAAAGTTTATAATTTTTAGTATTAAGGCGTCAGGAAGGGGGTTTAGGGATAGGGGTCAGGAAGGGGGTTTAGGGATAGGGGTCAGGAAGGGGGGTTTAGGGTAAGGTGTCAGGAAGGGGGTTTAGGGTAAGGTGTCAGGAAGGGGGTTTTAGGGTTAGAAATCAGGAAGGGGGGTTTTAGGGTTAGGTGTCAGAAAGGGGGGTTTAGGGTTAGGTGTCAGGATGGGGGGGGGGGTTAAAGGTTAGACGTCAGGAGGGGGGGTTTAGGGTCATGCGTCAGGAAAGGGGGTTTTAGGGTTAGGTGTCAGGAAGGGGGGTTTTAGGACTAGGCGTCAGCAGCCCAGCTAAAGCTAACAAAATTTTGGGATGCATTAAAAGGGAAATAAAAACTCGAGATGCTAGCATAATATTGCCCCTGTTTAACTCTCTAGTAAGGCCACATCTGGAATATGGAATTCAGTTCTGGGCACCACATTACAAAAAAGATATTGCAGTTTTAGAGCAGGTGCAGAGACGAGCAACAAAATTGATACGTGGGATGGAAGGTCTCACTTATCAAGAAAGGTTAGATAAACTGGGTTTATTTAGTCTAGAGAAAATACGCCTTAGAGGGGATCTAATTAACATGTATAAATACATCAGAGGGCAATATAATAGCTTGGCGGATGAGCTTTTTGTCCCTCGGCCTTCTCAAAGGACTAGAGGACATGATCTGCGCATGGAGGAAAAACGTTTTAGCCATTTATTTAGGAAAGGGTTCTTTACAGTTAGAGTGATTAAGATGTGGAATGCATTGCCACAGGAAGTCGTTATGGCAAACTCTATACCTGCATTTAACGGGGGCTTATGCTGGGAATACACGTTTCGTTTTTGCCTTCGTTTTAGCCTTCGTTTCGATTGTGCCTTTTGTCCTTTTCGTTCCCGAAATAATCGAACGTACGGTTAATATCACCACCCACGGTTTCGTTTTTTTTTTTCGATTCTGATGGTTTTGTTTTTCCAATGATCGAAGGCTGCAAAGAAACGAAACGAAAATCCCTTTTTACAGGGACGGACTAACATAAACGAACATATAATCGATCTGAACAGCCATCAAGCCTACCAATGGCTCGATTAGATGGATAAAGAGAGATAATATCAAACATGTTAGATCACTAGTCGTTCGTTTTTGGGGTCTATTAATCGAAACTATAATGAGATTATGACTATTTTCACATACGTTTTCAACACTCGATTCGTTTACTGAACGAATCGAAGGCTAAAACGAAGGCAAAAACGAAACGTGTATTCCCAGCATTAGATGCTTTCCTTGTGTTGAAAGACATCCATGGCTACAATTACTAGGTAATGCCTAATGATGTTGATCCAGGGATTTTATCTGATAGCCATCTGGAGTCGGGAAGGAATTTTTCCCTTTAGGGGCTAATTGGACCATGCCTTGTAAGGGTTTTTTCGCCTTCCTCTGGATCAACAGGGATATGTGAGGGAGCAGGCTGGTGTTGTACTTTATACTGGTTGAACTCGATGGACGTATGTCTTTTTTCAACCAAAATAACTATGTAACTATGTAAGGGGGGGTTCAGGGTTAGGTGTCAGGAAGGGGAGTTTAGGGTTAGGTGTCAGGAAGAGCAAATTCTGTGTGAGAGTAGGGTTAGGAGAGTAGGGTTAGGTTAAGTTATACGGTGGGTTTTATGGTTAGGCGTCAGAAAGGGGGGGTTTAGGGTTAGGCATCAGGAAGGGAGAGTTCTGTGTGAGAGTAGCGTTAGGTTGTAGTGAAATATTGTTAGCTGTAGTAAAATATTGTTAATTTATACTGATCTCATATTACAATAATTTATAATATTTACATTTTAAAATCGAAGAATACTAACAATATTCTTATGAAGAAAAGCAGGCCCCCATTTTTCCTCACCCCCCCCCCCCCCCTTTTTCATAGTACATAGTAATTCTTGGGGAGAATTTATTTGGAAAACTGCTGGTTCTCTTTTTAGCTCTCTAGTATGTCAATTTTGGCGTCTCTAAATGATATGTTTTGCCTTAGATTAGAGGGTGCTGTAATGTGGTTCTGTTCCCAACAACTGTGGGCTGAACCGGGGAAAATGTAGGGCTTTTGTGGCCACAGGAGGCAGCCTCCAGGTAAGCTTACTGTAGAGTCTTATATATCCAGTTATGTGTCTAACTGCAGATGGGCATAGTTATCATTTGCAAGCATTTCTGGACTGTTAGTACAGAAACCTCATAGTGAGAATGACTTTGATTAGACAGACATCAGGCTATTACTATAAACTATGTACTATGTGTACCACAGATACCATATTATCTTTTGTATTTATTTTCCATTCAGGTTTGCTTTACGTCAAGTATATTTAGAGAAGCAGCTAGCTTGACTGGCAGATCCCAAGATAATAGAGTCACCTTGAGATGAAATAGATTGTACTTGGGAGAGCTCAACTTATAGAACCACAGATAATAGAGTCACCTTGAGAAACAAAAGACTCTGCCCGGGAGATCATGCTTATCCTGTTTATCTTTAGCACAACAAGAGGTATAGAAACATCTTCTGGCAGGTTATTAAATGTGAAGTCAAGTGATCTTTCAAAGTGCATTGTAAGTGAAGGACAAAAACTGTATATACAGTATATAAACAACTGATATAGCTTATGGGATATGTTTTTGTAACACTTTTTAGAAACCCTTTTCTTCAATGTGCCAAAATTGCCGGCAGTGGATCATGGCACCACAAATGCCTGCCCCTTATTACTGGACACTCCACCAGGCCAGTAGAGTTGGGCCGAACCTCCGATTTTAGGTTCGCGAACCTGGTTCGCGAACCACCGCGGAAGGTTCGGTTTGCGTTAAAGTTCGCGAACCGCAATAGACTTCAATGGGGATGCGAACTTTGAAAAAAAAAATAATTATGCTGGCCACAAAAGTGATGGAAAAGATGTTTCAAGGGGTCTAACACCTGGAGGGGGGCATGGCGGAGTGGGATACATGCCAAAAGTCCCGGGGAAAAATCTGGATTTGACGCAAAGCAGCGTTTTAAGGGCAGAAATCACATTGAATGCTAAATGACAGGCCTAAAGTGCTTTCAAACATCTTGCATGTGTATACATCAATCAGGTAGTGTAATTAAGGTACTGCTTCACACTGACACACCAAACTCACCGTGTAACGCACCGCAAACAGCTGTTTGTGTAGTGACGGCCGTGCTGGACTGGTGCGCACCATGGCGAGAGTGCAGGTTTTGGTATACAGGTATACAGGAACAGGTATACAGTGGCGGGTCCACTGAACAGAACAGGTATGCAGTGGCGGGTTCACTGAACAGGTATACAGTGGCGGGTTCACTAAACAGAACAGGTATACAGTGGCGGGTTCACAGAACAGGTATGCAGTGGCAGGTTCACTGAACACAACAGGTATGCAGTGGTGGGTTCACAGAACAGGTATGCAGTGGTGGGTTCACAGCACAGGTATGCAGTGGTGGGTTCAATGAACAGGTATACAGTGGCGGGTCCACTGAACAGAACAGGTATGCAGTGGCAGGTTCACTGAACAGGTATGCAGTGGTGGGTTCACAGCACAGGTATGCAGTGGTGGGTTCACTGAACAGGTATGCAGTGGTGGGTTCAATGAACAGGTATACAGTGGCGGGTCCACTGAACAGAACTGGTATGCAGTGGCAGGTTCACTGAACAGGTATACAGTGGTGGGTTCACAGAACAGGTATGCAGTGGTTGGTTCACAGAACAGGTATGCAGTGGTGGGTTCACAGCACAGGTATGCAGTGGTGGGTTCAATGAACAGGTATACAGTGGCGGGTCCACTGAACAGAACAGGTATGCAGTGGCAGGTTCACTGAACAGGTATGCAGTGGTGGGTTCACAGCACAGGTATGCAGTGGTGGGTTCACTGAACAGGTATGCAGTGGTGGGTTCACAGCACAGGTATGCAGTGGTGGGTTCACAGCACAGGTATGCAGTGGTGGGTTCACAGCACAGGTATGCAGTGGTGGGTTCACAGCACAGGTATGCAGTGGTGGGTTCAATGAACAGGTATACAGTGGCGGGTCCACTGAACAGAACAGGTATGCAGTGGCAGGTTCACTGAACAGGTATGCAGTGGTGGGTTCACAGCACAGGTATGCAGTGGTGGGTTCACTGAACAGGTATGCAGTGGTGGGTTCACAGCACAGGTATGCAGTGGTGGGTTCACAGCACAGGTATGCAGTGGTGGGTTCACAGCACAGGTATGCAGTGGTGGGTTCACAGAACAGGTATGCAGCCAGACAGGAACAAGTTAAGCCTAACTAATCTTTCCCTGAGAGACAGTCTGCAGCAGCTCGCCCTACTCTCACTAACGCAGGCAGCCTGCCTTATATAAGGGGGGGTGGGGCTCCAGGGGCTAGTGTAGCCTAATTGGCTACACTGGGCCTGCTGACTGTGATGTAGAGGGTCAAAGTTGACCCTCCATGTGCATTATGGGGCGAACCGAACTTCCGCAAAGGTTCGCCTGCGGGACGCGAACGCGAACCTCTGAAGTTCACATGGAACCGTTCGCAGGCGAACCGTTCGGCCCAACTCTACAGGCCAGGGGGTGTCTAAAGAGCCTCCAACCCACCAGCTGTGAGCACAGTGCTTTTGCAAGAAGGGGGCTATGTCGCCTCTTGTTGTGAAGCAACCCACTGGTGAGTTCCACTGAAGTTAATTTTACAGCTGGTTCACACGGAGACGCTTGGCAGCGTTTACCGCCAAGTGTTCGGGATTCGTCGGCTAAACACTCCCATTCAAGTGAATGGGAGCGTTTAGCATTGCGCGGTTACCGGTGATTACCGTAGATTGTGCATACGCGGCGTTCCGATCCCGATTTACCGCGTCGTTTCAGCCGGCCCTAGAAACCGCATGCGGCTTCTAGGGCCGCCTAGCCCCGCGTCTTCATGTCCCTTTGTGGGGACGAAAAGCGCCAATCGCGACGGGAAGCTGATGATTACTGCTGAAATTGATCAAGAAATGGCCTTGTGACGCCGCATCAGACCTCGCTGGTCTGACACTGTCCCCTAATGTGTCATTTGCCCCCCCCCATGCCCAGTGTACTACAGTATATTACCTGTCCGTGACCGCCGCTTGTCCTCCGCTGGCTCCGGGCGAACTCCTTGCTCTATACAAGTGCCCCACTTGGTTGCCGGAGTAATGGGACCGCATGTGTGACGTCACACACTTGCCTGCATGTCTGCCGACAACCACATGGGGTGCGTGTTTGGAGCAAACTGTGAGCTAAACTGTAAGTAATGTATAGTGCACTGAAGGGCACATTAGGGGGGGCAGCATTGGGGGTTTTGTCGCATTCGTCGCTCGTCCCAATATTGCTCATTGTTACCGCCGCGCACCCAATCAAGCAAGTCGGCCCTACATCTTTCAGCAGTCCGACTGGTTAAAGTGATTTATTTCGGCACAAAATTGGTCGCATTGTCGATTGGGCATGCTCTTGGCAGCACCCATTTTGATACGATTCCGATTATAATAATGGAATTCGATGGTCGATCGGCCGCCAAGTCGCCTGATGTATGCAGAACCGGGACAAGGTCCTTCAGCACCCAAGGCTGAGACAGCAAAGTGCGCCCCTCCATCCCTCCCACCCCAGCCGTCACACACTAATTGCTATTAGACTAAGAGGCGCCCCAGGGCCCCCAACAACCCCAACACCTTAATCTCTAGTTATCTGGCTTGCAGTCACTGCTATGTATGTCCTTTTCTTATTTCTTTGTGCTTCAAACACAATTGGGAATGACAGCTGAATGAATTGTGCGCCCCCTCCTATCTGCGCCCTGAGGCTGGAGCCTCTTCAGCCTCTGCCTCGGCCCGGCCCTGGATGTATGGAACCGTGTGGTTTGTAGTGAAAATATTTCGGCTTGATTGTGGTTTGCTACTACACTCTGCCTAGTTGTCCTTGCTTTATTGCATAAGGCCATACGACTGCTCGGACTGTGTTATTAAATAAGTCCATATGTTGCGCTTGGTTATTAAATGAGGCCGTATGACTCTCTGCAGGGCGTTATTAAATAGGCCCATATGTGCAGCTGGGGAAAGCAGCGCGCTGAGCGAGCGGGATCCGTCCTCCCAGAGATGTAATGACCTGGATGTTAGCACACAGACCCGTCTGAATTCAGGTCACTTTGACATGACGAATGGGTTTCCACTGATCCGTGCAAGAGTGACACTTACCATCTCATTGTGCAAAATTACTAAATTATTTATGTCTTCTATAGACTGCATTATTTTTTTATGCATATGCAAATGTATAAAATACAATATAACCCTCACAAAAAACAAGCGAGTATATATTTATTTATTCATTTGATTTATATAGTGCCAGCATATTACCCAGAATACACAATACCAGAATACACAATACAGATAATAAGCAATAAAGTACAGAATGTCAGATCATACACTGGAGTAATAGTCACAGTAATTCAAGTTCACCTTATTCTGTGAGCGGGATGCATGATCAAGTAGGATAAACAAGGTGGGAGGGCCCTGCCAAAGGCTTACAATGTAAAAGGAGAGGGGGTGGTGACAGGATCAGAGGTGTAGCTATGGGTGGGCAAGGGGGGACATGTGTCCCTGGGAGCAGCACTGTGAGGGTGCTCAGCATGACCATTGCTCCCCCACATGCATGAGAGGTGGCTCGCTGGTTGCCCGAAGTGCCCCTGCTTCTCTCCCTCCATCTGCAGAAGCACTAACAGCAGCAGAATAAGGCTATCTAAAGGGGGCACATCTGGCTAACTAAACAGGGTGAAGGGGGCACATCTGGCTAACTAAAGGGGCACACATTTGGCTATTTAAAGGTGGACACATTTGGCTATCTGAACGAGGTAAGGGGGCACATATAGCTATCTAAATAACTTTTGACTCCACCCATGAGCATGATCACATTCTGATGTGTGGCCACGCTCATTTAGTTCAGAGGGGGGTACAAAAACTGTCTTTGTCCCCGGGCACTGAAAATGCTTGCTACACCTCTAGACTAGAAATGGCCCCAACGGTTTGCCGGCGAACGGTTCCAGGCGAACTTTCGGTGGTTTGCGTTCGCAAGCGAAGGCGAACTTTTGCAGAAGTTCGATTCGCCCCCATAGTGCACCATTAGGGTCAACTTTGACCCTGTAAATCACAGTCAGCAGGCCCATTGTGTGTAGCCCCATCAGGCTACACTCACTCCTGGAGCCACTCCCCCCCTTATATAAGGCAGGCTCCGGCGGCCATTACACTCACTTGTGTGCCTGCTATAGCGAGAGAAGGGCGAGCTGCTGTAGATTGTTTCTCCTAGGGGAAGATTAGTTAGGCTCTTGGCTTGTTAGCTTGCTCCTTGCTGATTCTTATTGCTATAATAGCACCCCACAACAGCTCTTTTGAGAGCTAATCTTGTTCTTAAGATCTATTTTTTTTTTGTGTGTGTCCCAATGACACTTTTCAAGAGAGAGGCGGGGTAGTGGATATACCCCAGGTGCGATCAGGCCACCCACTTTCTGCTGGGCTGCTCCCGAGTGCCACTGAAAAAAATACAAGAAAAAGAAGGGGCGCTCTCAGCTTTCAAGTTGCAGTATGGAGTAAGCTTCCAGGACAGGTCTCACCTGTTTGAAGTTTGGCCAGTACAGCGTACACGGCCACGTTTAGCGTCTGTCCCTCTCTGCCGAGCCGGGGACCAAGCTCTCCAAGTCCGATAGGGCGGATGTGATGTCACTCCCTCCTGCGTATTTCCTGGATGGTAGTCATAGAAACCAGGGCTCGCTTCCTATACAATGACACAGCGAGCGGCGCCTGTACGCTGGGAAATGGGGATGGATAGTGGCAAAAAGGAGCCACAATAAGGCTCAATTGGGCTAAAATTATTTATTAAAATTGACAACGCGTTTCACGGAGGATCAGCCTCCGCTTTTTCAAGTCTCCTTGACTTGACTCCTTATTGCCACTATCCATCCCCATTTCCCAGCGTACAGGCGCCGCTCGCTGTGTCATTGTATAGGAAGCGAGCCCTGGTTCCTATGACTACCATTCAGGAAATACGCAGGAGGGAGTGACGTCACATCCGCCCTATCGGACTTGGAGAGCTTGGTCCCCGGCTCGGCAGAGAGGGACAGATGCTAACCGTGGCCGTGTATGCTGTACTGGCCAAACTTTAAACAGGTGAGACCTGCCCTGGAAGCTTACCCAATGACACTTTTGTTGCATAGACAGCCTTGGTAACTCATACTGTGTGTGTGCCACTGCCAGCCAGGCCCAGCACATTCAGTGGCTACCTGTGTGACAGGTGCACATTGTAATACCCAGTACTGCATATACCTAGTACCTGTTGTGTTTAGTGAACCCACCTTATCACTGCATATACCTACCTTTTGTGTTGAGTGAACCCACCTCACTGCATATACCTACCTTTTGTGTTGAGTGAACCCACCTCACTGCATATACCGACCTTTTGTGTTGAGTGAACCCACCTCACTGCATATACATAGCTGTTGTGTTCAGTGAACCCACCTCAAAGCCGACTACCTGGCCTTGAGTGTGGATGTAGACACTGTGAGCAGCGATGATGAACCCTTGGACTACTGGGTGTGCAGGCTTGACCTGTGGCCAGAGCTGTCCCAATTTGCCATCCAACTTCTGTCTTGCCCTGCCGCAAGCGTCCTGTCAGAAAGGACCTTCAGCGCAGCTGGAGGCATTGTCACTGAGAAGAGAAGTCGCCTAAGTCACAAAAGTGTTCAGTACCTCACCTTTATCGAAATGAATGAGGCATGGATCTCGGGGGGCAATCACTTCACTTCACTTCAAGGCTCATATGTATCAATTGGGGTGTAAACTTAATACTCACCATAGCGATGCAGAAAGATAGATCCAGTGACACCCTCGATGATGAGCGCTCCCTGTTTCATCTTCCTGCTGGAGGGTATTTGAAACATCCCGGGATGTTATATGACGGGCACGAACGGGAAGTCAACCGATCAGGGTACTTTGTACGAAGTCGTCGGAGATCTTAAAGGTCTGATCCGCCATGACGGTCGTTATCGCAGCACGACACTAAATGAAGGTCGATTACGATTTTAAATTACTGCAAACTGTAAAAAAAAAAATATATAATACATTGAAAGGACCAATCAAAATTAAAATCACTAATCGCAAATCGCTATCACAATCCCTGACAAGAAGCTTACACTTTTTAAAATCACTACTAAAATTGCCAGAAAACACTAATTAAAAACGCTAGCGTTTGCGCTAGAGATTTGTAGTGGGTTCCAGGCCTTAGGATAGAAGTGGGCTTAGACCTACCAAATGCATTGCCAGTGCTAATAAAATTGATTAATTATATGAATTTGTCTTCAACCGAGGTAAGCCACTTCAACTTTTTCTCATTTTATTGTTTTTAACGAAGTTTTCGTGTGCCTCTTCCCCTCTCTTGTGCATTTACACCCTACTTTGGAGGGGTGTTCTAGTTGGTCCCTTGTGGCGTCATCACCAAGTGGACCTTATAGTCTCTTCTTATTAGAGTGTGACCATCATCCGGTCAGCTGGATACCCGAGTGGAATTTGGTTTATTGATCTCCCCTCGCCTTCAGTGGTTGGTTGCCCTTCTGCAACCTCCCTTTGTGAGTATCCTTTTTCACCGCTTACAATTAATCTCCCACTGTTTTGTGACTTACTGCACCATTTGGGATCCTGCTGTCTTTGTGTTTTTGGTTTTTTATGGTGCTCGCTGATCACCCCCCAAGCTATTGAACAGCTTTTCTTACTTTGTTTCAACCAACCTTAGCAGTCATTTTTGGCACACAGGCCCCTGTAATTTCGCGTCTGCTCTTTAGATGACAATACAGTAGAATCCCGGTTATCCAAACTCAACTAACTAGCAGTCTCTCAACCAACCAGCACAAATTGCCGGCAATACTCACTGCGGTAAATGCCAACTTTTTAGGCTGTTTGAGGGCTCTGCTGTGCTTAACAGGGATGAGCAGAAACTACGCCAGTGCGAATTTATGCATCGTAGTTCGCACCTACGTATCGTAGTTCGTAGGTGAAGTTTCAGAACTACGCTTATGAATTTACGCGTAGCTTACGCTCACTATGCGTAGTAAACATGTGTATTGCGTAGTGAACTACGAATGCGTTACTCGCATCTAATTTGCATAGAAGAGTTCCCGGTATAAGCAATTAAAGAGGAATTAATGCGTAGAATTTTTTGCATGCGGGCATAAGCATTCGCATACACTACGCTTCGCACTATGCGTAATTGCGTATTTTAACGCGTAGTATACAAATTGCATGCAAAGCGAATATTTGATTTCGTATTTCCAATTCTTTGTGATATGTGTGACAAGGGATATGGTTAGAGGTGTGGAAGGGCGTGTCTTAAAGTGTCCCTCCTTCTTATGTCAAAATCTTGGGAGGTATGCTGATTGGCAGTGGCGTAGCTAAGGATCTATGGGCCCGGTGCAAGTTTTACATGGGGACCCCCCAAGCACTCTATACATAATAATTGATACGGTGCATCAAAACCAGCCAAGGACAACCACAGTGTCACAGGTGCAAGACGGGGATGGGGGACAGTTTGTTAATGATTACTACTATTCAAAGTATCTATAGAAGTGATTATTACCAGCACAGGACTAATAGTCTTGCTTGAGGGAGGGCCCCTTGGGGCCTCCCTGGCCCAAGGGCCCCGATGTGGTCGCTACCTCTGCACCCCTTATTGCTATGCCACTGTGGATCGGGAAGCTCAGCTAGGGGCTCTGGGCTAGTGACAAGTTGCACACAAAGGATTGAGTTCCGATTCCAAGTGCAATAGTTGTGTATCTAGGTTAAAGTGACACTAAAGTAAAAACTAAAACAACCCACTTTTGATATAATGAATTGTATGTGTAGTACGGATAATGAATCAAACATTAGTAGGAAAGAAAAGAGTCTCATATTTTTATTTACAGTTATATAGCTTTTTATTTTTTATAACATTGCACCATTCTGTCATATTTGCAATTTACAAACCATACTCTGTATTTTAAACTATGAAACAGAGCAGAGCTAATGAACCTTTGAACTTCCCTGCTGTAAAACCTTCTCTGAAGCTGTCTCTCACTGTTTCTTTGATGTATAAGTGCTTCAGAAAACAGGACTGTATCTGCCCAAAGTTGGGTCCAATAGCACAGAGAAGATCTTTTGCATAGATAACAACTGAAGCTCCTTAAAGTGTAACCGAGCCAAAGCTGACCTCAAGATCCTATTGAGGCTTCCCTCTTTATTTTAATGTCTCTCATTGGCTAATCAAATTGGGGTAGCACAGCTCCTCTTCCATGTACATTGCCGCGCAATAGCCGACTGAGCTCACCCACGCATGCGCAATAAGCCAGAGGCGTGGTCTCCGTGCTACTGCGCATGAGCGAGCGGGCTCACAAGGCTACAGCACAGCCATTAATATGGAAGGGAAGCTGCGTGGCCCTGATTCATAGGGTGGCCACGCTTTATGAGGGGGCGGGGGGGCTGTGGACAAGAGAGAGGTTTCACTTTAACTCTTCCTGTACTGGAAATAATATAAAACTCTTTTCTTTACTACTAATGTTCTATTTCTTAGCTGTACTACACATACCCTTCTTTGGGCTTGATTCACTAACCGGCACTAAGTGTTAGCGCCTGAGTAAAAAAGAGTTTTCCGGTGCTAAGCCGGTTAGTGTGCCTTATCTGAGGTTAGTGTGCCTTATCTGAGTTAGTGTGCCTTAAGTAGTTTTGTGCACAGTAAAAGATGGACAAAGCTACATCGCAAACTGCAGACAAGACTAACCTCAGACAAGGCACACTAACCTCAGATAAGGCACACTAACCTCAGTTAAGGCACACTAACCTCAGACAAGGCACACTAACCTCAGATAAGGCACACTAACCTCAGATAAGGCACACTGACCTTAGACAAGGCACACTGACCTCAGACAAGGCACACTAACCTCAGATAAGGCACACTAACCTCAGATAAGGCACACTAACCTCAGATAAGGCACACTAACCTCAGACAAGGCACACTAACCTCAGACAAGGCACACTAACCTCAGATAAGGCACACTAAACTCAGATAGGGCACACTAACCTCAGATAAGGTTAGCACTGTAGTTTGTGCCCACTAAGTGATAAGGCACACTAATCGGCTTAGTGCTGGTTAGTGAATCAAGCCCTTTATCTCATAAGTTTATTTTCAGTTCAGATTCCCTTTAATTTCAACTCATTTTACTGACATCAGCACCACAAACAGCACCCTCTGCCTCTGCACACATTTATGAATGTTTGTCTAGAGATCAATTTGCCTATGTTGGATTTTTTTTCACATGAGCTTTGGGGTAACGTTAATGGAAGTGTACACTTGGCTAAACTGTCACCCTGGAACTGAAGTCATCAGCCTAAATAGTGGAACCACTTCTCTATTTCCCTCCGGCGACCTGACAGAAGGCCATGAGTGGCTCTTAGGCCCAAGGGAGAGACTGGAAGGTGAATTTCAGGATGCCCAGTGCTGGAATTTCCCTGCTTAGTGGTAAACCTGACAGTTGACAGAGACAGTTAATGTCAGCTGCATGCATGATAAGCTGAGTGCAACATCAGCAATTCAGCATAGTGATATATCTGGAAAGGGGCAAGATCACTTATGCAGTATATGATTGCATTATTCATTTGGCTGTATAGTTGAAGCATTGCACAAAAAATGTATAAAAATACAGTAGTGAAATTAACTTCCTACAGTGGCTACTGGTTTTTTATATAGTCATTCTAAACATCATCTCAGTGTTAGGTTTGAAGCCCCCACAAAGTTGTCTACGGTAATACCTGAAATCAGAGCTGGTCAAATATGCTCTTGCCCAATATTAAACTTGGTTGTTGTTATTATTACTAATTTCTAAAATAGCATACTCCTCTAAGGTACTGTACAGAGTGAGAAACACTATATAGGAGAGAACAGAGGCGCCAAAAGGATAATTTGGGTTTTAAATGAGCTTAAAAGCCAAAAATTTGGTAATTAGAGGAGGCAGTGGTGGACTTACCCCCTCCAAGCAGACACAACACGACTGTACATTCAGTCTATTTATTAACGAACTCCAGATAAAACAAAGCAACGCGTTTCACGGGTCAGCACCCGCTTCCTCAGGCAATAGAAAAAGGAGTTACAGCTGCAAATGACAGAGATCAGAGGGTATATTGTTTCTGCTATGATACATCCTACATTTAAAGCTTCGATCAATGAGTGACAAACATGTGCAACATAATATGGTATATTGGCAGTAAAGGTACAGTATTTTGTATTATAGAATTGTTATGTTGGTGGGTTGTGTTGGAGGGGGGAAAAAATGGGAGGGGAGGAGAACCACACAGGGGTGGGGGATGGGGGAAACCTGGGGGAAGGGGGGGGGGAGGGGGAGAGGCCTAGGGAAAGTTGTGTATCAGGAGGAGGGAGTGGGGGGAGGGGGGGGAGGAAGGGGTTTATCAATTATAGCCATGGGACGTGCAAGTTACAGATCAAGTAGCAAAAGAGGTGACTGTAGATCAAAGGTAGTAAAAGAGTGTGAATGGCAGCAAAACAAACGAAACAGTGGCAGCAGAACATACCTGTAAGGCTTGGTGGTGTATTCTCCACAGTCAGCATGCAACGCATGAGCTGGCGTGGAGGAGGTACACACACTAGCACCAGGAAACAGGCTATCCCTAGTATAGTGGAGGGGAGGACTGACTCCAATAGGAGATTGTGGCGCACAGAGCCGGTGCAGATCTGACAGCCACAAACAATGCTTTTGTTATAACGTCTCAGCGCAAAGTAGCGCTGAGCGCATAAACCAGAACTGAGGAGATCAGGACAGGTAGACAGAATGAACGCTTGCTAGCTAGCGGCTACTTAGCGACAGCAAGCGTCCAAAACCAGACAGACTGGAATGAGGCAGCCAATGCGATGCGGCGATGGCGTGCCTCACAAAGACAGGACAGGATAGTCAAAAAATAGCAGGATTAAGATAGATGAACGTAACACAGATAAATATACAATAAGTATGTTTTCCTAGCGTATTACAATTACAGCTATCAATGAAACTATTTGTAACGTCTGACTAACATATGTATATATCGGCAATGAACCGATATATGACATAAGCAGGAACGCTGACTAGGAATGGAGTAACACAGGGAACAGGACTCAGAAGGATTCGCTATCTCTTCGCAGAGATGAACGCAATCCACAAACGGTAACAGAACAGGATTCAGAAGGATTCGTTATCTCTTCGCAGAGATGAACGCAATCCACAAACAGTAACAGAACAGGATTCAGAAGGATTCGTTATCTCTTCGCAGAGATGAACGCAATCCACAAACAGAACCAGGAGCAGGGTAACTACCTCAGCACGGGTGGTCACGGTACGCGCAACCTACCAAAACGTGCTGGAAAGCTGACTAACTGCACACAGGATATAAACAGTTCGTGTACGTATACATCAGCGACACTGATGTATCAACGTAACACAAATACAAGGAAAATAATAAACGTGCTGGTATGCATATATATTGGCAATGAACCAATATATGATGCAAAGACCAGCAAAGTATCTTTATAACAAGAAACACGATCGGGGGCTAAAGCGACAGCAAGGCAGGCTTAAGCTGAAGCTATGAAAATCCAAGGAAACCCTGCAGGAAGCAGATCTTTATACTGAGGTCATCCAATGGGAGCAGACATGCAGATTCCCACACAGGTGAATGATAATCAGTCACAAGCTGACAGCAGGGAAAGACAGACAAAGCTATGCAGCTTGCATGGAAATAGATCAGAACTGCCTGAGCTGCAGCACTACTACTTCCAGCAATAGCTGCTGCAGCAGCGATCATTACAATACCCCAGTATGGGGTTAAACATTTAATTTAATTTAATAGTGAATTTCTCAACCAACATCAGACCACTTTTTTTTTTTTTTTAATACAAATGTGACATAGACCTTTTATTCTGACCTTTTACTCTGTACTTTTAATATTATAAACTATATGTTGTATGTATATTCATGTATATGCTTTTTATCAAGACCTGGTTAATCTCTGCTATTTATTATATCTTTTTGGCAAATGTTGTAGTTACTGCTGTGTATCTGGGCCACCTCCAACATGGTGACCCATCAGTACTGAGAACCAGGCATGCCTTTTCCAAGATGGCGGCCTGACTCCTCTTTAAAAGGGTAAGTCCTTGTATGCTCCGCCCACTGATGATGCACTTCCTCTCCCCAGTTGATGTCACATCCTGAACACTACTTAGCATGCTCAGACACTCTCTGCCATTACAGAGGTGCTGAGTGTTGTTTGTTTTGCTAGATGGTAAGTCCTGGTGGGTACACCCACTTACATTTTGTCTTTACTGCTGCCATCTGTAATTTTTAACCCCATACTGGGGTATGTTCTGCTGCCACTGTTTCGTTTGTTTTGCTGCCATTCACACTCTTACTACCTTTGATCTACAGTCACCTCTTTTGCTACTTGATCTGTAACTTGCACGTCCCATGGCTATAATTGATAAACCCCTCCCCCCCCACTCCCTCCTCCTGATACACAACTTTCCCTTGGCCTCTCCCCCTCCCTTCCCCCCGTCCCCCAGGTTTCCCCCATCCCCCACCCCTGTGTGGTTCTCCTCCCCTCCCATTCTTTCCCCCCACCAACACAACCCACCAACAGAACAATTCTATAATACAAAATACTGTACCTTTACTGCCAATATACCATATTATGTTGCACATGTTTGTCACTCATTGATCGAAGCTTTAAATGTAGGATGTATCATAGCAGAAACAATATACCCTCTGATCTCTGTCATTTGCAGCTGTAACTCCTTTTTCTATTGCCAAAGGAAGCGGGCGCTGACCCGTGAAACGCGTTGCTTTGTTTTATCTGGAGTTCGTTAATAAATAGACTGAATGTACAGTCGTGTTGTGTCTGCTTGGAGGAGGTAAGTCCACCACTGCCTCCTGTAATTACCAAATTTTTGGCTTTTAAGCTAATTTAAAACCCCTTTTATCCTTTTGGCGCCTCTGTTCTCTCCTATATAATATTGTATCTACCCTGGGTGGAGGGTTGCGACCCTTTTCTACTATCTACAGAGAGCGACTTCTTATTCCTGAGTGGGGTCAGGATAATCTCCCAACCTGCCTTTACAGTGGTTGCCTATTGGTGACTCATGCTTGTGAGTATAACAACTATTACTCTTTGTCATTATCCCCTTTGTCAATACATACTACACTATTGGGGCTCTTGGTGTTCCTCTGTTTATCTCGTTTGAGAGTGAGAAACACATATGTTCTTGGTTACAATAACCAAGTACCCAGTGCATACATTATGGGCAGGTAGTGTTGTGTGAACTTGTCATGGTGAGGCTCAGCAGGTGGACTGGCTAACCGCCTGTGTATGGTTCCAGGACTGCCGCTACTTTATGAGCAATCTGGGAAATTGTTTAAGGGGCCTGATTCATCTGCCGGGACCTCCCAGGTCACCCCCCACCCAACTTAACAGTGTTCCGTAGGGCCTCTGTAGAGTCTTTGGCAAAGAACAGACTCACCTGTTCCGGCAGGTGCGCTCCTCTGTCCTCTGTGGAGCCGTACTCTTCATCTTCATCATCATCTTCATCCACCAGTAGCTTCAGCTTTTTTGTAGCACGTTATAATGTCCAGGTAGTGGAGGAGAAGCGTACCTGTGAGGATGAAGGTGGTAGTGCTTGGAGCCACAGACCAATGGAGGAGCATGCCCCTCAGGACAGCAGAGGGATCCCTGGGGAGCAAAGACACAAAGGGACCCCTGATGCCACTTTAGGGAAGGGGGATTATGTCGGGAGGCCCCTGAATTAATTTTGCTTGGAGGTCCTATTGTTACTACTATAACCAGCCCTGCTTAATTCACACACTAAACCGCACCTTGACAGTGTTGGTTGCCGGCTTGGGTCACCTCTTCCCCCTTCTTGCTGTGCTGGCCTCCTTGAGCTTTGAATAACACTGACACAATAAAAAGATAGTATGGCTCCACCCCTAAATATACAAAATTCAGTTCATCACACTTAAAAGATGTTTTTTTTTTATTTGAACCAGAGTTCTCTTATTTATTCTTCATGTAATATTCCTTCAAATTGCGGACAATACGTGTAGACACAACATCAGACCTTCACTTCACATCAAGAAATGCCTGGCACGTGTTTCAGGGCCAACAGCCACTTCCTCAGAGGCACATCGTATACAAAACATCCATGGGCCTATGTCAAAACTTGAACTCGCAATCTGGAGTGTAGAATAGAGCTACCATCAGCGATGCTTACACAGCTGCGTGGGCTGCAAGAGTTTTGTATACGATGTGCCTCTGAGGAAGTGGCTGTTGGCCCTGAAACACGTGTCAGGCATTTCTTGAGGTGAAGTGAAGGTCTGATGTTGTATCTACATGTATTGTCCGCAATTTGAAGGAATATTACATGAAGAATAAATAAGAGAACTCTGGTTAAAAAAAAACCCCGTCTTTTGTGCTCCTTGAGCTTTGGCCTACCCCTCATTCCTCTGTTCCGGTGCCGCACTGCAATCGACCATAGAGACCTAGATAGGCAGGCAGGATGAAACTGGAGGTAACTTAATTATTACTTTCATGGAGGTAAGCTAAATGACTTAATACAATGGATTAAATAAAGGAAGGAAGAGTGATACATTGAAGATATAGAGGATTACTACTTATAGGAACATTGTCAGGTTGGGGTCTGTTTGGAGCAATACCCATGAGACCAGTAATGGTTTAGCCCTCTTCCCTCTGCATTTCTAAGGGCCCATTCACACTGTGGTGCTTTGCGGGCTTTTTCCAGTGCTTTGAATGATTTCTGGCAATTAGAAATGCTTTGTGTACAATGTATGATCATTCACACTGCAGCGCTAGCGATCCGCGGAAATCGCAAATTCAATGCATGCAGCATTTTTTGAGTTATTGTGATGCAATTTTCATTTCACTGAATGAGAATCACAAAGGGCAATCGCTATGCACTCGCCGCAAAATCGCGATCGCCATTGCAAGTGTGAATGGCGCCAATGGAGCATCGCCTGTTAACTCAAGAATGCATTATGGTGTCATAGCAGGTAGCAGGAAATGTAGGTGACTGCCCACTAGCGGCGGAAGTTTGGGTGCCTCAAAAGCCACCCATTAAATAGCAGTATTGAGGGGAAATTTGGGCTCCCACAGCATCCAATGTTTATCGGTCACAGTGGGCGCGAAAATTACCTCTCAATGCTGCTATATCACTGGTTGCCTGTGCCGATGCCCAAAACATTGCTTTTCTTGCAGCAATTGGCGGAGGCGGGTGACAGGAGGGAACAGTGGTAAAGGTTAGTCGTGGGGGAGTGATGGTTAAGGTTAGGTGAAAGGGTTGGGTGGTTAAGGTTAGGCATGGGGTGGTTAAGGTTAGGCATGGGGGTGGTTAAGGTTAGGCATGAGGTGGTTAAGGTTAGGCATGGGGGTGGTGAAGGTTAGGCATGGTGGTGGTTAAGGTTAGGCATCACAGATGGTTAAGGTTAGGCATGGGGGTGGTTAAGGTTAGACATGGGGTTGGTTAAGGTTAGGCGTGGGGTGGTTAAGGTTAGGCATGGGGATGGTTAAAGTTAGGCATGGGAGGTGGTTAAGGTTAGACATGAGGGTGGTTAAGGTTAGACATGGGGCTGGTGGAAGGTCCAGGCAAAATAAAAAAACAAAATCCACTTACCCGGGGCTTCCTCTAGCCCCTGGCAGCTGTCCTGAGCCCTCACCACAGCTCCGGTGGCTCCTGTTGTCCTACGCTGCAAAAGCAGACCTCTCCAGGTCGCCTTCCTGGTCGACTTCTTGTGCGTTCCACCGTGCGGGTCACGTGGTCCAGCCGACGTCATCAGCATTGTACTGCGCAGGCGCAGAACTACTGAACCACGCAGTGGGACCAGGGCCGGATTTGTACTTTTTACCACCCAAGGCCAACTATATTGTCTGTATGGTTGTTATTTCTGTGTGCCCCAATGAGAATTCTACTTACTTTCCATCATTGGATGTCACAGGCAATAACTATTTTAGTAATATGCGTATAGATCACAAGTTATGTTTTGAACTTTTATGTTATGTTTGCTATCTCGTTAAAGATGGACCCATTGTGTCACCATGAGACTTAGGCTGATGTGTACAGGCAGGATAGAGCTTACAGGTGTTGCAGGGATGATACAAGGACAATACGGAGTACAGGACAGAGAGTTCAAAGGTTAAAGCTGTCCTTGAAGATAGGGATTGCTACATAGAACAACTTTACTGCCCCTCACTGAGCCGCCCCTAAATTTCTGGTGCCCTAGGCCATGGCCTATGTGGCCTGGCCAGAAATCCGGCCCTGGGTGGGACGCACAAGAAGCCGACCAGGAAGCCGACCTAGCACGGCCAGCTTCTGCAGCGCAGGACAACAGGAGCCACCGGAGCTGTGGCGATGGCACAGGACAGCTGCCAGGGGCTGGAGAAAGCCCCAGGTAAGAGGATGTTGTTTTTTTCAGCATCCTGGATGAATCCTTTAAGATTAGGCATCAGGTAGGGTGTTTTTGCAGAGGGGATGGTTAGCATTAGGCATCGGGGGAGGATTCTGTGCAGGGCAGTTTCTAGGCTAAATTTCACCCAGGGCGAGAGTGTAAAAAATCGCCCCCCCCCCCCCCCCCCAAGGAGCCAGGCATAGGTGCCCGCAGTATAGGTTAGCTACGTAGGTGCCTCCAGTATAGGGTAGCCTGTATAGTTGCCCCATTATAGGTTAGATAGGTAGTTGCCCCCAGTATAGGTTAGCTACATAGGTGCCTCCAGTATAGGGTAGCCCATATAGTTGCTACCAGTATGGGTAAGATAGGTAGATGCCCCCAGTATAGTTTAGATAGGCAGGTTCCCGCAGTATAGGTTAGATAGGTAGGTTCCCGCAGTATAGGTTAGATAGGTAGGTTCCCCCAGTATGGGTTAGATAGGTAGGTTCCCCCAGTATGGGTTAGATAGGTAGGTTCCTCCAGTATGTGTTAGATAGGTAAGTTACCCCAGTATGGGTTAGATAGGTAGGTTCCCCCAGTATGGGTTAGATAGGTAGGTTCCTGCAGTTTAGGTTAGATAGGTAGGTCCCCGCAGTATAGGTTAGTTAGGTAGGTTCCCGCAGTATAGGTTAGTTAGGTAGGTTCCCGCAGTATAGGTTAGTTAGGTAGGTTCCCGCAGTATAGGTTAGTTAGGTAGGTTCCCGCAGTATAGGTTAGTTAGGTAGGTTGCCGCAGTATAGGTTAGTTAAGTAGGTTGCCGCAGTATAGGTTAGTTAGGTAGGTTCCCACAGTTTAGGTTAGATAGGCAGGATCCCGCAATACAGGTTAGTTAGGTAGGTTCCCGCGGTTTAGGTTAAATAGGTAGGTTCCTACAGTTTAGGTTAAATAGGTAGGTTCCCGCAGTTTAGGTTAAATAGGTATGGGTGGCAGGAGAGGAGCACAGCAGCGGGGGATGCGGACATAATAGTCAGGGCCGGATTCAATCCCCCCCCCCCCAAAGATCCATACACACCGAGCGGGGTTGGGGGGGGCTTGTAAGGGTGGAGAGGAGCAGTAACTAAAGAGGTGGTCAGGGCGAGGAGATATCAGTGAGGTAGGAGTTAGGAAAAAAAGGATAGAGTGGGGCAGCCAGAACTGAGGGGGTGGTCAGAGTGAATAGGTTAGCCAGGTAAGGGTAGAAATTAAAGGGGCTAGCCAAGACCATTTTTTCCTTAAGGGCAAACCTACAACAGCTCACAGCATGCCCCCCTCTATAGAGGCAATACAGCTGCCAAAATGCCCCTACCCCTCCACAGAGGCCCCACAGCTCCCATGATGCTACTTCCCTTCCAGAGGCACCGTAGTTTCCAGCATGCCTCTCAGTCTCCATATAGTATTGGGTTGTCCCTCAGAGCTGGCTGCCAGGTCCCCTCAAATGTGAATAGTGGTTCCCCAGGGCCCCTGTATTTGCAGTGGACTGCATTCATGTGTCACTGGGTCAGAGAGATGAAGGAGGATAAAACACAGAGAAGCAAGCTGTACAGTTAAGTGTGCTCTTCTGCGAATATGCTGCAGAGGCTCCAGGGAGCCACTAATCACTTTGGGGGGGGGGGGGGGGGGGGACCAGGGGGTCCTCCAGCCAGCCCTAAGGGACAACTCGATACTATATGGAGGAGGAAGGGCATGCTTGGAACTGTAGTGCCTGTATATAGAGGTGGTTTTTGCTGGGAGGTATGGTGACCCTATAGTGCAGGGGGGGCATGCTGGGGGCAGTGGTGCCTCTGTGAATGGGCATGCTGGGAGCAGTGATGCCTCTATGGACAGGAGGGGCATGCTGGTAACTGTGGTGCCTCTATGGAGTGGGACTACATGCTGAGGAGAACAAATGCTACTTTGGAGAAAGGGGGGAGGGTGCACTCTCAAGCATACAGTCACAACAGCTACTCACAAGCATGCAGCCACAGAAGGCATCCCCTGTCAGGAATCAGATCATCTAGTTTCCTGCATCGTTATGCCTCTCTGCTGTGCACTGTGATAGGCTGCATACAGAGCCCTGCTTCTCCTGTGTCCGTGTGAGCTCCAGTCCCGATCAGCTGAGCTAATCAGCTGATCACTCTCTCCCTCCCCCGCCGTGCTTTCTCTCTCTCTCTTCCCGCCAGGAAATATACTGTAGCTGCTGTGGTTCTGGAGATCTCACTCTATCCCTGTCCCCTGTGGGTTTCTGATCTGTGGAACTGGCAGCCCCAGCAGCATAGAGACTTCCGTCTAGTAGAGGCAGCCACTGTTTCTTCTTATGTCTGTGTGCAAAGCTGGCGGCTGGGAACGGACAGAACTGCGGACTCTGTCGGCTATGTGCTAATAAGAAGAAATGTTGCCAGCGGCTCCCCACCCGCCCCAAGCAATCTTCTGCCTGCCCTGATAATAGTTACAACTCACCTCCTTCCGCCGAACCCGCGCTGCTTCAATGTCCTTCCTTTCCCTGCATCTGTCTCAGTAACAGCGCTCCCTGTGATGACACGCGGTACGTCATCACAGGGGGCGCTGTTACCAGGCGACGGACGCTGGGAGAGGAAAGACATTGAAACTGCAGGGGAACGGCTGAAGAAGGTTAGTTGTAACTATTATGTCTGTTCCTCCCGCTCCTGCGCCCCCCTTCTGCCGCAAAATAAAGCGCCCCGGGCGATGGCACGTGTCGCACGCCCATAGAAACGGGGCTGATTCTGTGTGAGAGTAGGTTTTGGTTTAGCTAGAGTAAAATATTGGTATTTAATATATTTTACAATCCTTCTTTACACTTTCATAGTATAATATTGGTAAATTTACCGATAATCGACTACCGGCTTTCCTGAACGCTCAAATTTCCAGGCGCTCTTTTATTACGTTTGCATCATAGCAATTCCCTTGTTACAACGGTAACCCCCATGTCGCTAACAGATTAACGAGTGGTACTCCAGTAGTGGTAAAACTGCGTGCGTGCCCCACGCATGCCAATTTTACACACTTTACTGCATCTGCCCCATTGTTTTATTGACTAATGATCCACTTGTAATTAGCTATTAAAAGCTACATTTTATACATACTTATGACTTATTCCGTGACTCTCTTTAAAAACCTATACTCATTCAAAATTTTTGCCTAAGATGATCAGGAACAATTGTCTCTGCCCGTGAACATATATAGCGTGTGGATGTAGCTTTATAGCAATTTTGGAGTGAGGAATATAAACATTTAACCATGACAGGCTCTCTTCAGTAACGTTAACGATTTCAAAACTTAAAGTGAACCCGAGGTGAAAATAAACTGATAAAATAAACAATTGTATTTATCCTCCTACTCCTAAAAATTACCTTTTTAGCTATCCCAGGGTTTTATTTTTATATTTAAATATTTACAAAGTACATTGAATGTTCTGTTGTCTTTGCTCAGTGGCAATGGGGAAATGTCAATCTTAGATGGTTATATGCAACCTTCAAGCATCTGCAAATTGAGACTAGAGTGACCAGGAGCCCAATGGTGCAGTATTGTTAGGACAAGGGAGGAAATGTGCATGTAAAATATACTCACAAAGGTGGGTTGCAACACTTGCAACCACCGTCAGAGCTTGTGGGAATATGACTGTCCCCGCTCTGTATCCCCGGTCTGTAGGTACAGCTGCCGGTCGGTCGCTCTCCTGGATAAGTAATGAGAACTGAAAGTCCCAATTGCTCTGACCCCTTAGGGTATCTAGACTAGACTAAACACTGGTGGAGGTGTCCTGAATGTATATATCAGATATTGAAACTATAAGTGAGAGGTATATGGAAAAAGAATTGTTTATTCATGCACGTTAGACAATGCATTTCACGGGTCTCAGCCCGCTTCCTCAGGTCAATAACAAGTGCCTGCAAAGATTCGGTCAAGTCATTAGGGTGCCTGTTTTAACTTAAAATCCATGAAACGCCTTGTCTAATGTGCATGAATAAACAATTCTTTTTCCATTACCTATGGTTTGTTCTTCTGAGATGGTAAGACGATATACCTTTCACTTACAGTTTCAGTATCCCATATATACATTCAGGGCGCCTCCACCAGTGTTTAGTCTGCTCAGTGGTAGCCTATTAATTGTTCCTGAGTAAAACTACATGAACTGTTGACCTTTTTGTATCTCTCCCTGCACTCAGAAGTTGAATTCTGCCAGGAAAACTTGTATGGTTGTAATTAGCTTATCAGTGATGTTTACTTTATTCCTGACCAGGTACCGACAGGACAGAAGCTGTCACTTCCACGCCCGAAAATTAACTCTTTCAGGCAACAAAATAAAACAAGTACAAGAGCCTGGTTATTAATATGTTTTGCACTGTACATACACCTGTTTATCCCATCATGTCAGTGTTGCTTCGGGTACACTTTAAGCTATTGAACTAAAAGCTTTCTCTTCCGCTGGCCAATAACACATCTGTTAGCAGTTGCCGCCCCTCTGCGGCCCATATCATCAGCTATTCTATACTTGCAGTAATTAACAAACGTCTCGTTCTGGAATCAATATGTGGAAACAATTATAGGACTGGTTAATATGGCAGGATTTCTGATCAGATTCCCAGAGTGGGTATTTTTAGCTTCAGAGCTAGAAACTATTTTCTATTTTTTGCGAACTGTTTTCATCTTTTCCTACTGGCGACGCTGGTGTCATCCTAATTGACTATTAAAGAGATACTACAATATAAATAGACTTCTGCTTCACGAAAGCTTGCATGTTTTAACACCATTTACCTTGCATATTCATCGAGTCTCGTCTTCTTTTATTTACAAGGGTTTTTTTCCCCCACATTTCCTGAAAAAGACTTTAGTCCTCGAATGGAAGAGTAAAAGATACATTTCGATGTTGAAGCAAAAGGCTTGGTCTTTATTGTACATGGACACACTGGATTGTAGAGCATACCTTTTTGAGATAAGAAAGAGGGACACTTAAAGAGGAACTCCAGTGAAAATAATGTAATAAAAAAAGCTTCATTTTTACAATAATTATGTATAAATGATTTAGTCAGTGTTTGCCCATTGTAAAATCTTTCCTCTCCCCGATTTACATTCTGACATTTATCACATGGTGACATTTTTACTGCTGGCAGGTGATGTCACTGCTGCTTGCTCTTTTGGCAGTTGAAAACAGCTGTTAACAGCTATTTCCCACAATGCAACAAGGTTCACAGACAGGAAACTGCCAGGACCATGGTCCTCACAGTTTCCTGTGGGAGGGGTTTCACCACAATATTAGCCATACAGCGCCCCCTGATGATCTGTTTGTGAAAAGGAATAGATTTCTCATGGGAAAAGGGGCATCAGCTACTGATTGGGATGAAGTTCAATTCTTGGTCATGGTTTCTTTTTAAGCCATGCTCTGCCACATCCCTAACCATGCCCTCTGCACACCCCTAGTCATGCATACTATAAAGGTTTTCTAAGAAAAAATATGTTATTTTATAATTCAGACCACGCTGGTCCTTTCTATCCCGGGTCATTTTCCTTCATTGTAACATTGAAAGTAAGAAATACATCAATTAAAAGGATGGGGATAAAGTTTAGAGTCAATTAAACACATTCTTCAATAGAAAAATACATGTTTACATAGATCTATACATCAGTCTTGAAAGAGGGACAAATGAGGACAAAAGAGGGACAGAGGGACAGGGTCCCCAAAGAGGCTTGTTTCTGGTGTTATTCAGACACTGCTGCATCCAAATAGACCAGCAGGGCTGCCATGCAACTGGTATTGTTTAAAAGGACATAAATATGGCAGCCTCCACATACCTTAGAGATGAGCGTAATGACTTAATTACGATTTCGCGAAATTTTGCGTAATTAGTGTAATTATGATTATGGCCGTAAGTACATAATCGTAATGAAGAAGGATTTCGCAAAATTCCGCGCAAGCGTAATTTTCGCGTAATTTTCGCATTACAGTGGGTATCGCGAAATTACGTTTGCCTTGCATGCAACCGTTTGTAAGCGTAGTTACATTACGTAATTTCGCGATAGTTCATATTACAGTAAGCGTTAATTTTCGCGTCGTTTTCGCGTTACGGAATGCTGAGTTTTTTTTCCTCCACGAATAATGCCCCTTGTTATGCCCAAATAAGTCAATTTTAGTTTCATCAGTCCACAGCACCTTATTCCAAAATTAAGCTAGCTTGTCCAAATGTGCTTTAGCATACCTTAACCCGCTCTGTTTTTGCTGTGGGCAGAGAAAAGGCTTCCTTCTTTTTATAGCTAACAAGTAATTACGAAATTCGCGAAATTACGAAGAAATGCGAAATTACATTATGGTTTAACGCGAAATTACGTTATGGTTTAATGCGAAATTACGTTATAAACGAAATGCGAAATTACGCGTTGAAAATTACGCTTACGGTATTTTCAATTACGATTTTAATGGCAATTACGCTACCATAATTTCGCATCGTAATAGCAAATTTCGCATGCGTAATTATAGTAACGCAAAATTTTCACCACAGTTCCTCTTTAAGCTGCAAACCTGGAGTTCCACTGTAAGAAAATGATGGATGAACAACAGACGTAAATAGTGGAGGAAAATGTAAAGTGGCCTCAGTGAGTCTTACATTTATTGACATTATATTTGCTCTGCTCTCTCTGTTTCCAGCTATGCTTATCAATACAGCAATAATGAGAAACAGAGAAACAGATGACATCAGTGGCGTTTTCCTGACCTCCAGAAGACAGTACAGGGCCGTACGAAAGGTCATCCTTCCACTCCGCGCTCTGCGCTGCTATGTGCTGAACACACCTCAATCAATAACGGCACGCTGCCTGTCATAAATAACTGTGTCTTGTAGGCATTAGGAAGCATGTCCACTGATGCATGCTAGTTAATGTCACCATGGCGTCCGTCTCTAATGAGTCCATGGGGATGTCATGCATGGCTCAGCCAGCCTCATGTCTAGTAACTTTGCATGTTATTTATGAGCGGTGTGTTGTAACGCGGTGCTGCTGGGAACATGGGGGGGATATTTTACACTGTAGAACATGGGGCTGGGGAGGATGGAAATTCTCTGTCTTTTTCAGCGGTAAGGAGCGACCTGGGAGGCCTGTGGAAAATGAGATAATTCAATACGTGAGTCTTAAAGGGACCCTGAGCTGTAGCTAAAATTAAAGATTTCACTTATCTTGGGCCTCCTCCGGCCCACCGTAGGCCGCCAGGTCCCCCGGCTCCTGTCCGTGTCCCTCCGGCGGCTCTCGTTACCGGAGACTCTTCCTGGATCTTCACGCTCTGTGTCATCACAGCAGCCGGTCTGCACATGCGCGGTTTAGTGGTAGAAAACCATGTCACGCCGTGATGATGCGTAGCGGCCCGTGTGATGATACAGAGAGTGAAGATCCAGGAAGAGTTGCCCGACACCTGGCCTGGTTGTCGCCGGGAACGGGAGCCGCCGGAGGGACATGGACAGACAAGAAAAATAACATTTATATCGCGCTTTTCTCCTGGCAGACTCAAAGCGCCAGAGCTGCAGCCACTGGGGTGTGCTTTATAGGCAGTAGCAGTGTTAGGGAGACTTGCCTAAGGTCTCCTACTGAATAGGTGCTGGCTTACTGAACAGGCAGAACCAAGATTCGAACCCTGGTCTCCTGCGTCAGCAGCCATCCATCCAGCCACAGGAGCCAGGAGGACGCTGGGGGACCTGGCGGCCTACGGTGGGCTGGAGGAGGCCTAAGGTAAGTGAAATATTTTATTTTAGCTACAGCTCAAGGTCCCTTTAAAGAGGAGCTGTTAGGTATAAGGTCTCAGAGAAAAAAAACACATATACCAGTAGCTAAATATTGGCTGTAGTTCACTGTCCACGTTTGGATTTCACAGAATTTTTATATAGTATTTGCAGAGAATGATGCTCCTGACAGCTCATGGCAGGTTCCATGTTTGTCTGTCTCCTATGAAGCCAAATGTGTCGTCATGTCCTCCCTGCTTCCTGATGATTCAACTCAGAAAATAGACAACACTACTGTGCAGTGAATATTAATTAGCCATGTGGCTAGGAACAATAGCGGACTCATGCAGTATACTCTGCCCCGAGATTTTTCAGTGCTGTGAGCTGGACTGCGTTGTAACATGAGCCTGTAACTTCTCACTAGCAGCAGATGGGAGGACCCAAGGTGGGAAGAAGCAGCCCCAGAATGCTTTGCAGTATGGTATGCAGCCTCTCGGCCTCTTAAGAGCTTGGGTCTACTAACAGCCTTGCTGTTCAGCACACATCAAAAGTAAGAGAGATTTTTAACTTCAGTATTGCCTTTTTGGCTTCCTTCTAAACTGTTTAACACAGGAGAATAGAGGTTTAAATTAGCGTTTGCAGCCTGACAGTTACTCTTTAAAGTGGAACTGAAGAAAGGAAGGGAAACATTGTATTTATTCATAGAAGCGCTCTGGAAGTCGCTATACAAAGCGTTTTTTCAAACCTTCCATTGAGCCAAAGCGCTCACAAAATGGTACAGGCAGTGCTTTTGGAAGCACATCGGAATCAAAACGTTCCTATGTAAACACTCTCATAGGGAATCATTGCAAAAGCGCATTTAGGGCGATTTCTAAAATCGCCAGCGCTTAAAAAAAACCCCACAAATTCTCATAGTGTGAACAAGTCAATAGGAAGTGGAAATACATCATCAAACTTGGTTTAAAAAAAAAAAGCACATATAAAAACTCATGCAAAACGCACTAGAATGCAATACCTCTGCGTCACCACTGACTTTCATTATGTAAATTTTTGATGCATTTTTGAAAAATCTGCAACAAAACCAGCGTTTTTAAAAACGCACATTGCAAAACGCAAGTATATGCATTTTTACATGCGGCCCATTGTGTTGTATAATGTGCGTTTCCCGCAACGCTAGCGTTTCTGCTTTAAAGAGAATCTGTATTGTTAAAATCGCACAAAAGTAAACATACCAGTGCAATAGGGGACATCTCCTATTACCCTCTGACACAATTTCGCCGCTCCCCGCCGCATTAAAAGTGGTTAAAAACAGTTTTAAAAAGTTTGTTAATAAACAAACAAAATGGCCACCAAAACAGGAAGTAGATTGATGTACAGTATGTCCACACATAGAAAATACATCCATACACAAGCAGGTTGAATACAGCCATCCTTTTGAATCTCAAGAGATCATTTGTGTGTTTCTTTCCCCCTGCAGCTATCTTCCACTGAAGTGTCAGGCTATTTCTTCCTGCAGAGTGCAGACAGCTGTGCCTGTATGTAATTCCTCAGTATGTGAAAGCCCAGCCAGCTCAGAGGAGGATTTATCCAGCTTGTAAAAGATAATAGAACAGAGAGAAGCTGCACTAATCTAAATATCACACAGGCAGTGTGCAGAGAGGGGCCTGGATGGGGGAGTTTATAGCAGAACCACAACACTGAAGAACTTGGCAGCCTTCCAGACACAGGCCTGACAAGTCTGACAAGAGAGAGATAAGTTGATTTATTACAGAGATGGTGATAGTAGAACGTGCTGCAGTAAGCCAGAACACATTAGAATAGCTTTTGGAACTTGTAGGATGATACAAAACAGGATGCAATTTTTGTTACGGAGTCTCTTTAAAGGGGTATTTATTTATTTAGCCTGTATGAAAATGTAAAAACAGGTTCTCCTCATGCCCACCACTCCCCCCTTCCTCCTTCCTCACCCTCCATTAACCACTTTACAACTGAGGGGTTTTACTCCTGAAACACCAGAGCAATTCATTCATAACTTTACCATTACTTATAGCAATGAAATGAACTATATCTTGTTTTTTTCGTGACCAATTAGGCTTTCTTTAGGTGGGACACAATGCCAAGAATTATTTTATTCTAAATGTGTTTTAATGGGAAAATAGGAAAAAAATGTGGGAAAAAAATTCATTATTTTTCAGTTTTTGGCCATTATAGTTTTTAAATAATGCATGCTACTGTAATTAAAACCCATGAAATTTATTTGCTCATTTATCCCGGTTATAAAACCGTTTAAATTATGCCCCTATCACAATGTTTGGCGCCAATATTTTATTTGGAAATAAAGGTACATTTTTTTCAGTTTTGCATCCATCCCTAATTACAAGCCCATAGTTTATAAAGTAACAGTGCTATACCCTCTTAACATAAATATTTAAAAAGTTCAGTCCCTAAGGTAACTATTTATGTATTTTTTTTTTATTGTAATTTTTTTTTTACTACAAAAAATAAATAAATTGGGGAGTGTGGGAGGTAATGAGTTAATTTATAGTGTAAAACTAATGTATTGTATATGAAAAATGCTTAGGGTGTAGTTTTACTATTTGGCCACAAGATGGCCACAGTAAGTTTTTGCTCATGCGACCTGTAAGCGTCGGAAGGATGCTTACAGGAAGAGCAGTGAGGCTGGGAAACTTTTTTTTTCCCACAATGATCGCTGCTTCTCATAGAAGCAGCCGATCATTGCGGGGGGCTTAGATCAATGAACGGGAACGTTTTTTTCCGTTCATTAATCTACGGGCGAGCGGCGGTGTGCACAAGCGCGAAAGCGCACGCACGAGCGCGGACAGGGGCGGGAGATGCGGATATCTCCTTCCCTGGTGTTGACAGGGTGGAAAAAGGGACGGAGATATCCGCACCTGTGGGGGTAAAGTGGTTAAAAATTACCCAAATTATTATGTGGAGAAATAAATGTTTGTTTACTGAGTAAACAAAGATGGAAAGTCAACTTTGTGACCGATTTACATTGATTAGCGGTGTATGATAATTTCCTTTCAATGGGGGCTAGGCAGGAAACTTGTGCTGGGGTTGTCAATAGAGGATAACTCACACTGCATCATTATTGGGTTATTGTAGTGAGTAATGGTCAGAGTATTGCAACTTTATTGATTTCTGCAGACAGCCTGATGTGCTTTAAAGTGGTATGAAATGACTCAGCATTTACTCTTTGCTCTTGAAGATGATTTACAGCATAAAATCTATCGCACACACACAAAAATTAGCAGAACAGCATTCAAACAGTTAAACACAGCACTTTCTTCTTCAGTGGAAAGCGCATTGCTTCAATGCACAGCATCTGGCTCAAGGTGATAACATTTTCTTTTGTGTACATTCCTTTGTCAGATACTTTTAGTAAACAATAACAAACTGCTGAAACTGAGCTGAGAAGCAGAAAGAGCTGAGAAATGATCACTAGATAGATTTTAATACATGAATAGAGCAGTTATGCAATAAAATGCAATGGCAGCTTTCAGAGCAGATGAACTATACTTTATATATAACTATACTTTTTATAACTATACTTTTGGACTTTTGAACTATGCATTTGGACAATATTACCTGTGCACAAAAGCAAATATGATAACTGTATGGTTTATAAAAAGTAGGAAAACCCATTTTTATTGTATATTATGTCAGTGTTTATCCTACTCTAAGTTCACCATGCATGAGCAGGTTCTAATGTAGGAAACTCATTCTAGCCCATTAAATGATTGTACTAAAAGATTGGTGTATTGGTTGTGCTGGATGTCATGATCTGACCTTAGATACCCTGGTGTTGTGGCCTCAGTGCTCACCGTGCACCATATTGGATCAATGGAGGGTCGTTCTACTGCAAATAATCAGATTGGTTTGTGTTTATCCAGGTTTACAAACATGCTCTGCGAGAGGCCCCCAAGGACTAATTTTTGCAAATCATTGCATGATTGAATCCAACTGCAATTAGCACACATGGATGCAAGACACCTGCAGGTTTTACTGTGCAGATGTGCATACCCTGTGGGCTTGTAAGCCTTCCTGTATACAACACGTGCTGGTGACCTCACAGTGACCCATGATCAGTTAGAGATTTCTTCCACTCTTTGGGGAATGCTTGTGTCAATGTGATACAATGTTTCTAAAAATACACAGAGTGGAGGTAGCATAATTTAAAACATAACTACTCACACTGTGCTAACCACAGAGACAAGTGTACATCTATATCGCTGTGGTAGTACAGCGCGGTCACTGCACGCTATGTACAGCGAGGAGAGAGCCACATCACATTTCATATATTAGTGATAGAGCGCGGGGATCTGAACAACCAGTCTCTCAGCACGGATAGAATGAATACATTTGCAGGAAATTGCCTAAAATCCAAACATGGTAAGTTTCCTCTCTGGTCTAAAGGTGGCATTAACAATACGATTCTACAGAAGATCGATTCTCCAATTCAATCGTAATATCGATCGTACAGGCCCAATAACAAAAGTGAAGCTGAAAAAAACTGAAGCAAAAAAAAAAACTTATGCTATAATGAATTGTATGTGCAATACAGACAATGAATAGTACATTAGCACAAAAAAAAGAGTCTCATTTTTATTTTCAGTTATATAGCTTTTTTTTTTAATAACATTGCATCATTCTCTGATATTTACAGATTACAAACTGCACTCTGTATTTTAAAGTGACTCCGAGCACCTCTCATGGGTATGCCTTTAAGACTCTGACCAGTACTGCAAAGTACTCAAAGATGCATACCTTTCTGTAGCTTGTGCTCTCCTCTTTCATTCGAATCACCGTTCTACACCAAATAGTTTTCATTCGATTTCAGTTTAAAAATTGCGGCTGCCATCTTGGCTATGTTATAACTTCTGGGTCACCCCTGTCTTCTCTGTTAGAGAAGTGCATCACTGAATGAAGCAGGAAGAGGAAGTGACACGCATGGCCATTGCAAGAGGCTCCTCCAGAGGGGTCATAGCACGACTTTGTTGGAAGTCGTCTGGCTTAAAGGCATGCCCATGAGAGGTGCTCGGAGTCCCTTTAAACTACGAAGCAGAGCTAATAATCCTTTGAACTTTCCTGCAGTAAAACCTTAAAAAAATAAACAGTGAGAGACAGGTTGAGATAAGTGCTTCAGAAAATAGCACTGTAGCCTACCAAACTTGGTTGGAGAGCTCAGAGAAGCTCTTTTACATAGAAAACAAATGGTTTCTTAACTCTTACAGTACTGGAAACAATATGAGACATATCTGTGCTAATACTTTTCTATTTCTTAAAGGATACCACAACTGAAATGTGACATGATGAGATAGACATGTGTATGCACAGTGCCAAGCACACAGATAACTATGCTGTGTTCCTTTTTTTCTTTCTCTGCCTGAAAGAGTTAAATATCAGGTATGTAAGTGGCTGACTCAGTCCTGACTCAGACAGGAAGTGACTACAGTGTGACCCTCACTGATAACAAATTCCCCTTTTTTACCTCTTTCTTGCTGTCAGAAGCCATTTTCTGCTAGGAAAGTGTTTTATAGTTGGAATTTCTTATCAGTGAGGGTCACACTGTAGTCACTTCCTGTCTGAGTCAGGACTGAGTCAGCCACTTACATACCTGATGTTTATCTCTTTCAGGCAGAGAAAGAAAAAAAGGAACACAGCATAGTTATGTGTGTGCTAGGCACTGTACATACACATGTCTATCTCATTATGTCACATTTCAGTTGGGGTATCCTTTAAGGTGGCCACTAATGATACAATTTGCTGAATGATGGATTATGAACAATTCTTCGTATGAACGATTGTAAACGATTGTTTGGGACGACTTATGGACGAAAATCTCCTTACCATTCCGATCAGATTGATCGGATTGAACTGAAATTCAGATCGATTTCATTAATCTGATCAGATTGGTTTGGAGATTTTAGTCCATTAGTGGTCCCAAACAATCATTTATGATCGTTCATACAAATAAGCGTTTGTAATCGATTATTCAGCAAATTATATCATTAGTGGCCACCTTTAGCTGTACTACCCACACACGTCATTATCTCATAGGTTTATTTTCTCTTCAGATTCCCTTTAAGGTAGCTAAACATTAATAGATTGCTACTCAATGTGGCAAAAAGATGAATCTCCCTGATCTGGATCTGATAGGAGAGGACTATTCCTTAGCCACACTGCACATAGAAAAAAAACACACGCACACACACGCGCACACACACACACAAACACGCACACACACACACACGCCACATGCACGCACACACACACACACGCACACACACGCACACACGCGCACACACGCCACACGCACACCACATGCCACACGCACGCACACACGCGCACACACACACACACACGCACACACACGCACACACGCACATGCGCACACACACGCACACACACACACACACGCACACACGCCACACGGCCACACACACGCGCACACACGCACACGCGTGCACACACGTGCACACACACACGCACACACACAGGCCTCACGCACGCACACACACGCACACGCACACACGCACGCACACACACACACACGCACACCACACGCACGCACACACACACGCACACACGCGCACACACACACGCACACCACACGCACGCACACACACACGCACACACACACACACACACACACACAGTCACACCCAGTCTCACACACACACACACACACACACACACACACACACACACCCAGTCTCTCACACACACACACACTCTCACACACACACACCGTCACACCCAGTCTCTCACACACGCACACACACGCACACTCTCTCTCTCTCTCTCTCTCTCTCTCTCTCTCTCCTCCTGCAGGCTGGCAATAATCTTCCGGGCAGTGAAGGTTGCAGGAAGGGCGGAGCTGCAACCCACCTGCCTGTGCTCCTCCCCTCCCTATCTACTGCATGTAAGAAATACTACAGTTGATCAATTTAATGGAATTTTAACCCAGGATTGCACTTCATCCTAATCAGTAGCCGATAAGCCCCTTCCGACAAGAAATCTCTACCTTTTCTCTAATAGGTCATCAGAGACATCTGTATGGCTGTTGGCTGATATTGTGTTGAAAGCCTTCCCACAGGGTGATGTCAGGGTCATGGCCTTACCAGATCCCTGTCTGCAAACCTTGTTGCATTGTGGGAAATAATGGCTGTTTCCGACTGCCATGCAAGCAGTATCTGTGCATAGTACGCTAACATTCTGCAGAGATCAACTGACAGGACTAAATATGTCACCACTATTGATAAATTTCAGATTGTAAATCAGGCAGAGGAAAGATTTATCAATGGGCAAACATTGACTAAACCATTTATAAATGAATATTGAGGGGGGATAAACAATTGCATTCATTACGTTATTTTCACTACAGCTCCCCTTTAACCACTTCAGGATTCTGCGTACGCTTAAGTACGCCCCTGGATCCTGAAGTGGATTCCATGGAAACGGCCGCTCGTATGAGCGGCCGTTCAATGTCAGCTCACGGAGGGTGTCTCCGTAAACACCCTGCGAGCCGATCGGAGACTCGCAGGGTAAATGTAAACACACGGAGAAGATCTTCCCCGGTGTTTACATGTACACAGTGCTGCTGCGCAGCAGCGCCGTAGAGGAGATCGGCGATCCCCGGCCTCTGATTGGCCGGGGATCGCCGGCATCTGATAGGCTAAAGCCTATCCCATCAGGCGCAGGACGGAAATCCGTCCTGCGCCGCTCACAGAGGAAGGGAGAGGGAGAGAAGGGGAAGGAGGCCAGAAAGCTCTGCGGAGGGGGGCTTTGAAGAGCCCCCCCCCCGCAAGCGCAAGCAGCCGGCGGCGATCAGACCCCCCCAGCAGGACATCCCCCTAGTGGGGAAAAAAGGGTGGCAGTCTGATCGCCCTGGCTGCCAGCTGATCGGTGCTGCGGGCTGGAGAGCCCACGCCGCACCGATCAGCAAAAAACACTGTGGTACAGAAGTGGTTAAAGACTAGAGTGATAAAATAACACTCTCACTGTAAGAATGTAATAAGGGCAGGTTTGTCAGTGAATTGACATTTACAATGTGGATTGATGTTTTGTAATAAGTTTCCACTTGCCATATTATCACCAGCATGATGTGAGTGAATTGTGGCCCTTGCCCCAGTAGCATAGACAGCTTAAAGTGCTTCAGTTCAGCACAGCTCATTGATTGTTAAGGATCTTGGAAAAAATGAAAATAAACCTATTAACCCTTTCATGCACTTTTTTGAACCAGTTTGTTCTCAAAAATGATATTTGGATGGGTAATTTGGTGGAGCATTTGGGAAAATTTTAGACTTTACTTCCACTTTAAACATTTCTTCCAGGACTGACTGAGTTGGGCTGCCAGAGCTATTTTAATCATTTTAGTCAGGCTTCAAGGCTATTAAATCACATCCGCATACCATTGGCCATCACCTGATTCTGTTACTCATATAAATCCAACTCTTTGACGGTGATCGATGACCGCTGATACGAAAGTGACATCGTTGTCTAGAGCAACAAATGAGGTTACATTTCTTTGATTTATGCTTATGGGTTAAAAAACAACAACAATAAATCTGGTTGCTATGGATGCTGAGCCACTTCAAAATCCACCATCACTCACCAAACTGTGCTGGAGGTCTGCAGAGCACTGTGTCCTCTGTGCTGACATGTAAATTGAAATATAACTGCACTCTTAAAGAGAACCTGTACTGAGTAAAATTATTTAAAATAAACACATGAGGTAACTTCAATTGAACATTACATAGTTACCTTGCCTTCAGTTCCTCTCAGAAGCTCACCATTTTCTTCTGACAATGATCCCTTCCAGTTCTGACAACATTTTGTCAGAACTGAAATATATCAGTTGCTGTCAGTTACAGCTGAGAGGAGAACTGATGTGTCCATGTTTCCCTATGGCTCAAGTGGACGATGTTACAGTTTAACTGTGTGCTGACCATGAAGCTGTTATGGGGTAACTGCCATTTTCAAAATGGAGGACAGAGAATTCCCTTGATCACAGTGGACAAACGGGACGCAGGAGAGGAGAAAGAGATTGAGGAGTAGACTACATGGGAGGTACGTATGACCTGTGTATGTTGATTTTCACTTTTAATTTTCAGTTCAGGTTTTCTTTAAGCAATTCAAATGACTTGTCAGTTAGTACTGAGTACAGATATTGGTAATACACTGCTGAATTTTAAACAACACAGAAAAAAGAGAAATTAAAAGCAAAGCTGAGGCAAAAAAAAGTATGATATAATTAATTGTATGCGCAGTATGGAGAGTGAATAGAACATTAGCAGCAAAGAAAAGACTCATATTTTTATTTTCAGTTACTGTATATACTGGTAACACTTTAAATAAAATAAATAAATAACATTGCATCATACTGTCATATTTGCAGTTTTAAAACCCCACTCTGTCTTTTAAGTTATAAAACAAAGCAGAAATAATGACCCTTTGAGCTTTCCTGCAGTAAAACCTTATCTCAATCGGTCTACCACAGTTTCTTGGCTGTTTAAATGCCTCAGAATACAGGACTACATTTGATCCAGTGGGTCTAATAGCTCAGAGAACCAATTTTGCATAGAATAGATAATAACTGAAGTTTTTTTTTTAACTCTTCCTGTACTGGAAAACAATGTTTTATTTATTGTATTTATAAAGCACCAACATACTGTATTAGTTATCCGTGCTCATCCTTCTGACCTCAATTAACACAAGACCTCACACAGCGCAGCTACCCTGCGTGTTGTGTGCAGTGCAACATATACAAACCTAAAGCCACAAGTGGGGGGGGGGTGGAGTTAAGGATGCACAGAGGGGAGGAAGAACTGTCACTTCCTCCCCGTTCATAATTGTTGCCAGAATAGGGCCAAAGGGGACGCTGGAGGGGGGGAGGACCAGTGGTGTAGGGATAGCCATAGCAACCATAGCAATTAGCAACAACCCTACGTCAGGCGGGGGCAGGGCTCAGTGGCAGCCTGGCAGGCGCAGTATATGTGGGGGGGGGGGGCAGTGATGGAGGGGGAAGCCGCAGCTACACTGGGACTCACTGGCACTTATGCCTAGCTAGCCTATACTGGAGGTACCTATGCCTAGCTAACATGGGGGCACTTATACCTTGCTAGCCTATACTGAGGGCACTCATACTTGCTAACCTATATTGGGGGCATCTATGCCTAGTTAACCTATACTGGGGGCACTTATATCTTGCTAACCTATACTGGAGGCATCTATCTATGACTAGCTAACCTATACTGGAGGCACCTATGCCTAGCCAATCTATACTGGGGGCACTTATATCTTGCTAACCTATACTGGAGTCACCTATGCCTAGCTAACCTATACTGAGGGTACTTCTACTTTGCTAACCTATATTGCGGGCACCTATGCCTAGCTAACCTATACTGGGGGCACTTATACCTTACTAATCTATACTGGAGGCACCTATGCCTAGCTAATGTGGGGGCACTTATACATTGCTAACCTATTCACAGGGCACCTATGCCTAGCAAACCAGTACTGGAGGCACTTATACCTTGCTAACCTATACTGGGGGCCCTAATACCTTGCTAACCTATACTGGGGACACCTATGCCTAGTTAACCTCTACTGGGGGCACTTATACCTTGCTAACCTATACTGGGGGCACTTATACCTTGCTAACCTATACTGGGGCACCTATACCTGGCTAACCTATACTAAGGGCATCTATGCCTGGCTAACTTATACTGGGGGCACTTATACCTTGCTAACCTATACTGGGGGAACCTATGCCTAGCAAACCTATACTGGGGGCACTTATACCTTGCTAACCTATATTGTGGGCACCTATGCCTACCTAACCTATACTGGGGGCACCTATGCCTAGCTAACCTATATTGGGGGCACTTTTACCTTGCTAACATATACTGGGGGCACCTATGCCTGGCTACCTATACCTTTTGGGGGGGGGGGGGGGAATCAAAATTTTGCTATGGGGCCCCATGATTCCTGGCTACGCCCCTGGCTGTGACAAAATCCCAGCACCAGTAATAAAACAATTTGAAAAGTATTTAAAGTCAGGGCCCAGGGGTACTTTACAGTAATTTTGAGGGGGTAGGAAAAAGTTAGATACTTACCTAGGTAGAGAAAAGTTTTTCGATAGTCCAGAGACTTCCCATGTTCTCCTCACCCCCCCCCCCCCCCCATCATTGCCAGGCACAGTCAGATCCTCTGAACGAGCTTGTCTGGGTTAGGGGATCTGCCCTATATCTAGAATATAGGGTACTGTAGTAGGAGGCTATATAATATGGGAAGTAATTGGAGAAGCACTCAAGCGCACTATATTGAGGTGAGAGGGGAGGCACAATAATGAGAAGCAGTATCATCGGTGGCATTGGTACAATCATGTAATTAAGGCGTTGGGAAATTTAGGTGCAGGGCAAACCCTGCTCCTGCAAAAGTCCTGATGGTGTTAGTTTCTATTCCCCCTCCCGGCCCCAAATTACTATCTGAGAGCCGCTATAGCCATAATTTACATTATGGCCCATGGCGGCATAAATATGGCGCCCACACTTTAAGAGCCCTTTTTGCCTATCTCAGGCACTGGTAGGTTGAGTGATCACGAGTAGTATAATGGAGAAAAATGTCTCCATTCTACTTGAGTCGGTTGGTGTCCCATATGAAACCCTGGCACAGGACTCCATAGTTATCCCCTCTGTTCTCTATACACAGTTGGACAGTGGACTATATTTTTTGTATGTAATATGGAAAGCACTATATGGGGAGTACTGTAATGGGTAAGCTTGAGGCCGCTTTCACACTGCAATCTGGTGCTGTGGCACTGCCAAACACAGGTCTTCAGCGCATACCTCTCCTTTTCCATACTACGCGGTATTCCCCATCTGGCAGTGGGCCAAGCATGGAGTGATGCACACTTGCGGTCATTTCCTGCTTTCGGGGTATGCGGAAGTCCACGGAAGTGTATTGTAAAAAACGCTCCCGCACATATGTGCTGCTACGTCAGTAATTTGTTAGAAGTTCCTGCGTCACCATAGACTAACATGACTTCCAGGCCGATGCAGATCGCTGCAACGCAGAAGTCGCTCGGTAACGTAGTTCTGGACCTGCGACGGGGATGCGGCGAAAACGTCACTTTCGTTGCATCACAGTATAAAAGTCTCCATGGACTTTCATTGCTCAGCGGTGAGGAGTGGTAAAAATACCGCCCTGGTGTGAAAGGCCCTGAGGCATAGTGCAGATCACCAGAAAACATGGGGTAGCAGAACAGACTTAGAGGGGCAGCGATTAGGTAAGATTGGGGGTGGGGGACATTGGGTGGCTTGCAGAATGCAATAAATTATTCAGGATTAACACTTTTATAGTATTTTTCAGGGGTCAGCATCAGACACACTTCCTATATCTATATATTGATGTATATTGTATGTAACTCTATCCTCACAGTGGTGTTTAGCCTAGGCTGATTAGCTAAGTGGAATTCTCTTCCCAGAGCAATTTCAACATTATTTTTACTGGCTTTGGAATTCTCGGAAACAAAAATTCTGCAGAGCTGCACCTGACAGGACTAAAGATGTCGGCATTTGTGATACATTTCAAAATGTAAATCAGGTAGAGGCAGGGCCGGTTCTCTCATGAAGTAAGGTGAAACATTTGCATCAGGCGCAGAGATTACAGGGACAGCATGTTTGTACTGTGTGTTTACACTAACAGCATGCAGTTAGAGTAGGAGGAGCGACAGGAGAGCAAGGTGAAGAGGTCATCATTGGGGAAAAGCAGCTTGTTGTGCTGTGTGAGGAGTCTGACAGTGTGTGAGGACGGGGGAGGCAGGAGAGCAGCAGTGTTTCATTTGGCGTGCACAGCAGAATGGAGGAGATGGCATTGCTGTCCTGACTGAGGCGGAATGGAGTAGCTGAGGGTGAGCAGTTTGTTTGTCACAGCCAGCCAGTGTGCTATTGTGTTGAGCTGCAGCATGTCATGTGAGAACATTAAATGAAGCAGAGTAAATTGTCGGGTGCTGTGTGATCATTCCAAATCAGGACGAGGAGGGGGGTGGATACGCCTCCTCATAAGTTTACCTCAGGCAGCAAAAAATCTAGAACCGACCCTGAGTAGAGGAAAGATTTTACAATGGGAAAACACTGACTAAATAATCTATAAATGAATCTTGTAAGAAAAAAAAAAGCAATTTTATTCAATACCTTATTTTCTCTACAGTTCCTCTTTAAAGGCAATACTGCATATGTTATTACCATGGGATTTCAGCACAGGTTCACTTTAAGGAAAATAATCAATGTCTGCTGGATGCAATTGTTATGTTCCCCGGGGCAGCGCATACCCCTCCTTTTAATCAAGGGAGGGGGTCTTCCAACACCCATCTTCTCAGCAGTTATTGAGTTAAATCCGTCTTCATTTTTCCCACACCCACCAGCGTACTCCCACTCCTCTTCTCTGTCAGCAGCACCTTCTGAAGAGTAAAAATGAAAACACGTGGGTGAACGTAAACTTCTGTTACAAGCCCACAAGAGGGTGTGGGTAGTGTTGGGCGAACATCTAGATGTTCGGGTTCGGGCCGAACAGGCCGAACATGGCCGCGATGTTCGGGTGTTCGACCCGAACTCCGAACATAATGGAAGTCAATGGGGACCCGAACTTTTGTGGTTTGTAAAGCCTCCTTACATGCTACATACCCCAAATTTACAGGGTATGTGCACCTTGGGAGTGGGTACAAGAGGAAAAAAAAATTTAGCAAAAAGAGCTTATAGTTTTTGAGAAAATCGATTTTAAAGTTTCAAAGGGAAAACTGTCTTTTAAATGCGGGAAATGTCTGTTTTCTTTGCACAGGTAACATGCTTTTTGTCGGCATGCAGTCATAAATGTAATACATATAAGAGGTTCCAGGAAAAGGGACCGGTAATGCTAACCCAGCAGCAGCACACGTGATGGAACAGGAGGAGGGTGGCGCAGGAGGAGAAGGCCACGCTTTGAGACACAACAACCCAGGCCTTGCATGAGGACAAGAAGCGTGCGGATAGCATGCTTTGTACCACCATGCAGTCATAAATGTAATAAAGATAAGTGGTTCAATAAACAGGGACCACGCGGCAACGCTAACCCAGCAGCAGCACACGTGATGGAACAGGAGGAGGCGCAGGAGGAGAAGGCCACGCTTTGTGAGACACAACAACCCAGGCCTTGCATGAGGACAAAAAGCGTGCGGATAGCATGCTTTGTACCGCCATGTAGTCATAAATGTAATAAAGATAAGAGGTTCAATAAACAGGGACCACGCGGCAACGCTAACCCAGCAGCAGCAGCAGCAGCAGCACACGTGATGGAACAGGAGGAGGCGCAGGAGGAGAAGGCCACGCTTTGTGAGACACAACAACCCAGGCCTTGCATGAGGACAAAAAGCGTGCGGATAGCATGCTTTGTACCGCCATGTAGTCATAAATGTAATAAAGATAAGAGGTTCCATAAACAGGGACCGGCAACGGTAACCCAGCAGCAGCAGCAGCAGCAGCAGCACACGTGATGGAACAGGAGGAGGCGCAGGAGGAGAAGGCCACGCTTTGTGAGACACAACAACCCAGGCCTTGCATGAGGACAAAAAGCGTGCGGATAGCATGCTTTGTACCGCCATGTAGTCATAAATGTAATAAAGATAAGAGGTTCCATAAACAGGGACCGGCAACGGTAACCCAGCAGCAGCAGCAGCAGCAGCAGCAGCAGCACACGTGATGGAACAGGAGGAGGCGCAGGAGGAGAAGGCCACGCTTTGTGAGACACAACAACCCAGGCCTTGCATGAGGACAAAAAGCGTGCGGATATAGCAGCAATGCTTTTTGCCGCCATGCAGTCATAAATGTAATACAGATGAGAGGTTCAATAAACAGGGACCGGAAACGCTAAACCATCCCAGATGTTCATCGGTCATGTTACTTGGTTGGGGTCCAGGAGTGTTGCGTAGTCGTTTCCAATCCAGGATTGATTCATTTTAATTTGAGTCAGACGGTCTGCATTTTCTGTGGAGAGGCGGATACGCCGATCTGTGATGATGCCTCCGGCAGCACTGAAACAGCGTTCCGACATAACGCTGGCTGCCGGGCAAGCCAGCACCTCTATTGCGTACATTGCCAGTTCGTGCCAGGTGTCTAGCTTCATGCCCGGTTTCAGGTCCAGCGGTGCCAGCCACAAATCCGTCTGTTCCTTTATTCCCCTCCAAATTTCCTCCCCTGTGTGCTGCTTATCCCCAAGGCAGATCAGCTTCAGCAACGCTTGCTGACGCATGCCAACAGCTGTGCTGCACTGCTTCCACGATCCTACTGCTGCTGGTGCTGGGTTAGCATTTCCGGATGAGGTACAGCTTTGAGATGCGTTGGAGGAGAAGGAGTCAGAGAGGTAGGTGCTGCTGTTGTTATCCAGCTGTTTGCGGCATGGGCAACACCCGCGCCGTAGCAGGTGAGGAATCGCTGCCAGGCTCCACAAGGTTCACCCAGTGCGCGGTAAGGGAGATGTATCGACCCTGGCCGAACGCACTCGTCCAGGTGTCAGTGGTGAGGTGAACCTTGCAGGCAACGGCATTCTTCAAGCTTCGGGTTATTTAGCTGACCACGTGCTCATGCAACTCAGGCACTGCAGAGCGCGCAAAGTGGTAGCGGCTGGGAACAACGTAACGTGGGATGGCCACTGACATCATGCCCTTGAAGCTGTTTGTCTCCACCACTCGATATGGCAGCATTTCGCAGGCCAGAAGCTTGGCTATGCTGGCTGGCTGTTACTGCCACGGCCCGGGGGTCATTTGCTGGCAATTTCCTCTTGTGCTCAAACATCTCAGAGACAGACAACTCAACCGTAGCGCTGCACACCGAAGGGCTGTTGGTTGTTGTGTTTGATGAACACTGGGAGACCTCAAGAGCACTAGTCCGGAAAGTGACAGTGTCAGCATCGTCTGATGTTTGTGAATGTTGTGAACCACGCAATGGCTGGGCTACTGCTGCTGCTGAGGCGGGTCTGGTGGTGAGTCTGGTGAACCCAAGGGAGGCAGTGTTGCTGGTGGTACCCTGTCCTGCCGCGTTTGCCCACAGAGTGGGATGTTTGGATAGAATGTGGCGGCTCATGCTGGTGGTGGAGAGGTTGTTAATACTTTTCCCCCTGCTCAGGCGGGTCTTGCACACCTTGCAAATCGCCATGGTAACATCCTCAGTGCAGTCTTCAAAGAAAGCCCAGACTTTAACTGGCTGAGGACTCGGACCTCGTGCGTGATGTGCTGGTGCTGCTTAACCCACTGCTGGACGCTTGAGAGGTCATCCAAGTAATTATCTGGTCCTGTTCTTTTGGATCTGTGAGGGTTGTTGTCCTGGACAACATGGGCAGTATTGAGTGGGTTTTCTTGGGTGCTCCCCTGTGGCCTGTACGTGAACCGTCAGGGGAAACACCTCTTCCCTTGCCCCTCCCTCTTTCACCGGATTTCTTCCTCATTTCACTTATCCTTAAAGTACACGCTGACTGGCAGCAGTACAGTGGCAGTACAGAAATGCTATACAGTGGTGGGTGAGCGGTGTACCACTATTGTCAGCAGTGACACAGAGCACAATGCTATACAGTGGCGGGTGAGCGGTGTACTACTGTTCCCAGCAGACACAGAGTGGAAGTAAACACAATGCTATATAGTGTGGCTGAGCCGTGTACACAGAGTGGCATTAAACACAATGCTATATAGTCTGCTATATAGTCACCCCGAACAGGGTGATGTTCTGCAGAACCCGAACAGTGGCAAACACTGTTCGCCCAACACTACTGGGAGGGAACGCAGATTTTAGTACCTAAACACACGATACAACATGTTTTCCGGGGTCGGACTCTGAGGCACATACAGATGGTCCCGATCATCATCCTCATCATACAACTCTTCTCCTGAGTCTGACCCACCCACCACCTCTGCCACCCCAACATCCCCAGACACAGACCCCTCATCGTCCTCAACATTAACTTGGGATGCTGGCCTGAGCCAGACCTCCTCCTCCACATCAGGCCCCATCATCTCCTCAATGGCAGCCCTCATTAATCGCTCTGGCGACGGACTGATGGACACAACGTTCTCCTCCGGGGAGGGCTGCTGCTGACCACTGGCTGCTGGGGTGGATGTTATAGCTTGCGTGGGGCGTTGGCTGTTGCTGTTGTTGGGAGTGCTGCTCACAGCGGAGGTCTCTGGGGAACTCATGTTGAGCTCATATAGTGGTTGACGGTGAGTGGAGTATTACTGATCCCAGCAATATACACACTGACTGGCAGAGTACGCAATGCTATATAGTGTGGCTGAGCGGTGTACACAGAGTGGCAGTAAACACAATGCTATATAGTCTGGCTGAGCGAGCGGTGTACTACTGTTCCCAGCAGAATCAGAGTGGCAGTAAACAATGGTATATAGTCTGGCTGAGCGGTGTACACAGAGTGTCAGTAAACAATGGTATATAGTCTGGCTGAGCGAGCGGTGTACTACTGTTCCCAGCAGAATCAGAGTGGCAGTAAACAATGGTATATAGTCTGGCTGAGCGGTGTACACAGAGTGTCAGTAAACAATGGTATATAGTCTGGCTGAGCGGTGTACACACAATGCTATATAGTCTGCTATATAGTGTCAGTAAACAATGGTATATAGTCTGGCTGAGCGAGCGGTGTACTACTGTTCCCAGCAGAATCAGAGTGGCAGTAAACAATGGTATATAGTCTGGCTGAGCGGTGTACACAGAGTGTCAGTAAACAATGGTATATAGTCTGGCTGAGCGAGCGGTGTACTACTGTTCCCAGCAGAATCAGAGTGGCAGTAAACAATGGTATATAGTCTGGCTGAGCGGTGTACACAGAGTGTCAGTAAACAATGGTATATAGTCTGGCTGAGCGGTGTACACACAATGCTATATAGTCTGCTATATAGTGTCAGTAAACAATGGTATATAGTCTGGCTGAGCGAGCGGTGTACTACTGTTCCCAGCAGAATCAGAGTGGCAGTAAACAATGGTATATAGTCTGGCTGAGCGGTGTACACAGAGTTTCAGTAAACAATGGTATATAGTCTGGCTGAGCGGTGTACACAGAGTGTCAGTAAACAATGGTATATAGTCTGGCTGAGCGGTGTACACAGAGTGGCAGTAAACACAATGCTATATAGTCTGGCTGAGCGAGCGGTGTACTACTGTTCCCAGCAGAATCAGAGTGGCAGTAAACAATGGTATATAGTCTGGCTGAGCGGTGTACACAGAGTGTCAGTAAACAATGGTATATAGTCTGGCTGAGCGGTGTACACAGAGTGTCAGTAAACAATGGTATATAGTCTGGCTGAGCGGTGTACACAGAGTGGCAGTAAACACAATGCTATATACTCTGGCTGAGCGAGCGGTGTACTACTGTTCCCAGCAGACACAGAACAGTGAACAGAATGCTATATAGTGTGGCTGAGCGAGCGGTGTACCACTATTCCCAGCAGACACAGAACAGTGAACAGAATGCTATATAGTGTGGCTGAGCGGGCGGTGTACCACTATTCCCAGCAGACACAGAACAGTGAACAGAATGCTATATAGTGTGGATGAGCGAGCGGTGTACCACTATTCCCAGCAGACACAGAACAGTAAACAGAATGCTATATAGTGTGGCTGAGCGAGCGGTGTACCACTATTCCCAGCAGACACAGAACAGTGAACAGAATGCTATATAGTGTGGCTGAGCGAGCGGTGTACCACTATTCCCAGCAGACACAGAACAGTGCACAGAATGCTATATAGTGTGGCTGAGCGAGCGGTGTACCACTATTCCCAGCAGACACAGAACAGTAAACAGAATGCTATATAGTGTGGCTGAGCGAGCGGTGTACCACTATTCCCAGCAGACACAGAACAGTAAACAGAATGCTATATAGTGTGGCTGAGCGAGCGGTGTACCACTATTCCAAGCAGACACAGAACAGTGAACAGAATGCTATATAGTGTGGCTGAGCGAGCGGTGTACCACTATTCCCAGCAGACACAGAGTGGCAGTAAACAGAATGCTATATAGTGTGGCTGAGCGAGGTACACAGAGTGGCAGTAAACAGAATGCTATATAGTGTGGCTGAGCAAGCGGTGTACTACTATTCCCAGCAGACACAGAGTGGCAGTAAACAGAATGCTATATAGTGTGGCTGAGCGAGGTACACAGAGTGGCAGTAAACAGAATGCTATATAGTGTGGCTGAGCAAGCGGTGTACTACTGTTCCCAGCAGTGACACAATGACAGGGGGGACCCTGGCTAGCGTGGCTGGAGCGCGAACTACCCTGCCTGCCTACCCAAAGCTAAACCCACAGACAAATGGCGGAGATATGACGTGGTTCGGGTATTTATTTACCCGAACCACGTGACCGTTCGGCCAATCAGAGCGCGTTCGGGTCCGAACCACGTGACCCGTTCGGCCAATCACAGCGCTAGCCGAACGTTCGGGGAACGTTCGGCCATGCGCTCTTAGTTCGGCCATATGGCCGAACGGTTTGGCCGAGCACCGTCAGGTGTTCGGCCGAACTCGAACATCACCCGAACAGGGTGATGTTCTGCAGAACCCGAACAGTGGCGAACACTGTTCGCCCAACACTAGGTGTGGGGTCCGTTCTGTGAAATAAAGCTAACTAGCAGTCAAGACCAGTGAGCAATTGCTTCAGATTCAGGGATTCTTTTCCTAAGAGTGGAACTCTGGGGCAGGCAGAAGCCCACTCATCAGACAGTCATCGCATGGCTGAGAATATCAGTATCCGGATGCAAGAAATCAGCTGGATACTTATCTGCTGCTCACAGTTACATTGTGGAAATGAACAGAGGCTCCAAAAGAATAAAAGTAGATAAAACTTAAAAAAAAAAAACAAAGGCAGTGGTGGACTTACCTCCTCCAAGCAGACACAAAAACAGGTTATTATATCAACAAGCAAATTTATTAACATATGCACTTCAAAGGGTCTAAGCAATGTGCAATGTGCAGGTGCGGCCCCGCTTGCATCAGGCAATAGGAGATGGAGCACAGGGATGCTCAAATTCGGATTCGGGAGATACCCGGATAGTTGCAATCCGGATATCTCCCAGTAATGCTGTGCGGGCTGGGCGGGGGGGTCAAGCTTACCTCTCTGACATCTTCTTCGCTCGTCCCTCGGCGCCTCCCACGATGCGGTCCACGCACATCACGTGATTACAAACACTTCCTCCTTCAACCCGGAAGGAGGAAGTGTTTGTAATCAGGTGACCGCCGCTTGGAGCGCATCGTGGGAGGCGCCGAGGGACGAGCGAAGAAGACGTCAGAGAGGTAAGCTTGACCCCCCCGCCCAGCCCGCACAGCATTACTGGGAGATATCCGGATTGCAACTATCCGGGTATCTCCCGAATCCAAATTTGAGCATCCCTGATGGAGCATACAGCTGTGCGCAAGAGACAGAAGGCCCAGAAATAGGTTTGCATTGGTACAATATAGGTAAATATACTGTATATACTCACATATAAGCCTAATTTTTCAGCACAAAAAAATGTGTTGAAAAGTTACCCTCTCGGCCTATATGTGGGTGCAGCAGAATGGATGGTGGAGCATAAGGATTGTGCACTAGAGATCATGATCTTGCCAGCTGGCTCCCTGCTGTGTCTGTGCCCCCATCCCCTGCAACATGGTGTGCAGAGTGCGCTGCTCAGTACTACCTGTGTCCCCTGGCTTGTAGAGCGGAGCGTGCAAGCAACGTGTCAGCAGTGCAATGATCGGGGATTCTTCCTGTCCGGTATTCGCTGTCTCGTATACAGTGGCGGCGCCAGGGGGGTGCTTGGGGGTGCTCAAGCACCCCCTAAATTTGTCCAAGCACCCCCAAAGCACCCCCTGGCGTGAACTGACTTCAGGCGTCTAAGAGACGCCGAGTCAGTTCACAGCAGCAGCACGGAGCAGCAGGCAGGGCTACGGTAAGATGGCCGCCCGAAGCCCTGCTCTGCAGACTTGGAGTCTGCAGTGCAGGGCTTCGGGCGGCCATTTTCCCGTAGCCCTGCTCGCCGGGTGATGCAGGCTGCTGCAGGAAGGAAGAGGATCGTGGGAGCTGAGCTGTGCGCCACAAGGAGGTCGGAAGAGGAGGAGGTCGGAACAGGAGGTCTGACTAGGTGAGTAAATGGGTTTTTCTTATCTTTTTCAGGTGGTGCTGCTGATTGGGGTCAGATCTGATAAGGATTGTGCATATTGGGGTCAGATCTGATAACGGTTGTGCATATTGGGGTCATATCTGATAAGGATTGTGCATATTGGGGTCATATCTGATAACGATTGTGCATATTGGGATCATATCTGATAACGATTGTGCATATTGGGGTCATATCTGTGAACAGTTGTGCATATTGGGGTCATATCTGATAACGATTGTGCATATTGGGGTCATATCTGATAACGATTGTGCATATTGGGGTCATATCTGATAACGATTGTGCATATTGGGGTCATATCTGATAACGATTGTGCATATTGGGGTCATATCTGATAACGGTTGTGCATATTGGGGTTATTGAACGTGTTTTTTGTTCAAATCTGCTCACATTACGTGTATTTTCTTGAGAAAACCTGCACAATTATGTGAATTTTCTCGGGAAAGGGTCACCAAAACTTGGGCCCACTGTCTTTGCGCTGCACTGTTAAAGGGAACCCGAGGCAAGAATATTGAGGCTGCCATATTTATCTCCTTTTAATTAATACCAGCTGCCTGGCTGCCGTGTTGGTCCTCTGCCTCTAATTCTTTCAACCATAGACCCTAAACAAGCATGCAGCAGGTCAGGGGTTTCTGACAATATTGTCAGAACTGACAAGATTAGCTACATGCTTTTTTCTGGTGTAATTCAGTTCACTACTGCAGCCAATAGATCAGCAGGGCTGCCAGGCAACTAGAATTGTTTAAAAGGAAATAAATATGGCAGCCACCATATCACTCTCACCCTGGGTTCACTTTAAATTACAGTTAGCCCCGCCCTCATCCGGTCATGACCACGCCCATTCTTTGCCGCGACGAGCTTTGCGCGCTTTGCGCGCCTCAGGTTGTAGCCACACCCATTTTGCTTAGCGCACCGCAGGTCGTCAGCTCCCCCAGAAATTGGTCCAGCACCTGCATAGCACCCCCTAAAAAAAATTCCTGGAGCCGCCACTGCTCGTATATATGACCCCATCTACTGGTGTCTTGAGACACGACTATTATCCTTGTGGCACATCTGGCTATGGGGAGGGCTGCTGACTTGTACTGGGGGTACATCTGGCTACTGTGGAGGGGGCAATATTGGGGAGGGGGCTTATATGCGAGTCAATCCCTTTTTCCTGGTTTCTAAAGGAAAAGTGGGTGCCTTGACCTTTAATACGAGGGCCCTTATACGAGGGTCGGCTTATATGCAAGTATATACGGGTATATAAAAAATAAATACACATATACATATTTAGACAGTAAAGTCATATGATAAAATTGTTTCATTTAGCAATATGACAAGCATGAAAACACTAATTGGGGGTAAACAAAAATAATTGGGAAGAAAAAAATTTGTGGAAAAAAAATATTAGCGGGCTATAGTTATTTGGGTTGAAAAAAGACATACGTCCATTGAGTTCAACATTGCTTGTTATTGTGAGATAAACACTTCCTCCATGCTTTCCGCTGCAATGCCAGATTTTGCTTTCCGTCACCTTTTTGCTGCCATGTCAGCGCATTGTCTCATGCTCATGTGCAGCACAATCCTTTCTTTCTCCTGCTGCCTACATCACTGCGCGTCATCACATGCATGCACAGTGTTTATTCTCAATTACAGGCTACCATCAATTCTTTAAATTGTAGGCCTCTTACACACCCTACACACCCCAAATTTTGAGGGTATGGAGGGAACCCCCAGATCTACTTCTGTGCAAATTTGGAGCCCACGAGACCTGCTGGTTCACAAGGTTTTACAAGGCTCCTATGCCATATCTTGTGAACCAGCAGGTCTCAGGGGCTGCAGATGATGACACGTAGCACAGTGACATAGAAAGCAGTAGGGCAGCAAGACCTGTCATTCTACCTTCAGCCACTTGCTCTATGCTGCCATCCTATGGCTTTAGATCATGTGACTTGCATTTGATCTGGAGCTGTAAAGTATTACAATAGAATGAGTGGCTGCCAGGAAGCCCACAGTAGATTTGCAGCTCTGGAAGCAGGTAAATATCTCGCTGCTCCCTGCGCTACTCAATAATGTTTTGAGTGCCGCCGAGCCAGGGGCAAGGTGTCCTGGGTAGGAAGAAGGGGAAGAAATTATTGGTTACGGTGGTGGGAGTTTGGATTCCTGGGGGCCCCATGAAAATTTTACAGGGGGCCCCCTGGGTTCTTACACCCCAACTTTAACACTGCAATACTGCATCAGTTCCATTGCACCACAACGGACAATATAAACACAATGCTAGTATATTGTAATGGTACGTTCACATTTACACATGAGGGGTGCATTGGATCCAATGCGCATCATGCTGTGCAGTGAAGCACATCTCTATATATTCTGTATGCATAATATCACACTTGTAAAGCATGAAGTGACTTTTCAACACCATTGCAATCCTGTTTTCTAGGATTCACAACACAAATTATATAGTGTGAAAGTAGTGGAAAGCTTGCAGATACTTTAAAGTGTACCAGAGACGAAATAAAAAAAGTTTTATACATACCTGGGGCTTCCTCCAGCCCCATCCGCACGGATCGCTCCCACGCCGCCGTCCTGGCAGAACTAACAGGACCCAATACCAGAGCTGCAGGCAGCGAAGGACGGACATTTTTCTGTTTAAATCGACTTTCAGTCCGTTTGTGAGAGGTAAGTCCACTGCATTATGTTTTAGAAGCACTTCCTGGTCTCAATCCTGGTTGCCTGAGCATCAGGTTTCCTGAGTCCCTGTTCCCTGCGTTCCTGTGTCCTATGTGACTTTCCGTTTTGAACTGATATCCTGGCGTTGATCCTTGGCAATCCTTTAACTATCCGTTTGACTTTCCTTCCTGTACCTTACCTGTTTCGGACTGATTTCCTGTTAACAGACTCCTGGCTTATCCTTGACTACGTCTACTGTCTGTTGTACCTGTACTTCGCATCGGATTATCCAGTCGCACTATGCAGTTGCCTTCGGGCGCACGCACCTGGACTCCAGGGCTGCGCCCATCCGGCCACACGGAGGATTCACGCATCCCAGGTACATGACATGTGCAAAGTTAATAAGTGTTAAGCTTGGAGGTGTAATCTCCACAGTCAGCATACAACACATAAGCTGACGTGAAGGAGGTACACACACCAGCACAAGGGATCAGGATATCCCCAGTTTAGTGGAGGAGAGGACTGACTCCAATAGGAGATTGTGGCGCACAGAGCCGGTGCAGATCCGAACAGCCACAAACAACACTTTCGTAATAACGTCTCAGCGCAAAGTAGCGCTGAGCGCATAAACCAGGACTGAGGAGATCAGAATAAGTAGACAGAATGAACGCTTGCTAGCTAGCGGCTACTTAGCGACAGCAAGCGTCCAAAACCAGACAGACTGGAATGAGGCAGCCAATGCGTTGCGGCGATGGCGTGCCTCACAAAGACAGGACAGGATAGTCAGAAAATAGCAGGATCGAGACAGATGAACGTAACACAGATAAATATACAATAAGTATGTTTTCCTAGCGTATTACAATTACAGCTATCAATGAAACTCTTTGTAAGGTCTGACTAACATATGTATATATCGGCAATGAACCGATATATGACATAAGCAGGAACGCTGACTAGGACTGGAGTAATACAGGGAACAGGACTCAGAAGGATTCGCTATCTCTTCGCAGAGATGAACGCAATCCACAAACAGAACCAGGAACAGGATAACTAGCTCAGCACGGGTGTTCACGGTACGCGCAAACTACCAAAACGTGCTGGAAAACTGACTAACTGAACACAGGAAATAAACAGTTCGTGTACGTATATATCAGCGACACTGATATATTAACGTAACACGAATACAAGGAAAATAACAAAATGCGCAAGTATGCGTATATATTGGCGATGAACCAATATATGACACAAGACAAGCAAGTAGCAACTTCTAGAACAAGAGCAGAACTAGGAGGACTCGCTGACCCCTTCGCAGGAGTCAGCGCAGTCCACACGGACCAGGAACGAGGTGGGGCACGAGCAGAGTAACAGATACAATCTGAGACTATGATAGCCCATGAGGCATTGCAGGAAGCAGTTCTTTATACTGAGGTCATCCAATGGGAGCAGACCTGCAGATTCCCACACAAGTGAATGGTAATTAATCACAGGCTGATAGCAGGAAAAGGCAGACAATGATATGCAGCCTGCAGGAAAGGGACCGCCCCTCCACTGCAGCAGACAATGTTTGTTTACACAAAAGCATATTAAACTGTCATTAACTTCAGAGCGACTGCAGATGGAATCAGCAACTAGTTTAAGTGCAAACCAAACTATGCAAGCAAATGCATGTAATGACATTAGAACTGCTTGGTTTGCAATACCACTGCAGTCAGCAATAAACGCTGCAGAAGCGATCATAACAGTACCCCCTCCCTTAAACGCGGCCTCTGGACGCCTATGAAAACTGACATATTTCTCCTGAACCACCCAAACCAAAAAATCAGAATTGGGAAATCCAGCAAACTGATCTGACTGAAAATTCATGAAGGTCGGATCCGTCCGACAAAACCAAATTCCCGAATCAGTCTCATCAAAACTAGACCAATTGGAACCAGAACCTACCGAACCATGCCCGTCAGCACTACAAGCCTCAGTGTGACACCCATCAGAACCACGACTTCCAGAAAACAACCCCAAGAAACTCTCTGAGCGATACCCACCGCCTTCCCGGGACTGTCCAAAAACGCCAAAGCCTTTGCAATGCCCACCGGAACTGTCCCTACCAACACAAAACCCACCGTTGAACCAGTCCAAGGTACCAGGACAAGTTTCCTCAGAGATCTCCCAGAACACTTGGAAGCTCCAAAGAGATCCCCACAGGTCAGAACGCCCCTTAGGCTCACATGGAGAACCATCAAGAACCCCTATGGAACCCAGGGCAACTCTAGAGTCAGGGTCACAAGGACAAACATCAAGATCAGGGCTTTTAGGGACCAGAACCATCTCCGGGCATGCAGGCCAACCGGCAACATCAGAACATGTCTCCACTAGGGAAGCGTGTGAGCACGCCAACACAGACACACTTGGGCACTCTGGCATACGAAGCACATCTGGGCACACCGGCACAAGAGAGACTTCTGGGCATGTCAAGGAACTGCAAACCTCAAAGTCAGTCAAGGTAGGACCGAAACCAAGACTGGGCAAAAAAAAATCATCATGACTAGACTTCACAGTTACTGGATTCTCACTAAAAAATGCAGGATCAGACTTAGATGTCTCTGATTCCAGCAAAGTTATTAACAAATCATGTTCAGGGGCATTTACAAGACAGGACAAATCTTCTGATGTATGCACCGAACTAGACAGGGTTTCCATAACTTCTTCTGGACTAGACAGAGACTCATCAAATACACTGGATTGGAGCTCATGAAGGGCTGCAAAACAAGTCAGTAGTGCAGCAATCCCCACTGAACTAGGCAAAACTGAGTAACTCACTGGACAGGAAGGGGACTCAGGAACTTCTGCCACACCGGCCAGAGAACCAGAATTTTCCAGGATACAGGGCTGGGTTTCAGAAACACTCATTAACCCGGACTGAAATTCTGAGATTTCTATTATTTTTTCCAGCGAGTCAGAATTATCCATGTTACAGGACAAGACTTTTGAAACATTCAGAGGACAGGGCTGGAGTTCCTCGGCTGTTACAACACTGGAGAGGGACTCAACAACATTGGTTAAATCAGACTGTGTACAGGGCAAGGTATCTAACACACTTGCTGACGAGGACAATATTTCAATGGCTTCTGCTTCGCTGGGCAGAAATTCATCAAGTTTTATTAGAGCAGACTGTAATTCTAAAACAGCTGCTAGACAAGTGAATATTACTGCAGCACCAACTGAGGTAAGCAGTGCCTCAGACTGTTCTGCTAGAGGGTTTAAAGTATCCAAAGTACTGGGTGAAGCATAAGACTCTGTGACTACAGCTTCACTGGACAGGATCACCGAACAGTCCACACTGCAGGGCAAAACCATGGAAGCACCTGCTGGACAGCATAATGATTCTGTGACCTGAGTTTCATTGGAGAGATCTACTGCACAATTCATGGTACAGGGCAAGTTCACTGGAACATTTTCTGAACACGGTAATAATTCTGCGATTTCGGACTCACATAGCAGACGCTCTGAGTTATTCATGAAACTAGAGTGAGGTGTAGAAACAGGAAGATCAAAACACAATGTTTGCGCATCTAAATCACCATTCAATTGTGAAATTGGAAAATTCAGATGCTGGGGTTCTGAGATTTCTGGACAGGATTGCTGGGACTCAGAAACTGATGTAGTGCATCTATTGGCATCTGCTGGATCAGACAGGAGTTGAACTTTATTAACACAGGTAATTTCTGCAGAAGTGTTTGCAGGGACAGGCAAGATTTTTCTGGTGTCTGTTTCACTGAACAAAGACTCATGAGTACTGGCTAGGCTGGACTCAGAAGTCAGCAGGACCTCTGGGTCCTCTGCTGAGAAATTTGTGCATGGCAAGATTAAGGAAGTATTAGTAATTTCTGTCTTACTGGGAAGTAACACTGAGTTATCCATGGTACAGGGTGGAATTACAGGAACTTCAATTTCACACAAAAGGAGCTCTGAATCACTCGCTGAATCAGCCAAAGGTGCTGAAGCAGGCGAGTCCTCAGGAACTGAGGAAGTGGAACAATCTCCACTTGACAGTGTGTCTTCCCTGGTATCAACTGATTGAATCGCATAAAAATCGTCCAGAATCATTCTCCACACATCGATCAATGGAGCCACAAAGTCATACCCACACACACCAGTTTTTATTAGGTTATAGGCAGACTTAATGCATGCATTCAATACTAATTCACTTTTTGCACTGTAAAACTGACAAAATGAACTTGCATCTTTCTTCCATTCATAGACCAGGGCTTCCATCTCTCCTTTCTCAAATGGAGGATCCCATGCATAATTAACAGCTGAGCATTCCGGCTGATCATAGTTTGCAAATGTGTTAGTGGCAGAAACATACATTGGGTTATTTAGCAGGTGATTGGCCGATTTCTTATTCCTAAGGATCTCCAATACCTGTAGCAAGTGTTGAACTGTAGTGTATGCAAATTTCCCTTGCTGCACGAATAAATTGATCTGTTCAATACTCTGTAATATATCTTCATAATCATATTCAGATAATTCATTTAAACAAGAACTTTTATTTTCCCTGGCTAGCAATGAAAGTTCATTAGTAGTTTCATAGGTCCATTTGACTCCCCTGAATGGTGACTGAATTTCATTATCTGCTACTGGCGGAGTCTCATTACAGATCTGATGCGCAGTCACCAAGGGCAACGACTCTGCTGATTGTAACGCTTTTCTTTTGGAGCGTTTACGTTTGGCTTTAGACCCTGCTGCCTTAGCAGAAGAAAAGTTATCAGAACAATTATCTGCTTGCTGATTATTTTTGTAGGCAGTAGAAGGAGCAGCTGATTGACAAGCTGCCAGGAGCTTATCAAAAGGGCTAGGCAAATCGGTTTTGCGCAGCCAGTTATGGATCACAAACGCTAGAAATTCCAGTGGTCTTTCTTTTAAATTGGTATGATCCAAGACATCGTAGGCCCACTGAAACAATCTTCCCTTAAATAAAACATAAACTAGCTGGGAGGCCCACGTTGAAACAGGAGTAGCCTGGAGCTCGGGATTGGCCAGGAACCTGGTACATTCAGAAAAAAACTCATTTTCTGTTTCAGAATTGAGCTTCTCAAATTTCTTAAAGGAACAGGAACCATAACAAACAGTGTCATTTTTGCTAGGAACCCCCCCCCACAATGGGGATTGGTAATGGGGCTATCATAATGTTAAGCTTGGAGGTGTAATCTCCACAGTCAGCATACAACACATAAGCTGACGTGAAGGAGGTACACACACCAGCACAAGGGATCAGGATATCCCCAGTTTAGTGGAGGAGAGGACTGACTCCAATAGGAGATTGTGGCGCACAGAGCCGGTGCAGATCCGAACAGCCACAAACAACACTTTCGTAATAACGTCTCAGCGCAAAGTAGCGCTGAGCGCATAAACCAGGACTGAGGAGATCAGAATAAGTAGACAGAATGAACGCTTGCTAGCTAGCGGCTACTTAGCGACAGCAAGCGTCCAAAACCAGACAGACTGGAATGAGGCAGCCAATGCGTTGCGGCGATGGCGTGCCTCACAAAGACAGGACAGGATAGTCAGAAAATAGCAGGATCGAGACAGATGAACGTAACACAGATAAATATACAATAAGTATGTTTTCCTAGCGTATTACAATTACAGCTATCAATGAAACTCTTTGTAAGGTCTGACTAACATATGTATATATCGGCAATGAACCAATATATGACATAAGCAGGAACGCTGACTAGGACTGGAGTAATACAGGGAACAGGACTCAGAAGGATTCGCTATCTCTTCGCAGAGATGAACGCAATCCACAAACAGAACCAGGAACAGGATAACTAGCTCAGCACGGGTGTTCACGGTACGCGCAAACTACCAAAACGTGCTGGAAAACTGACTAACTGAACACAGGAAATAAACAGTTCGTGTACGTATATATCAGCGACACTGATATATTAACGTAACACGAATACAAGGAAAATAACAAAATGCGCAAGTATGCGTATATATTGGCGATGAACCAATATATGACACAAGACAAGCAAGTAGCAACTTCTAGAACAAGAGCAGAACTAGGAGGACTCGCTGACCCCTTCGCAGGAGTCAGCGCAGTCCACACGGACCAGGAACGAGGTGGGGCACGAGCAGAGTAACAGATACAATCTGAGACTATGATAGCCCATGAGGCATTGCAGGAAGCAGTTCTTTATACTGAGGTCATCCAATGGGAGCAGACCTGCAGATTCCCACACAAGTGAATGGTAATTAATCACAGGCTGATAGCAGGAAAAGGCAGACAATGATATGCAGCCTGCAGGAAAGGGACCGCCCCTCCACTGCAGCAGACAATGTTTGTTTACACAAAAGCATATTAAACTGTCATTAACTTCAGAGCGACTGCAGATGGAATCAGCAACTAGTTTAAGTGCAAACCAAACTATGCAAGCAAATGCATGTAATGACATTAGAACTGCTTGGTTTGCAATACCACTGCAGTCAGCAATAAACGCTGCAGAAGCGATCATAACAATAAGATAGATGAAAGAGGGCCCCTCTGGTCCATAGGCCCTGGTGTGTTCGCAACCCCTGCATCCCGTATTGATATGTCACTGGACACAGCTGAAATGCCAGGAATCTCAAGGGGTAAAAACCCATGAATGCAAAATGGTTATGTAGCACACTGTTATGTAATGCTGCTATATTAAAAGCACACTAGAAAGTATGTCTACACACAGGGGCGTAGCTAGAAATGACTGGGCCCCATAGCAAATTTTTTGTATGGCCCCCCCCCCCCCCCCCCCCCCGCGCCGCCATCCCCACCGCCATTTCACCAGAAAATAATCGTAAAGTGGGCAGCATTTCACCATAAAATAATCGTAGAGAGGGCAGCCTTTCACCATAAATTAATTGTAAAGAGAGCAGCATTACACCATAAATTAATCCAGGGCTGTGGAGTCGGTACAAAAATCTTCCGACTCCAACTCCGACTCCTCAGTTTATGAAACCACGACTCCAACTCCGAGTACCCAAAATGGCTCCGACTCCTTAGTCTAATACTTAACAGGGCTGTGGATTTTGTACAGAAATCATCCGACTCCGAAGTTTATGAAATCAACGACTCCGACTCCGGGTGCCCAAAATTCCCCCGACTCCGACTCCTTGACTGCGACTCTACAGTACTGAATTAATCATAAAGAGAGCAGCATTTCACCATAAATTAATCGTAAAGAGAGCAGCATTTCACCATAAATTAATCATAAAGATAGCAGCATTTCACCATAAAATATTTGTGAAGAGAGCAGCATTTCACCAGAAATTAATCGTAAAGTGGGCAGTATTTCACCATAAAATAATCGTAAAGAGAGCAGCATTTCACCAGAAAATAAGCATTATGCGGGCATCATTTCACCAGAAATCGTAAAGTGGGCAGCATTTCACCAGAAAATAATCGTTATGCAGGGAGCATTCACCAGAAAATATTTGCTATGTGGGGAGCATCCACCAGACAATATTTGCTATGTGGGGAGCATCCACCAGACAATAATCGCTATGTGGGGGGAGCATTCACCAGACAATAATCGCTTACTATGGGGGGGCATTCACCAGACAATAATCGCTATGTGGGGGGAGCATTCACCAGACAATCTCTCGCTATGGGGGGGGGGGGCATTCACCAGACAATAATCGCTATGGGGGGGCCATTCACCAGACAATAATCGCTATGGGGGGACCATTCGCCAGACAATAATCGCTATTTGGGGGGAGCATTCACCAGACAATAATCGCTATGTGGGGGGAGCATTCACCAGACAATAATCGCTATGGAGGGCAATTCACCAGACAATAATCGCTATGGGGGGGACCATTCGGCAGACAATAATCGCTATGTGGGGGGAGCATTCACCAGACAATCACTATGTGGGGGCAGCAGCCAGCACCTCTCTGTCTCCCCCATCCCCCCCCCCCCCATAGCAGCCAGCACCTCTCTGTCTCCCACAGCAGCCAGCACCTCTCTGTCTCCCCCATCCCCCCCACCACACACAGCAGCCAGCACCTCTCCCTCCCCCATCCCCCCACAGCAGCCAGCACTTCTCTCCCCCATCCCCCCCCCCCACACACACAGCACCTCTCTCTCCCCCATCCCCCCCACAGCAGCCAGCACTTCTCTCCCCCATCCCCCCCCCCACACACACAGCAGCCAGCACCCCTCTCTCTCCCCCATCCACCCCACAGCAGCCAGCACTTCTCTCCCCCATCCCCACACACACACGCAGCACCTCTCTCTCCCCCATCCCCCCACAGCAGCCAGCACGTTTCTCCCCCATCCCCCCCCCCACACACACACACGCACAGCACCTCTCTCTCCCCCATCCACCCCACAGCAGCCAGCACTTCTCTCCCCCATTCCCCCCCCCCCACACGCACATCTCTCTCTCTCTCTCCCCCCCCCCCCACAGCAGCCAGCACTTCTCTGTTTCCCCCATCCCCCCACACACAGCAGACAGCAAGTCCCCCGGCCAGGCCGTTCCCCAGCACCCACCCACCTCCGACCGTGCTCCACAGCAGCCAGCAGTACCAGCCAGCCAGGCACATGTATTAATTTACTTGCGGGCAGCTTGTGTGGGACGGTCACGGTGGGGTGGGGCCGGGTCGGGTCGCTCCGCTCTCCTCCGCTCTGGCCTCCTCCAGTCCAACAGGCACAGTCAGCACCCTGAGCAGTCCGCTCCCTCCCTCGCACGCGCATAGGACGTCACTCCTCCTTCTCCCTGGCTGGCCGGCCCGGAAGCCAGAACTATAGAGTAACTGTCGGGCCGGCTGCCAGGAGTATCATTGCGCCCAAGTAGTCCCCCTCCTCACAGCCACCTTATCAGAGGAGGAGGGCCAGGGAGGGGGGGGGGCCCGCAGCTCTAAAAGTATGGGGGGTGGGGGCCCCGGACAGGACCGACATTAAAAAAAAAAAAAAAAAACTAAACAAAAAAAAAAAAACCTGATGTACGGGCAGGGGGGCCCCCTGTGGCGTAGGGCCCCGTAGCAACGCTATGGTTGCTATACTTATTGCTACGCCACTGTCTACACATATTATCTCTACAGCTCCTTGTGCTTGTCAAAGTCAGATCATATCATTTAGTCTTTTGATTGAATTGATCATGAAGTATTTTGTTCTGTGGTTTCTAATAGCATTTTCTTGAAAAATGTGTAAATAATAAACCTGAATGCTATGAACAACCTCTTCTTACTGTATATACTCCCATATAAGTCTAATTTTTCAGCATAAAAAATGTGCTGAAAGGTTACCCCCTCGGATTATATGCGAGTCAGTGGAGCAGAACGGATGGTGGAGCAGCTTGCAACCTGCTGTGTCCGTGCCCCCCCATCCCCTGCAACATGGTGTGCAGAGTGTGCTGCTCAAGACTACCTGTGTCCCCTGGCTTGTGGAGCATAGCCTGCAAGCAATGTCTCAGCGGTGCAATGATCGGGGATTCGTCCTGTGTGGCAGTCGCTGTATCTCATATCTATAAGGCCATCTAGTAGCTTATTGAGACACAACTGTATGATCCTGGAGAACATCTGGCTATGGGGAGGGGAGCTGACTTGTACTGGGGGGACATCTGGCTACTGTGGAGGGGAATATATTGGGGAGGGGGCTTATACATGAGGCAATCACTTGTTCCTGGTTTCGGCTTACACACGGGTCGTCTTATATGTGAATATATACGGTACTTGTTTTTAAAATTGAATTAAATCATTTATTAGGGCAGATTAATCAAGGCAAGTGGTGTATATTTTTGCACATTTGTGTTTTCACATGCTGTTATAAACCTTAAAGGATACACAAGGTGACATGTGACATTATGAGTAGAGATGGCCCGAACCTCCGATTTTTGGTTTGCGAACTTCCGCGAAAGGTTCAGTTTGTGTGAACTTTTGCAAACTGCAATAGACTTCAATGGGGAGGTGAACTTTGAAAAATAGAACAAATTATGCTGGCCACAAAAGTGATGGAAAAGATGTTTCAAGGGGTCTAACACCTGAAGGGGGCATGGCGGAGTGGGATACATGCCCAAAGTCCCGGGGAAAAATCTGGATTTGACGCAAAGCAGCGTTTTAAGGGCAGAAATCACATTGAATGCTAAATTACAGGCCTAAAGTGCTGTAAAACCTCTTGCATATTTATACATCAATCAGGGAGTGTAATTAGAGTTCTGTTTCACACTGACACACCAAACGCACTGTGTAACGCACCGCAAACAGCTGTTTGCGTAGTGACGGCCATGCTGGACTGGTGCGCACCATGGCGAGAATGCAGGCCGTGACGGTTTTCAAGCCCATTTGGTCGCCGGGCTGTGGTAGCTAAATGATAGAACAACAGTGACTGTCTAGCTGATCAAATTTGCTCTGTCCACAATGAAGCAACGACCTTATTATCTTCTTGTATGTAGGTAGCCATAGGTAGATGCCCCAGTATAGGTAGGTAGGCATAGGTAGGTGTCCCAGTATAGGTAGATAGGCATAGGCAGGTGCCCCAGTAGTTAGCTAGGCATAGGTAGGAGTCCCAGTATAGGTAGGCATAGGTAGGAGTTCCAGTATAGGTAGGTAGGCATAGGTAGGTGTCCCAGTATAGGTAGATAGGCATAGGTAGGTGCCCCAGCAGTTAGCTAGGCATAGGTAGGAGACCCAGTATAGATAGGTAGGCATAGGTAGGTGCCCTAGTATAGGTAGGTAGGCATAGGTAGGTGTCCCTGTATAGGTAAGTAGGTGCCCCAATATAGATAGGTAGGCATAGGTAGGTGCCCTAGTATAGGTAGGTAGGCATAGGTAAGTGTCCCAGTATAGATAGTTAGGCAGGGCCTGGCTGGCACAGTAATAGCAATTACCAAGGTCCAGCTTCCAGAAGTTCGCCTGGAACCATTCGCCGGCGAACCGTTCGGGCAATCTCTAATTATGAGATAGACATGTATATGTACAGTGCCAAGCACTCAAGTAACTATGTTGTGCTCCTTCTTTTCTTTCTCTGTCTGAAAGAGTTAAACATCAGGTATGCAAGTTTTTTTGTTCGGGTCAAGACTGGGTTGCATAACCCTCACTGTTTAGTAATACAGTCATAAAACACTTTCCTGGCAGAAAATGGCTTCTGAGTGCAGGAGAGATATACAAATGGTAGATAGCTCATAGATTTTAGCTCTAACATACTTCAACGAATGTGTCATTGAGCAGAGACGATGAAACAGTAAAAGCCTAAAATGTAGATTTAAAAATAAAGTAAAACTGTGGGATATCTAAAGAGGTCATTTTTAGGAGTAGGAGGATAGATTCAATTGTTTATCTCATCAGTTTACTTTCACCTCGAGTTTCCTTTAAAACGCAAGTGTTGTCCCAACAAATTGCAGCAAGCTGTCGTTTTAAAAGCACAATGCAGCAAAAACGTGGAAAAAAAAATGTGAACTCACATGTCTAAAAACTTCTATGTTTATCCTATGAAAAACCATATGCATTACAAAGTCATGTGTGCACAGATGAGATTTCATCAGTACGTCACCAAACCATGCTCAGGGTAGCAATCAGACATTTATTAATATAAACAATGGCAGTGACAAGCCTGTACCTTACAAACTAGGTTACATCAGTAATATGTACAAAAATTCACTAAAGATTATGTTGCTCAGTGTCAGTTTTATCAAAATAAAATCTAAAAAAAGAGAAGATAATTAAAATCCCAGTTAGAAACATTTGCCTAGACCTCTGTAGCACAAAGTAGCAGAGCTCCTGTATTACCTGATGGCAGATAAATCACTTGTAAATACATGTTCAGGAGCCCAGACACCAGCAACATACTGCACCACAGACTGCCTGCTCCTCAGAAAAATTCAATTTGCACCATCCTGTGGCAGTTTGAACAGTAGGATGATGTAATCCAGGAATAAGCAGCAGCTCCACCACAGAGCCTGAAACAAAGCTCTTGTACTCTGTGTTTTCTAGTCACTTTCAACACAGGATTTTTAGCTGCAGAAGAGATGAGTCTAATGGCCATACATGGTACAATTTTTTCATACAATCTTACCATTTCTATGCAATATAAGGGAACTGCCTAAATTATCCTTTCAGTATATTCACTTAATTTACCCTTATACTACATAGAAATGGTAAGATTGTATGAAAAAATTGTACCATGTATGGCCACCATGCTTCATACACACTTGAGATAAAAGTCTTTGGAAAAGGCAATCACAGACCAATTTTACCCCCTTCCATGTAGTATGAGAGCCATACTCTACACAGTCTATTCTATGGAGCACTCCCCATCAAATAAAATCTTTGCAGATTGCTGCACACAAAGATGCCCGTACACACTCAAAAGATCATTATCTGCAAAATATCCATTCCTGCAAAATGCATTCATAGTCTATGAGATCTGCAGATCATTATACACACCTTGTTTAACAGACTTCATCTGCATATCAGGCAATCATCTGCAGATCTGAAAATCCATCCTGGTGGATCTGATCTGCAGATGATCTGCAGATGATTGTCTGTTAAACCAAGTGTGTATGAGGATCTGCAGATATCATAGACTATGAATGCATTTTGCAGGAACAGATCTTTTGCAGGAACAGATCTTTTGCAGATACTGATCTTTTGAGTGTGTACAGCATCTTTGTGTGCAGCATCTTGCAAAGATTTTATTTGATGGGGAGTTCAGCTCCATAGAATAGACTGTGTAGAGTATGGCTCTCATACTACATGGAATGGGGTAAAATTGGTCTGTGATCTTGCCTTTTCCAAAGACTTTTATCTCAAGTGTGTATGAATCATAAAGGTGGCCACACATGCTTCAACCAAATCAATAGATTTTCCTATTTTTATTTTAATAAAAATGTTCAATTGTATGGAAAACCCAAAAAAGATTTATTTTTTTGATTTTCGATTTTTCATGAAGAAAAGACCAATCTTCCCAAATTTTTCGACTGGATGATTTGGAAAAATCAGATAGAAAAGTGTTTGGTTTATTAGCTTAGTTCTTAAAATTATTAAATTATTTGATCAAGTGGAAAATTCTATTGGATTTCTCTGGCCGAAAAGCAAAAAAAAAAAAAAAAAAAAAAAAAAAACTAAAGCAAGAAAAAAAACTGAATTGTGTATAGCCACCTTAAGATTATATGAGCAGCACCTCTAAACAATAAGTAAATTGTTAAATAGGAAAAAAGAAGACAAAAAAACAAAGCAGCAAAACTAAATAAAGAAAAATAAAGAAAAAACAAACAAATAAACAGTAAGGGTGACCATACAATCATGAATTTTCTTATTCGATTCCTTGCAAATTCGATTCATTTGCTGGGAACTGATTCCCCAAAATGTCAGCTCGATTGATGTTTGATCCTGTTTAAACAAAAATTTATTGAAATAATCGATCGGACAGGATGGAAAATGTAAAACGGTCGGTGGTGGGGCAAGAGCATTGGCAGATCGATGGCCTATAGCTTTGCACTGCATGGAACAATGCAACTCTGCAGGTCGATCGATTTTCAATAGATTCCCTGCTGGAATCTATTGGACATTGATGTGCAGTGTATGGTAGGAATTGATTCCTTTTGAATCAATTCTTTTCGGAAAGGGATTGGTCATTTTGGAACATTGGGTGGAAATCTATAACTGTATGGCCAGGTTTAGGCTAAAGGTGGCCATACACTGGTTGATTTTTACTTTGATCAATTATTATGACCAATAAATTAATCAAATGGATCAAAAATCAAGATGTTATTTTGATGTAGAATTTATTCTTATCGACCGATATATTCAATCGAATTCCTCAAATGAATCGATCGAGTATGTCGGGTTATTTCAATCAATGGAACAAGAATCGTGAGCTTTTCATTATGTATTCGATCGACCTTTACTCGATCTGATTCATCAGGGTGCTTATTTTGTGATTGAAAATAGTCTCCGATCGATTAAAGGTGGAAAAATAGAACAAAACGTAACCCCAGTGTTTGGGCAAAAAATGGATTCATGTTCGATCGATTCATTTATCTTGAATCGATTCTAAGAATCGATAGGTCAATCGATCGTCCTATAATCGGACAGTGTATGGCCAGCATAAGACAGAGCAGAAAAAAACAAACAAACAAAAAACAAACAAACAAAACAACAACAAAAAAACTATCAGCACTATTGTGTCCTTTAACTATTTGGTCCCCAACCCTCCTGACATGTATAGATATTAGTCACAAGGTGATTTAAATTAAGTTACCCACAATATAGGCTACTTGGCATACACAGTCTTTCATAAAATAGTACATACTGTAATAATGTTGAGAATAAATAACTGGTTGCCCTGGGCAACTGCTTCAGTTATTGCTTCAGTTCCCATCCCCCCCTCTTGATGTATCAGGCCCGTTGCCCCTGGCTACCTGTGAGTGACTTGCAGAAGGAGAGCACAAAACCAAAGCAACACAGAAACATCCAGTATGCACGCTTCTCCCACTCTTATGTAGGTTTTTTTTTTTTTTTAAAGGACTAACATCTCTCGCAGACAAAACTGTCCATAGAAATCACATATAATTGTCAGTTCTGCCTGTGACCTGCAGGGGCGAATATCTGCCCCCTCTTCTGTTCTGCCCCCATGGTTGTGTCTGCACCTGTCTCCAATGCAGGACATGTGTGGCTATGGTGCATGTGTGTAATACACTTTATGTAATGAGATCTCTGCATGGCGTGCTGTACAAGTGTGTGTAGGAAGATGTCCTCATTGTCTGTGAGAGTGTGTTGGGCACTGCAGTCTGGAAGCACCATACAGATGGGGAGTGGAAGAGAGAGGCAGAGAGAGAGAGAGCGAGCAGGCGGAGCTAGGGATCGCTGCAGCTGATCACATACACTCACACACACACACATACATACACCAACACTATCTCCATTCTCCCTATAACCCACACTCACCACAATCATCATGATTCTACCACCACCTCCCCCGGGAAGAAAAAAAGACTGTAGCTAATTCTCCCTGAACAGGGACTCTTCATGCCATCCACCTCACCCCCCTCCCCTCTCAGACCCTCTAAAGGATCCCTTGGAAAAAAAAGAGCATGAAGCTGGAAGCAGACTGTGGCTTTCCGGAGGATCAGTAGTGGCGTTTGCTCACAACATCCCAGGAAGCTCAGAAGAATAAAAGGCAAAAAGGAGGCTGGATGTGACATCTTTAGACCCTTGCAAGCACAAGACAGTTCTGCTCTGCTGATCTCTTTGTAAGGGGAGGGGGACTGTGCCTCTGTGACACTGCTACACTGGACCATTGCTTGAACCCATGTGCATCTGCTCACTGATACTTTCTACAAGAGCCAACCTGAAAAAGCAAAACAAAACAAAAATTCCACCTGACCAGGCAGGAGCAAGATATGCCATCGCTCTTCTAACCAGGCTGCTTAAGGTTTTTATTTTTTTATTTTGTTTTTTATTTTTGTATTTTTTTCCCCGTTATTATTTTTGTTTTTTTTTTTCTGCATGCTAACTTATGAGCAACACGCAGGCTGCCAGAGATGCGGTGCAGCGAAATCCAAGCCAAAGGGATAGGGATCTGGGAATGAGATAATGAGATCATTTGTATTGTGTTTAGGAAGAAATAGCCACAGTCTATCAGCTTTGTAACCCGCTTTGACCAGTTGACAGAAGCTCTAGATGGATATTGACGAACGATCAGTCTTGTAGCTGGCTTCAGGAGAACCATAGTTTGCCAGCTGTAGGCTTCCAGGTTGATCAAGGCAACAGGGGGGGAAAAACATTAAATAAAACAAAAAATAGAAAAACGACGAAGGGACAAAATAACACACTGACGTTGATTTCCACATCCATTGAATCTGGCTGTTGTTGCTTTTTTCATATTATGTCTGCACTCCGAAGGAAATTTGGGGACGATTATCAGGTAGTGACCACTTCCTCCAGTGGTTCTGGATTTAACCAAGCAGCCCCCAAAAAGAAAAGGCAGAGGTTTGTGGAGAAGAATGGTCGATGCAACGTCCAGCATGGGAATTTGGGTAGTGAGACCAGCAGATACCTCTCTGACCTCTTCACCACCTTGGTGGACCTTAAATGGCGCTGGAACCTATTCATTTTCATTCTGACTTACACGGTAGCCTGGCTCTTCATGGCCTCCATGTGGTGGGTCATTGCCTACATGAGAGGGGATCTCAACAAAGCACATGACGAGAACTACACACCTTGCGTGGCCAATGTCTACAACTTTCCATCTGCCTTTCTCTTCTTCATTGAGACAGAGGCCACCATTGGGTATGGATTCAGGTACATCACGGACAAGTGCCCCGAAGGGATTATCCTTTTCCTATTCCAATCCATCCTAGGTTCCATTGTTGATGCCTTTTTAATAGGCTGCATGTTTATCAAGATGTCTCAACCCAAAAAGAGAGCAGAAACTCTCATGTTCAGTGAACACGCCGTCATCTCCATGAGGGATGGCAAACTCACCCTGATGTTCAGAGTGGGCAACCTCCGAAACAGCCATATGGTCTCCGCTCAGATCCGTTGTAAATTGCTCAAAGTAAGTATTCCTCACTTCGTACCTTTTAGAAATCTTGACGATTTGAAATGTTTGTCAAACAATGCGGTTTAACAAGTCAACATTTTCCCCCAAAAAACACAGAGTCGTTGAAATGTTTTTGATACCCATTTTACTTTCCCTTTCGCGTGGCTTAATTATATTGCCAGAAAAGTAATATTAAGAAACTGATCATCATAAATGTATACAATAAAAAATTACATGTATAAATATTATGTAAGCATCACTAAACAACCATAGGAAGGATGTTCCAAATAACCTTTTATTAAAGACATTTAACTATCAAAGTGGGTGAAAAAATGGATCTCTTAAGATTTTTCACACTTTCCACTAAATCTTCTAGTACGGTTATTGTGACCTAGAAATGCTTTGCTCAGATATTAACTGTTACTGTATTAAAGTGGGTTCTAATAGATACAATCAGCAGGGGCGTAGCAATAGGGGGTGCAGAGGTAGCGACCGCATCGGGGCCCTTGGGCCAGAGAGGCCCCAAAGGGCCCTCCCTCAACTACAGTATTAGCTCTCTATTGGTCCTGTGCTCATAACAATAACTTCTATAGATACTTTGAATAGTAGTAATCATTAACAAACTGCTCCCCACCCCCTTCTTGCACCTCTGACACTGTATTAGCCATTGGCAGGTTTTGGTGCGCCGTATTAATTGTTATGTATAGAGTGCTTGGGGGGCCCCATTGTAAAACTTGCATCGGGGCCCTCAGCTCCTTAGCTACGCACTGATACAATGCATTCTTTTTTTGGTAGCTGAAGGTAATTTAGATACTGTCGGGCATAGATTTGAATCTCATGTGCATAATTTTAACTTACAAAATGTATAAAGTGCCAAGTGGATGTCAGGAGACTGTTAGGCCACTAACAGATCTTATGACCACCACTCTCTCTCCCTCTTTATGTATATATGCACATCTATCTCCCACATATCTATGATGGTAGGAAGAGCCCCAAATCTGCCTCCATGTTAACAAGATTATGTGAAGGATATTGGGACGACTTTTTCTACCACGATGCTCTGCAAACAGTAACTCCACATAACCCAACTTGGCCCTTGAGCAGCATGGTGGTGTGATGGATAGCACTCTCACCTTGCAGTGCTGGGTCCCCAAGTTTGAATCCCAGCCTGGGCACTCTCTGCACACATTTTGTATATTCTCCCCATGTCAGTGCGGGTTTCCTCCCACTTTCCAAAAACATCCACACAAGTTTATTGGTTTCTCCCTAAAGTGTCCCTAGATTATGGTGGACAGATGACTGAGGTAGGGATCAGATTTTGAGCCTCTCTGAAGGACAGTTAAATGACAAGACTATATAATATGTTAAGTACTATGGAATAATGTCGACAGTATATAAATAATAATAATAATAATATGCCCCACCAAAGTACCCTTAGGGCCCGGGCACACTGATGAGTTGCAATGCAGACACAGGTGGCTGTGCGTTATACAAAACCGCAAAGCACTAGAGTTGCTCTGCGTTGCAGCGCAGCTTCATTCAGCTAGTGACTGGGACAACTCTGTGTTGCGCTTAAGCAGTGTGTTGTGATAACGCACAGCTGCACAGCGCATTAGGGCCTGTACACACTGCTGTGCTTGTGCTGCGCTTTTCAAATCGTATGCGCTTTTTAATCGCAAGGTCTTTTGAAAAATAATGAAAATCGTGGAGACCTGTACACACTGGTGCGATGCGCTTTTCCTATTCTCATGAAGGCTTGCGATTTAAAAATCGCATGCGATTTTACAAGCGCAGCAGTGTGTACAGGCCGTTAGTGTGCCCATCAGACAGCGCAGTCTTCAGTGTGCCTAATCGCTAAACGAAACCTTATCTGATGACCTTTCCCCAAGCCTAACTGCCCCTCTCCTTTTTTTCTTCTTAACACCAATCTTTCCCCTATAATAAACCCTAACATTTACTTTCTCTGAAACTTCTAACCCTAACCTTCTTTAACAGTTTCACAGCATCAGAACTTTGTTTTTCTTACCAAAGCATCATTTTTAGCTGCATTTTTAGCTAAGCTCCACCCATCAAAGAGAAAAGCCTGGGCTTTATTTCCCTGATGCTGTGCAGAGCATGATGGGATTTCCTATGTTGTTATTCACATTGCCTAGCAACTGGGAGAGGTGCTCAGGACACAGGACAGTTGGAACTGTGTCTCATGCTCCGTCACCTCCTTTCAACCAAAAAGATGGCTGCCATCATGAAATCAAACATTTGCCTGTTCTTTTAAAACAGTTTGGGTAAGGGATTATATTATCTATCTATTTTAATTAACATAACTAATGTAACTTAATGACATTATGTTTGTTTAGGCTGGAGTTCCTCTTTAACCCTATTTATGGTTCTTGGGTCTATCTAACCTATCAGCCTGTTGATATATCCATTGGCGTAGCAATAGGGGATGCAGAGGTTGCGACCACACCTGGGGCCATTAGGGAATCTCCTTTATCCATCTTATTAGTTTTTTAATGATAATGGCCCCACTGCAAAAATGATAGCATGGGGCCTCCTCGATGCCCGAACTCCATGCAGATTATGTGATTGGGAGCCAGCGAATGGCAGTAGAGAGAGTTCTGCTGTAAAGCAGCATCTGGAAGCAGGATAAAATTACACATGCTCCTGCACACAGTTTTTGTGTATGAATAGGGAGGTTTTTTTTGCTAATTTGCTGCAATTACGGTTGGGGAGAGGGAGGAAGAGGGGTCCCCAAAGCCTCTGGGCCCCCCTGCGCTTGCAGGGGCCGCAGGGGTGATTGTTACGCCCATGGTGCTATACTAGTAATGAACCCCTCTATATGTGCATTGCATAGTGGTAATCCTTAAAGGGAGCCTAAACTGAGAAGGATATGGATTTTTCCTTTTAAATAATACCAGTTGCCTGACTCTCCTGCTGATCCTGTGTCTCTAATACTTTAACCCTTTCCACTCGTATGTCCCGCAAAACCCAATGAAACCCGAGAATGAGTGGCATCCAATGGGATGGACTGGGGAAGGGTGTAAATAGTAGCCAGTATTTTATTGCTAATATGCCCAATCGAAATACCAAAGATTGCATTGTGTGTAGGGACAGTAATACTTCGGGTGGCGGGCATAAAACCACCTATTATTGCGAAACTTGCTCACGCAGGCCTGGATTACACCCAGGAAACTGATTTTCAATTTACCATACCTTGGCTTTCTACTCTGCTACCAGCCAATAGAAGATGCCAAACTGTCCAAATAAGGTATCAAATTAAATGTTATAATGCGTTCTTTAAAATAAGATATACCATGTTACGGTGTTATGTTCCATGCTACAATGGGAGAGGGAGTAAGAGGGAGAGCGCATTTCTTACAAAAAAAAACTCTGAGCAGAAACAACTTCCTTTAGGAAAGAACTCCGAGTGGAAAGGGTTAAGCCATAGCCCCTGAACAAGCATGCAGCTAATCCAGTCTGACTTCAGTCAGAGCACCTGATCGGCATGCTTGTTCAGGGGCTGTGGCTGAAAGTACTAGAGACACATGGTCAGCAGGAGAGTCAGGCAATTGGTATTATTTAGGAAAAATCCATATCCTTCTCAGTTTAGGCTCCCTTTAACTGTTTCCTTGTTCAACTTCTGATTATTCCTCTCTGACACTGATACTGCTATTGGAAGCACCAGTAAAATACTAGGGGTCCCAGGTAGAATTTGCACTGGGGCTCCAAACTACACAGTTACGCCACTGAATATATATCCTAAACTAACTGAAATCTATCAATTAATGCTAACAATTTACCCTATGCCAAACTCTAATTCAAAGGCCCGACTTCTTACTCCCTCTAACCTTACTCCAGAGCCAGGACCAGGTCCTCCAGCACCCAAGGCTGAGACACCAAAGTGCGCACCCCCTATCCTTCCCACCCCAGCCGTCACACACTGATTGCTATTAGACTAAGAGGCGCCACAGGGCACACAACCTCCCCAACACCTTAATATCTAGTTATCTGGCTTGCAGTCACTGCCATGTTTCCCCTTTTCTTATTTCTTTCTGCTTCAAACACAATTAGGAATGACAGCTGAATGAATTCTGCGCCCCCTCCTACACTGCGCCCTGAGGCTGGAGCCTCTCCAGCCTATGCCTCGGCCCGGCCCTGGCCACAGGGCCCACAACCTCCCCAACACCTTAATATCTAGTTATCTGGCTTGCAGTCACTGCTATGTTTCCCCTTTTCTTATTTCTTTCTGCTTCAAACACAATTAGGAATGACAGCTAAATGAATTCTGCTCCCCCTCCTACACTGCGCCCTGAGGCTGGAGCCTCTCCAGCCTATGCCTCGGCCCGGCCCTGCCTTACTCTTCCGTGACCTTCCCCATCCCCAAATATTCTAATACTCAAGGAATGCCAGCAGCTGCCAATTAGCTCCTGAATTAGCTATCAGCTACAGGTTTTGATTGGTTCAATTTATTTTCCTTCCTGAATCTGAGATTTGCACATTTTTTGCCTAGTCACATATTATCAACAAAAAAAATCCCTATTTGCCTGCAGTATAGCATTGAACAGGCAGCACAGTGGCGTAGTGGTTAGTGCTCTCGCCTTGCAGCGCTGCATCCCTGGTATGACTCCCAGCCAGGGCACTATCTGCATGGAGTTTGTATGTTCTTCCCCTGTCTGTGTGGGTTTCCTCTGGGTACTCTGGTTTCCTCCCACATCCCCAATAAATCCAGATAAGTTAATTGGCTTCCCCCTAAAATTGGCCCTAGACTATGATACATACACACTACACAATACATTCATAGTCATACGACTATGGTAGGGATTCGATTGTTCGCCCCTCTGAGGGACAGTAAAGTGACAAGACAATATACTCTGTACAGCGCTGTGGAAGATGTTGGTGCTATATATATGCTAAATAATAATAATAATAATAATTAACATTGTAGCATTGTTGCTCTTCCACTTAAAATATGAAAAATTGATGTCAGCCAGTGGGAACCAGGAATTTTTAGCGTTGTTGCAGTTCTTAGCAGGAACACTAAAGCTGATAGTTTCTGTGGAGCACAGTGGTGGGTTAGGGTTAGAGATTAGAACTAGGGAAGACTACCGAAGAGTTCTACATAATTCTTTTTGAGCAACACTGAGACCCTGGCCTGTACTTAATATCATTTGCCAAATTAGGGATTGTCAAGGAGATGAAAATAATTCTGAGTTGATGTAGAATTAGGCAAATTGAACCCTCCCAAGATGGAATTTGATTGGTCTGTTTTCAAACTCTTACGTACAGAATTTTCAGAATCCTACGGCGACTCGGAAGTATTTGCGTCTCGTTGACCATCCCCAGGGCCAAAGAGTAAGGAATTTGGCTAGCAATAGTAAATCAACAAACTATTCTGTTGCTAGAGAAGCCACATAGTATAATGTTAAAATCATCTAATCGCACACTTGTCCTCCCCACGTTGTCCACCTGCAGGCCCATTTCTATGGGCCGGCAAGGCGGGGCATTGCCCGGGGGCGGATCAGCGGGCGCATGATAATCATGATACTCGGGTTACCGGGATCCACGCACTGCATGTACTTACTTCTTGGTCTTGCATTCCTTCTCATTGTAACAGTGCCTCCTAGGGATCCCGGCAATGTGAGTAACGTAATTATCTGCTCTGCATACACCTGCCGCTGTGCCCCCTGCCTGGCTACCTATACTGGGGATACCGATACCTGGCTACTTAGACTGGGGGCACCTATACTTGGCTACCTATACTGGGAGTACCTATGTTTGGCTACTTATACTGGGGGCACTTATGCCTGGCTACCTATACTTGGGGCACCTATACCTGGCTAGCTATACTAGAGGCACCTATACCTGGCTAGCTATATTGGAGGCACCTATACCTAGCTAGCTATACTGGGGGCACCTATACCTGGCTAGCTATATTGGAGGCACCTAAACCCGGCTACCTATACTGGGGGCACCTATACCCGGCTACCTATACTGGTGGCCCCTATACCTGGCTACCATACTGGGGGGGGGGGGGCACATCTAACTACCATACTGGAGAGGGACACATCAAGCTTCCATACTGGGGGGTGGGGGCCCATCTGGCTACCATAATGGGGTGAGCGGACAAAAAGTAGGGATAATAAAAATTGCACCCTGCAGGAAGAAAACACAGAGATAACAGGAGCCCAAATGGTGCAGTATGTCACAGTACCAGAAGCATGTAAAATATGCGAATGTATTATACTCACAAAGGTGGGTTGCAGAAGGGCAACCGACCACTAGAAGCAGGTGGAGATTTATAACCCCGACTCCAATCGGGTGACCAGACAGAGCTGGTGATGGTCGCACTCTTGATAAAAAGCAAACCTCAAATGACCTAAACTGGTCAAAGAGGGTTGATCCCCCTCCAAAAGGAGGGTGAAGGCACAAGGTAAAGGGGGAAGAGGCGCCCAGAGCAGATAAAATACGTTAAAAACAAATAAAATGAAAAAAGTTAGGTGGCTTACCTCAATGAAGACAAATTCACGTATTAATAGAGTTTTATTGCACTGGCAACGCGTTTCGTGGGTGCATACCCACTTCCTCAGGCCAAATAGCAGTGCCTAATAGTGCTTGTAGCCACAAATAAGGTGCCTTATTTGTGGCTACAAGCACTATTAGGCACTGCTATTTGGCCTGAGGAAGTGGGTATGCACACACGAAACACGTTGCCAGTGCAATAAAATTCTATCAATACGTGAATTTGTCTTCATTGAGGTAAGCCACCTCACTTTTTTCATTTTATTTGTTTTTAACATATTTTATCTGCTCTGGGCGCCTCTTCCCCCTTTACCATAATGGGGTGAGGCACATTTGGCTACTATACAGGGTTAAAAGGGAATACATGTTTTAATGTGAATGGAATGTAAGGGAGTGTGTGTGTGTGTGTGTGTGTGGGGGGGGGGGGGGGGGGGGGCAGTCCCAACTCAGCATCGGGGCCCTGAGGTCTGTAGCTACACCACTGCTTCCCTGTAGTTATGGCCCTGCTATGGTATCAGTTGATCAGTTTTGTTCAAAATGTTGCATTAAACTTGACCATGGGGAAGTGGGAGGAGTATTGGGCAGAGCCGGGACAAGGTCCTCCAGCACCAATCGCTGAGACACCAAAGTGCGCCCCTCCATCCCTCCCACCCCAGCTGTCACACACTGATTGCTATTAGACTAAGAGGCACCCCAGGGCCCCCAACACCTAAATCTCTAGTTGGCTGGCTTGCTTTCACTGCCAAGTATACCTTTTTCTTATTTGTCTCTGCTTCAAACACAATATGGAAATGATAGCTGAGTAAGATGTGCACCCCCTCCTACGCTGCGCCCTGAGGCTGGAGCCTCTCTTGCCTGTGCCTCTGTCCAGTCCTGGTGTTGAGCTCTAGCCTCTGGGACAGTTTAGGAGTTAGATTTAACATTTAGGCTAGGTTCATATTAGTATTAAACACTGGTGTTTCCTTGTTAATGGCAGGGACATCAAGCCTCCATGATGGTCTGCAACCCGACAATCAGAATCACCCCTGACAACACTTCATGCATCCATCTTCTGGCATACATTTTGGCCATTTGTTTGGGCAACATCGTTGTTTCCCCTTCTGGAAAATTAGCATACAATACTAATGTAGCAGTCGAACATATGTCAATGTCAACACGACATTCATTCTTTTCCTGATGTTTTTACCAGAAATTGTGTGAAGCTAGGCTAGCCTTAGGGCTAAGAAGGACTTTCAAGTTGAGCAAATTAATTAATTCTCACAAAGATTGTGAGTGACATGGTTGTTGCCCAAGTGCTCAAACCGTATGGCAATAAAACAGACCGCATTATAATTCTGCAAAGCGAAATACCAGCCATACAGTTTAAAAATTATACTATAGGAACAAAGGGTAATCTTCATCTCTCCAGGAAAGCCCACTCTGACTCCTGCGGCCCATCTTCTCTTCCAGGTCTGCTATTTCTCTGGCACTGCTTTGCAAGCAATGAAAATCTCAGTCCTCCTAAATCCTAGGTGGACACTAGGGGCTTGATTCACAAAGCGGTGCAATCTGCACGGATTTGCAATTTGCCGTGAATCGTGCGATCGTGGACTTTTGCGTGCGCAATTTGCCACGATTCGCCGAGCGCGGCAAATTGCGCGCGCAAAAGTCTGCGAACGGCACTTCACGTGCTAACTGTTTAGCACACCCGTGCTAAACTGTTTGCACCGCTTTGTGAATCAAGCCCTAGATCTGCTACTTCCTATTCTCAGCTCAGTTTTGCTTGATAGAACAGTTATATAATTGGCAGAGCAATGACTACAAAGAGAAAGAAGAGATGGATGTTGCTGGATTGGAGTAGTGGCGTAACTACAATTTAGATGACCCCCCCTTCCCAGCGAAACTTTGATGAGGTCCCCCAGTGTTCCCACACTTTCCCTTTCCTCCCGTTGGTGCCCTTCATGGCCTGGGTGTCCATCTCACAAGAATCATAAAAGAAGTGTGGCCAGCGTGTTTTTCACACTATAATAAGATAAGTATAGCCACAAAAACACCTGATCTGCAGGGTGGTCTCCTGTATTAGAGGATGGGAGGGTTAGTAGTTGGGTTCCCCACAGTCCTGGGCACCCCTGCAATGCTGCTCTCATCTAGTTGCATCTAGGGATGCTTATTCAGATTCAGCAAAAATTACATTTCCGCATTTCCAATGCTCCCCTCTAGTTAAGCCCCTTTTCACTAGTCCAACCACCTCCACCATCTTCCTCCTGCCTGCCTTGTTGCTCACTCACTAGAAATTACCCCGCTCCCTCTCTACCTGGCCAGTCACTCACTTTGACCTCCTTCTCTCTTACATTCTTCACTGCCTTCACTGAACAGTTTCTTTCTCCACTTATCTCTAAAGCTCACCTCACTACCTGCACTCTGGACTCTATTCCCTTGTGTCTTATCCCCCAGCTCTCATATCACCTCGGGCTCTCCTCTCAGCGGTCCTCCTCCAGCATTGATAGGTGGCAGCAGCGGCAGGCAGGAACACAGGCATACCTGCCTGCATTCCACCACCTCCGGTTCCACTCTCTAAGTGTCTGATGCTATTTCCTGTTTATCAGGAAGTAGCTTGTGACACTTAGAGATCGGACATCCACGGTGGAACATATAGAGGTATGCCTGTGTTCCTGCCCACCACGACCCCTCCTGCCCCATAATACGGACCTGAGCGGGCTCTGGGGGCATCCAAATTTTCACAGGGGGGCCCTGTGATTTCTAGTTATGCCCCTGCTTTTTATGTCCAGTCTCACTTCACTTCTTCCCTTTGTTCTCAAATTGCTGGAGAAGCTCCATCTTTTTAGAACTGTCTGACTTTCTGTCTACTAACTCCTTCCGATCTCACCATTCCACTGAAACAGTCTTCACTAAAGTTGCATAATTCAAAGGCCAATTTTCTGTACTAATAATCCTTGACCTTTTCTCTACCTTTGACACTGTCCATCATTTTCTGCTTCTTCAGATTCTCTAATTATTAGGTGGAATGGGCCTAGCATATTCTTGGATTCGATCCTACCTGTCTGGATGTTCTTTCAAATATCACCTAGGAGAACTCTGAGGAGAAAAAATAAATTAAATAATCACCTTAATCACCCGTTCATTTAATTGCGGCCATGCTGCCGCGGGTGGCTTTTTTTTTTTTAAATGCATTTAAGTTGGTGTAGCTAGCACTAGGCTAGCTACACTTTCCCCCCAAGTCCCCCAGCACTGCTCACCCCCCTTTGATCGCCGCTGGCGATATTTACCTGACCACGATCCCGCGATCCTACGATGCCGCGATGGCCGAGACTTCCGCCATAGCTTCAGGCGTTGTTAAGGCGATGATCTGATGTCTGATGTCATCGACGTCGCGACGTCATGCGCAGTTACGATCACTGCCATAGCGACCCCTGGAGGCTATGGAGAGGTTGTGCCGGGGCGGGCTCCGGGGGGGGGGGGGGGGTGTAAGCATAAAAAAGCGGCAATCGGGGGGACCAGAGTGGGCCGGCGGCGATCAGAGGGGTGATGTAGCTAGTCAAGTGCTAGCTACACCCCCTCCGAAAATTTGGTGAAAAAACACCCTCCAGGGCCTGAGAAATTCACCGCAGCAGTGATGGACGAGCTGAGCTCGTCCATACCGCTCAGGTGGGTTAAAGGAATCTTGAGACTAAAAGAAAGAAAAAATGCATGCATACCTGGTGCTTCCTCCATTCCTCCTTCAAGCTGATTGGTCCCTCACCATCTTCCCAAGCCCAGTGGATCCTCTGCTAGGCAGCCCGGTAGTTCCGCCAGTTGTGGTGTACAGAGCATGCACGGCCCAGCCATGGAGGTGTGCTCCCGCCGCTGGTAGAGTACTGCCCTTGCGCAGTACTACTACACAGGCACAGAATGCTCCCGGCTATGGGAGCGCAATGGGGGGAGCGTGCATGGCTGGATTGTGCCTGTGCTGACTGGTGGAATTACAGAATTACCAGGCCGTCTAGAGGAGGATCCATGTGGCCTTGGAAGACAGCAAGGGACCGATCAGCCTGAAGGGGGCTGGAGGAAGCCCCACGTATGTATACATTTTTCCTTTACTCGCATCAGGTACACTTTAATGTGTTATTAGCTATTTTCAATTGGATGATCAAGAGGGTTTTATCCTCCTCTCAGGGGTTAATCTACAACCTATTAACGGCCTTGGTTGATTTACGTCCTCCGTTAAATCCATTGGTAAATACTTAGCTGGAAACTCATTTAGGCACTCATCCATCACTGTTAGATCAAACAAATGTATTTGCTCATACAACTTTGAGGTATAATGGCCCCCTGGAGTGTGCTTGTGTTTTGGTTGTGTTTTTGCTTGGTCAGAATCCAGTGCAATCGATCTGTGGTGGCATCCCTGTCATGTATCCTCCCCACAGTCTATTCTCAGTGCGTCGGCCTAGTCAGTCCATCACCAGAAGTATATATCACTGACCTCTGTGCTTGTAGAAACTGCGGCATCATAGCTTGATCTCTCAACAGTGTGATCTCTAGGGTTTGAGCACATGGAAACGTGTCTTCTATGTCAGTCTCTGTTTTTCTGTACATTTTGAATTGTTTTCTCAGTTAAAGAGAACCTGTGCTGAAAAAAAAAAAAATAGAAGCAAGCCACAGGATAGTCCAAAGGCTTCCTGATCCATCCATGAGCCTACCGATCCTGCACAGGGGCCTCTCACCCCCCGTTCCCAAACATATCTGACAAAAACCTTAGAAAACAACACAGAGACAATGGGAGCCTAATAGCACATTATGGGGTTGATTCACTAAACCGTGTTAACAAGCTAGCGTTTAATGGTTTTCGTACGCAAATGCGAATGTTCACGTGCAAATGCGGCATATTGCACGCATTTGCACAAAAACGCAAAATGCTAGCGCAGCCATGCTATGAGCTAGCACAGTTTAGTGAATCAGCCCCAATGTCACGAAGCTTGAATAAGTTGATGAGAAAGAAATATACTCACAACTAGGGATGCTCAACTTCGGATTTGGGTGAAACCCGGATAGTTGCTATCTGTATTTTCACCCTCCTAATTACAATCAGCTGTGCGGGCTGGGCGGGGTGTCAATCTTACATCTCTGACGTCTTTTTTGGTCCGTCCCTCAGCACGTCCCATGACGCGCTCCAATCCGGTGTCACGTGACTATACACTTCCTCCTTTAACCCGGAAGGAGGAAGTGTCTGTGCTCACATGACCCCGGATTGGAGCGCGTCGTGGGAGGCGCCGAGGGACAGACAGAAGAAGACGTCAGAGAGGTAAGATTGACCCTCCCGCCCTACCCGCACAGCTGATTGTAATTAGGAGGGTGAAAATCTGGATAACATCTATCCGGGTTTCACCCGAATCTGAGGTTGAGCATCCCTGCTCACAACCACAAGAAGCAGGTGGAGAACTATGACCCGTCTCCAATAATTTCTTTCAAGATATCCACGCAATGTAATGTGAATGACGTGATGTGTTGACGAGCGATACGGCAAACAATATGATCATTAAACAAGCAGAACACATAATCCAATAATAGTTCATAGCTCTGTACACACGGCTGACTATAAACGATGATCTGCCGATGTGATCCGTCATGAGTGACGATCATTCTTATCACACAGGTTCTTACCAAACAAGAATTGTTGCAGGTTGTTCTTCTTAACCAGGGATGCCCAACTCTCGTCCTCAAGGGCCGAGGTCCTCACACATTTTTGGCACAGCTCAATCTTATTGATGGGACTGAATCAGGGAAGGTGTGGATCATCAAGTAGAACACATTTCTCCATTTCTCTGTCCATCCTAAACACTGGCATGGATATAGCCCTCGCGGACTGGAGTTGGGTATCCCTGTTCTAAACACATCGCTTGATACAGGTGGAACGATCCATTGTTTGTTTGTACTGCTCAATTTTTTTCCGCGTGGATAGGAGGCCTTATAGACCCCAGTAACAGATGAATGAACCCAGCAACAGTATTGTAAGGAGAACAGAGGCGCCAAAATAATAAAATGTATTAAAAGCTTTAAAATTCCTCGGGAGGCGGTGGTGGACTCATCTCCCCGAAGTAGACATAATAACATCAATTTAAAAAAAACAAGTTTATTTATGTACTCCAATAAACAGTGCAACGCATTTCGCAGGTATATTCCCGCTTTTTCAGGCAATAACAAATAGAAGTACACACAGTACAGTCGCAAGGTCACGATAAGCGCCTCTGTGAACCCAGCAACAGATCAACTCTGATTTGTAGATGATGAAGCCCATCAATAGATCAGACCCTAGTAACAGTTGACAGACCATAGCAACCGTCTCCAGGAGAGATGACAGACCCCAGTAACAGACAACAAACAATAGCAACAGACTCCAGTAGAGATGACAGAACCCAGTAACAGAACATTCATTTGTTTGTTTGTTTTTTACTTTATTTTGCGGAAACTGCAATGTTTATACAAATCCTTTTTAATGCATAATTCATATTACAGTGTTCCGGTAAATGCAGGCTGAAGTACTGAGCATGAACTTCAGTCTCAAAAGGTAATGAAAGGGAACCAGCCAAATGCTTCCAAATGTAGAAAAGATCTATTGAGAGCAACATCAACATGCAGAAATGTAAATTGTCATTGTTTAGCAATTTGCATGGTTTGTTCCTTTTGCATTAACTATTTATGCCATTTAAGATGGTACGCCATAAAAGATGGGTGGGCCATAAAAGATGGGTGGGCCATAAAAGATGGGTGGATTTTTAAGCTAAAGAAACAGGAGACTTTTTATGGAATGGCCTCAATTCTGGTAGCTATGTGAGGTAAATATTTTTTGTAGGTAAAATACATCATGAAGTATTTTCCTCTTCTTCTTTTTTTTAGCAAATCTGAAAGATTTTTCTCCATTTCCGAATATGAGGTAAAACATGAGGTAAATGCATAAAATGAGGTAAAACATGAGGTATTTCAGTGGTAAGCATGCAGTAAATAAATAATAGTAGTCTTTAATTATCTTCCATAAGTTAGGATAGTCTTTGGAAGATGTTTTGTTTTTTTCAGGGGGGTAGGTGTTTTTGATTATGTAGCAACCTATGAAAAGTATATTTAAAGGCATTGAATCCTTTATAAAAAAAAAAAAATCCAGTAAATATTTGGAGTTTTATTTCTACTATTCATTTCTTTTACACAGCCTGAATAGGAACAACACTAAGGGCTGGAACCCACTAGAGCGATTTTTTTTGAGCATTTAGGGAGCGTGATAAATCGCTAGCGATTTCCCTAAACGCTCTGCCAATGTAAATGATTGGTGCAAATTTCACAGACACGATTGCGATTAGCAAAATCGCAAACGCAGGACATGCAGCATTTTGTTAGTGTTCAATGTAAAGTATATAATCGCTGGCGTAATCGCTCATCAAAATCTGAACGGAGCGATTTTGCTAGCAATTTGAAGTTACTGCACACGGTAATAAAATTAAAATTAATAGAAAGGACCAATCAGACTTTAAAACGCTATTCGTGGACGAATATGACGCTACGTGGTGGACGTATTTGACATAGCGCTGAAGTGTTTTATTCTATCCATGATCAAGATGCTGTACTGAAGTGTTGGACTTTAGCTGCTCTGCATATATACCCTGTTCCAATTATTTTATGACTTTGTTGGTTGCGCTGATATGCATATGATTACGGTATCTTATTCGCTAATCGCTACACAACCGCTGGCAAATTGATACACTTTTTAAAATCGCTCCCTAAAACACTCATGAAATCGCTTACAAACTGCTCATACAAAATGCTAGCGATTGTGATTAGCGATAGCGTTTTGTAGTGGGTTCCAGGCCTGAAACAGCAATAGGAACTCCACTAAAAACTGCAAAATGCATTCAAATTGACTTTACCTCCAGGTACACGCAGGTCTTTAACTGATCGGTAAATTATGTTCTAACATGCCCCCTAATTTCCATGAGACCACTGTCGGACTGGGAGGTGGAAAAGCTGAGGAAATCCACCTACTGGCCAAGCAGCAGAAACCATGTATTATCACTCCCAATAGAAACCTATCTTCACTGTGAGCAGTAACACATGATTACTGCTGCTTGGCCACCAAGTGGATTTCCTCATTTTTTCCAGGTCCCAGTGCGACACTGCCTGCAAATAGCATTTTTCAGTAAAATTAATGCAAATTACCTCATGAATTACAGTACCTCATAATTTACCTCATGAGGTAAAACTTGACTAAAACCTACCAGAATTGCTAAAGGTTATTATCTTATCTCATAAGGTAAATTACCTTACATGAGGTAATTTGTTTGATAACCCTATCAGAATTGAGGCCATTGGATCATAAAATTATAAGGCTGGGATCACACTACAGCCTAAAATGACTCCGTTCATTGAATGGACCACAATGGACTATGCATTCAGGCCATTTTCACACTAGTAACCAGCATTTTGGTTGCGGTGCAATAGCATCGCACCGCAACGCTCAAAAAAGGCTTTGTAATTAACGCCAGCAATGCGTGGCAATGAGCCTTCATTTCAATCCTGGCAGAGATTCACATCTAAAGTGGGGTTCTCTAGCACTCACCTCCTGTGGTGGAAATATGAATTGCAAGGAAGTGTATTGAAAGAATACGCTTTTTCGCATGTGCGCCGCTACACAAATGCGAAACAGTTTAAAATATCTGTGGCGCCATTGACTTACATGACTTCTAAACAAAAAAATGATCAAAAGTATTAATTGGACATGATGGAAAATTTAAGACGATTGGGGCGTGGCCAAGGCATGATGTGGGTGGAGCCAAATAATAGCAGAATACAGGTATTCCCCGGTTAACAAATGAGATAGCATACAGGTGGTGCCATCAATATAGGTAGGAGCTATAGGTGCTGCAGTATAGGTAGCCAGGTACAGGTCCTGACAGATCTGGGGCAGCCCCGGACACCAATAGGGAATAAATGTGCGGCAAAAAATGGGCGTGGTCATGCCACTTGAAAGTGGGCGTGGTCATAGGTGGGGTCAAATGTACATGAACATAGCAGTAGTGTAACTTAAATATATTAAATAGTCAGAATTTCAAATAAATAAGCCCCTCACCTGGCTTCTGTCTTGTCTTTGGCTGGCTGGCCTGTGTGCTGCACTCTGGCGGTTATGCTGGGCTTTCATGCTTCGTGTCCGCGGGTAGCATGCGCCTGTCTGGTCGCCGCCGATCTGAGGTCTGAGTGCAGAGGCAGCAGGTACTGGAAGCCGGCACACTGCGGGGGGAGGGCAGGGCAGTTTCTAGACTAAATTGCACCCAGGGCGAGGGTGTATAATTTGCCCCCAGGTATAAGTCCCCCCCCCCCCCAGTATAGGTAGCCAGGCATGGTTGCCTCCACTACAGGGTAGCCCATATAGTAGCCAACTTGCCACCAGTATAGGTTAGATAGGTAGGTGCCTCCAGTATAGGTTAGATAGAAAGGTGGCCCCAGTATAGACTAGATAGGTAGGTTTCCCCTGTATAGGTTAGATAAGCAGGTGCCTCCAGTGTATGTTAGATAGGTGGCCCCACTGAAGGTAAGATAGATAGATGGCCCCACTATAGGTTAGATAGATAGATGGCCTCACTATAGGTAAGATAGGTTAGGTAGGTGGCCCCAGTGTAGGTTATATAGATAGATGGCCCCACTGTAGGTTAGATAGATAGATAGATAGATAGATAGATTGATGGCCCCACTGTAGGTTAGATAGGTAGGTGGCCCCAGTGTAGGTAAGATAAATAGATGGCCCCACTATAGGTTAGATAGATAGATGGCCCCACTATAGGTTAGATAGATAGATGGCCTCACTATAGGTAAGATAGGTTAGGTAGGTGGCCCCAGTGTAGGTTATATAGATAGATGGCCCCACTGTAGGTTAGATAGATAGATAGATAGATAGATAGATGGCTACATGGCCCCACTGTAGGTTAGATAGATAGGTGGCCCCATTGTAGGTAAGATAGGTTAGGTAGGTAGCTCCAGTGTAGGTTAGATAGATAGGTGGCCCCACTGTAGGTTAGAAAGATAGATAGCACGGAGAGGAGTAGCCCCCTAGCGACGTGCCGCCTCAGTACCCGGCTGCTTGCGTGTCATCGCTGACATGCAAGCTGAGCTGGAGTCGGACTGCAGGAGGGGAGACGAGCGAGCGAGCCAGCGAGGCCCCCCCATAAAGTGAGGCCCCAAGCGGCCGCTTGGCTCGCTTGCATACTGGCGGTGCCCCTGGATTTATTTGTCAGCAGTATCTGAAGGACACCAGAAACAAGCATGCAGCTAATCTTGTCCGATCTGACAATAATATCAGCAACACCTGATCTGCTGCATGCTTGTTCAGGGTGAATGGCTAAAAGTATTAGAGGCAGAGGATCAGTAGTAGAGATGTCGCGAAGCTCCGATTTTCGGTTCACGAACACCGTTCGCGAACCTTCATAGAAGGTTCGGTTCGCGTAAAAGTTCGCGAACCGCAATAGACTTCAATGGGGAGGCGAACTTTGAAAAATAGAAAAAATTATGCTGGCCACAAAAGTGATGGAAAAGATGTTTCAAGGGGTCTAACACCTGGAGGGGGGCATGGCGGAGTGGGATACATGCCCAATGTCCCGGGAAAAAATCTGTTTAAGGGCAGAAATCACATTGAATGCTAAATTGCAGGCCTAACGTGCTTTCAAACATCTTGCATGGGTATACATCAATCAGGGAGTGTAATTAGAGTTCTGCTTCACACTGACACACCAAACTCACTGTGTAACGCACCGCAAACAGCTGTTTGCGTAGTGACGGCCGTGCTGGACTGGTGCGCACCGTGGCCAGAGTGTAGGCCATGGCGTTTTTCAAGCCCATATGGTCGCCGGGCTGTGGTAGCTTAATGATAGAACAACAGTGACTGTCCAGCTGATCAAATTTGGTATGACCACAATGAAGCAACAACCTTATTATCTTTTGTGTGCCGCCCCCACCCGAGACACTCAAATAGCCAGCGGTCATTGCTTCATTGTGATACGCAAGCCCCTTCACTGCGGCAAGGTAATGATCTCGAAGGGGGATGGGCACATATACATGCCTTTTGTTTTTTTGTTGCAGCCGCCCGCAGTGCAGCCAGAATAATTAGGCAGGCATGTACACGCACCAGAAAAATTAGTGTAGCGGCCGCTGCTAGCAGCGGCCTAAATAATTCATGGAATCCGCCTAGAGTCCTGGACCCTGTTGGTGGTGGCGGAGAAGGCAAGCGGCCTGCAGGCAGAGATGCTGTGTGTGGGGACTGACTTAGTCTTTGGTTGTGCAGTAGCCCTCCCGGGATCCATTCCTCATTCATTTTGATAAAGGTCATTTACTGAACACTGTCGTGACTTAGGCGACTTCTCTTCTCAGTAACTATGCCTCCAGCTGCACTGAAGGTCCTTTCTGACAGGACGCTTGCGGCAGGGCAAGAGAGAAGTTGTATGGCAAATTGGGACAGCTCTGGCCACAGGTCAAGCCTGCGCAACCAGTAGTCCAAGGGTTCATTGTCGCTTTTCGCAGTGTCTACATCCACACTCAAGGCCAGGTAGTCGGCTACCTGCCGGTCCAGGCGTTGGTGGAGGGTGGATCCGGAAGGACTATGGCGAGGAGTTGGACTAAAGAAAGTCCGCATGTCCGACATCACCCTGAGATCGCTGGAGCGTCCTGTCCTTGCCTGCGTGGACTTGGGAGGAGGAGGGTTACTGCCAGTGGTACCTTGATTGCGTTGTGCAGCCACATCACCCTTAAACACATTGTAAAGCATCATCGACAGCTTGTTCTGCAACTGCTGCATCCTTTCCGCCTTGTGTTGAGTTGGTAACAGGTCCACCACTTTGTGCCTGTACCGAGGGTCTAGTAGCGTGGCCACCCAGTACAGGTCATTCGACTTGAGTTTTTTGATACGGGGGTCCCTCAACAGGCTGGACAACATGAAAGAGGACATCTGCACAAAGCTGGATGCAGACGTACTCTCCATCTCCTCTTGCTCTTCCTCAGTGATGGGATGCAACTCCTCTTCCCCTCCCCAGCCACGAACAATACCACGGGAACGTGGAGCAGCGGAAGCCCCCTGTGACGGCTGCCGCGGTTGTTCTTCTTCCGCCGCCTCTTCCTCCTCCACAGAAACACTTTCCTCATCATCACCATCATCAGAGTCTGACTCCTTTCTTTCCCCACACGACTCCTCTTCTTCCTCCTCCTCCTCCCCCCTCTGTGCTGCCACAGGTGTTGTGGGAACATCGGGTTCGGGTGTAAACGGCTCCCACGACTCCTGCTGCCGTAACTCTTCTCGTTCACGCTCCTCCACAGCTGTATCCACCACTCTACGCACCGCACGCTCCAGGAAGTAGGCGTAGGGGATCAAGTCGCTGATGGTGCCTTCATCGCGACTCACCAGTTTGGTCACCTCCTCAAAGGGCTCCATGACCCTGCATGCATTTCGCATCAGTGTCCAGTTGTTGGGCCACAACATCCCCATCCTCCCAGATTGTGTCCTTGTACTGTAATGATACAGGTACTGGGTGACGGCTTTCTCCTGGTCTAGCAGGCGAAAGAACATCAGCAGCGTGGAATTCCAGCGAGTCGGGCTATCGCAAATCAGGCGTCTCACCGGCAAGTTGTTTCTACGCTGAATGTCCGCAAAGCGTGCCTTGGCCTTGTAAGAGCGCCTGAAATGCCCACACAACTTCCTGGCCTGCTTCAGGACGTCCTCTACGCCTGGGTACTTGGACACAAATCTTTGCACGACCAGATTCAGCACATGTGCCATGCAGGGTATGTGTGTCAGCTTTCCCAAATTCAACGCAGCAATGAGATTGCTGCCGTTGTCACACACCACGTTGCCGATCTCAAGCTTGTGCGGGGTCAGCCATTGCTTCACCTGTTTGTTAAGAGCAGCCAGGAGAGCTTCTCCAGTGTGACTCTCCGCTTTCAGGCAAGACATGTCTAACACTGCGTGACACCGTCGTACCTGGCATGCAGCATAGGCCCTGGGGTGCTGGGGCTGTGTAGCTGGAGAGGAGATCGCGGCACCAGCCAAGGAGGAGGAGGAGGATGACGACAGCGAAGCGGTGGTAGCAGGTGGAGAGGAGGTGGCTGGAGGCCTGCCTGCAAGCCGTGGAGGTGTGACAAGTCGGTCCGCTGCGCAGCCATGTACTCCCTGCTTGCTGCCATCAGTCACCAGGTTGACTCAATGGGCTGTGTATGTAATGTAGTGGCTCTGCCCGTGCTTGGCAGACCAGGCATCCGTGGTCAGGTGGACCCTTGACCCAACGCTGTGTGCCAGAGATGACACCACTTGCCTTTCAACTGCACGGTACAGTTTGGGTATGGCCTTTTGTGAAAAATAATTGCGGCCTGGTATCTTCCACTGCGGTGTACCAATGGCCACAAACTTACGGAAAGCCTCCGACTCCACCAGCTTGTATGGTAATAGCTGGCGAGCTAATAGTTCCGCCACGCCAGCTGTCAGACGCCGGGCAAGAGGGTGACTGGCAGACATTTGCTTCTTACGCTCAAATACTTCCTTCACGGACAGCTGGGTACTGTTGTGGGCAGAGAAGAAGGAACTGCTCAAGGGAAGAGGCGGTGTGGAGGAGGGTGGCTGTGAAGGTGTAAAGGAGAAAGTGGATGAAGACGATGCACGTGAAGGAGGAAGAGGAGAAGGAGGTTGGCTTGTCTTTTGAGGGGTGCTGCTTTTCCTCAGGTGTTTTTGCCAAAGCTGTTTGTGCCTTCTCGCCAGGTGCCTTCGTAAGGCACTTGTCCCTACGTGAGAGTTGGCCTTTCCACGGCTCAATTTTTGCTGGCAGAGACAACAGATGGCTTTGCTCCGATCTGAGACACACACGTGAAAAAATTTCCAAACCGCTGAGCCCCCTGGGGTGATGGAGCTACGGTGGCATCAGCAGCTGACATTGAAGGGCATGTTGGCTGGCTGGCCATAGCTGGCGATACATGGCGCCGGACACTGCCCCCAGCTGTTTCTGAGGACGAGCTCCCTCTGCTTCTATCATGGAGTCGTCTCCTCCTACTCCTCTCTGACTCCTACTCTGAACTGTCCCCCTGGTCATCTCCTCTACCGGGAACATATGTGATATCCGTATAATCGTCATCATAATCCTCCTGGCCAGCTGCGCTTTCCTCAGACACTTCCTCGACTGCACCAACTTCAGGTGGTTCATCATCCCCCTCCTCCATACTATCGCCACCTAACTCAGATGTATGAGGTGGTGTACCTGCGCCTTCTTGTTGTTGTTGCAGTAGTGGCTGGGAATCAGTGATTTTACCACCACCACCAAATAACTCCTGTGAAGTGTCAAATGCAGCGGATGTGGTGCTTGTTGTAGCGCTGGTGGCTGCGGAAGATGAGGTGTTCTGTGTTAAATACTCAAGCACCTCCTCACGATTTTGGGAAGTGATGGCACGTTCCTTCTTCTGAGCACTGTATTTTGGGCCAGGTCCGCACTAAATCACAGCAACACCACCTCGCACAGACCTGCCGGTACCTGGTGGCTTTCCTCTGGATCTGCCTCTACCTCTTCCTCTACCTGGTTTGTCCATTTTGTCCATCTCGGGGGGATGCTAGGTATATGCGGTGAGGTGGGTTCACTCAACACAACAGGTAGTTAGATGCAGTGAGCTGGGTTCACTGAACAGTAAAGGTAGTTAAGATGCAGTGAGGTGGGTTCTCACTCAACACAACAGGTAGTTAGATGCAGTGAGCTGGGTTCACTCAACACTAAAGGTACTTAAGATGCAGTGAGGTGGGTTCTCACTCAACACAACAGGTAGTAAGATGCAGTGATCTGGGTTCACTGAACAGTAAAGGTACTTAAGATGCAGTGAGGTGGGTTCTCACTCAACACAACAGGTAGTTCGATGCAGTGAGCTGGGTTCACTCAACACTAAAGGTACTTAAGATGCAGTGAGGTGGGTTCTCACTCAACACAACAGGTAGTTAGATACAGTGAGCTGGGTTCACTGAACAGTAAAGGTACTTAAGATGCAGTGAGGTGGGTTCTCACTCAACACAACAGGTAGTTAGATGCAGTGAGGTGGCCAGTTGGGTTCACTCAACACAACAGGTAGTAGTTAGATGCAGTGAGCTGGGTTCACTCAACACAAAGCTAGGTATATGCAGTGATGAGGTGGGTTAAGTAAACACAACAGGTACTGGATAGTTAGATGCAGTGAGCTGGGTTCACTGAACAGTAAAGATACTTAAGATGCAGTGAGGTGGGTTCTCACTCAACACAACAGGTAGTTTGATGCAGTGAGCTGGGTTCACTCAACACAAAGCTAGGTATATGCAGTGATGAGGTGGGTTAAGTAAACACAACAGGTACTGTGTAGTAAGGCAGTGAGGTGGGTTCTCGCTCATCACAACAGGTAGTTAGATGCAGTGAGCTGGGATCACTGAACAGTAAAGGTACTTAAGATGCAGTGAGGTGGGTTCTCACTCAACACAACAGGTAGTTAGATGCAGTGAGGTGGCCAGGTGGGTTCACTCAACACAACAAGTAGTTAGATGCAGTGAGCTGGGTTCACTCAACACAAAGCTAGGTATATGCAGTGATGAGGTGGGTTAAGTAAACACAACAGGTACTGGGGTATATGCAGTACTGGGTAGTACAATGTGCAGCTCCCTGTCACACACACAGGTAGTCACTGAATGTGCTGGGCTGCTGGCAGTGGCACACACACTATCAATTAGCAAGGCTGTGCATGCAACAAGTGTCAGTTTGACACACAGAAAAAAAAATGTACAGGATGAACTCTGAAAAGAGCTGTTGCTGTTGATGGGTGCTTTAAAAGCAATAATATTCAGTCAGGAGCAAGCAAAGCAGCCTAGAACCTAACTAATCTGTCCCTAGGAGAAAAAGTCTGCAGCAGCTGTCCCTAGTCTGTCTCTAAGAGGCACACGAGTGAGTGTAATGGCCGCCAGACCCTGCCTTATATAAGGGGGGGGGGGGTTAGGGCTCCAGGGCTTAGTGTAGCCTGAATGGCTACAATGTGCCTGCTGACTGTGATGCAGAGGGTCAAAGTTGACCCTCATAGTGCATTATGGGGCGAATCGAACTTCTGCAAAAGTTCGCCTGGTGCAGGCGAACGCAAACCCCCTAAGTTCGCCTGGAACCGTTCGCTGGCAAACCGTTCGCTACATCTCTAATCAGTAGGATAGCCGGACAGCTGGTCTTGCTTAAAGGGAAATACATATTGCGACCTTCATTTAACTCTCAGTTGTTCGGTTGTCCTTTAAGTCACCTTCAAGCAAGAAAATACTGAGAATAATTTCGTAAGTACCTTTTCATCTACTTTTTGTTACTTTTTCAATGGCAGAGTGCTGAAAAGTTATTTTAAATTGAAGATGAAAAATGATCTCCTAAGAGAAAACTTAGGACGAGTGAATTGTTTAAGGGCCATGATATACAATAATAAAAAAAAAAATAAACAGATAGAGAGGTGTAACTTGTCCATGAGAGGATGAAAAAAGAGAAAGAAGGAAGCTTACCAGGACCAAAATTCATGAGGTAATCTTTACTATACTAAAACGCACTACTAGATGTTATATATATGAGAAGCCTAGTTTCTTACCTTCTCAGAAGGACAAAGCATTATGTAATGGAAAAAGTAATGTTACTCATGCAAGGTAGACAACGCATTTCACAGGTCTTGGCCCGCTTCCTCAGGTCAATATAACTGCCTGTAGAACGTTTGGTCACGAACGTGAGCTTCCTAAAAATCCTAATCTTTACTATGGCATTGTGAGGGCCGCAATCAACCCTTCAGGATCGCTGCCATGCATGAAATCAGCTCATCAAGGGAATTTTAGTCAAAAACAAAAAACAAAAACAAAGGCAAAGAGGACCTGTGCAGGGCTTGCAAAGTATTAAAATCAATCTACAGCATATGAGAGAATTGTCAAATAAAGTTAAACCTCATGCCAACAATTATTAAAATCTCATGTGCAGCTGAGCTCAGAAAGATAGGCCAGATGACATCCCTTACATGACTAGACACATCCGATGTCACAGCAATTTTAACTCTTTTCATGGCAAGCCAATTTCTTCCTTCCGGGACGTAAACAAGGTTAATGCAAGCGCTCGACTTACTATCGCGCCATTAAAACGAACTAAATCAACAGCAGTCGCTCAGCGAACCCGATTTAGCTCTCATTCAGTGTTTATTTTTAGAATTATATAAGGTTCACCGTGCACATTATAGCTGGGAGATGATCTGTGCCTCACAGCGTAAGCGTACGGCGAATCGCGGAGCGGTACAGTGGATACTGCAGCAAGGCATTATGGGAGAATTGGCTTATTATTATATATGTTTTCTAACAAAAGCCTGAGAGATAGGCCTCGAAGCATATGTTTATGCTATCTATTATGTTTTCCCTTTCCACAGATCTATTTTCTGTTCCTGATACTGTCGAGTGAGGGAAGATGTATATGTTTGTGTGGTGCGTAGCATACTGAACGCATACGTAAATCATTTAAGTCTATCATTACATTTTTCTAGGCTGTTTATTCCTGAGGAGCTCGTAGCCCTTTTCATTATCTGCATGGGGGAGGCAGTGCAATTAGGAAGGCTTCTGGGACAGCGCTGTCTGTCCACTTTGCAATATTCGAGGCTTCCTTAATTATGAAATGAAGGTAGGAAAGTCCCATGACAGCCATTTTGCAAGTTGCTTTAGGATGACAGCTGACAGTTTGGGTTCCGGCGTAATAAGAACTATGGATTTAAAACTAAACTTGTCAGCCAGACATAATGGAGGGAGGGGACCATTTTGTGAAAAGAATGGACAGTCACGTTGCTTGCTATGTGACAATTACTGTTACTGCCTCCTAGGATGTCTAGATAAAGAGAAGTGGCCTCTTTGGCCTAGCTTCTGTCCAAATCCAAGCTGGAAGTTTAAACGTACTGTTGTCTCCTCCTATCTATCTTAAAGGGAACCTAAACGGAGAGTGATATGGATGTTTCCTTTTAAACAATACCAGTTGCCTGGCAGTCCTGCTGATCTCTTTGGCTGCAGTGGTGGATGAATCAAAGACCTGAAACAAGCATGCAGCTAATCCAGTCTGACTTCAGTCAGAGCATCTGATCGGCATGCTTGTTCAGGGGCTGTGGCTGAAAGCATTAGAGACACAGGAAAGTCAGGCAACTGGTATTATTTTAAAAGGAAAAATCCATATCTTTCTCAGTTTAGGTTCCCTTTAAGGAGGAACTTTATCCAAGGAATGAACTTCATCCCAATCAGTAGCTAATACACCTTTTCCCATGAGAAATCTTTACTTTCTCTCAAATAGATCATTAGGGGGTCTGTATGGCTTATTGTGGTGAAACTCCTCCCACAATGTGATGTCAGGACCTAGGTCCTGACAGTATCCTATCTGTGAGCCTTGTTGCATGTGGGAAATAGCAGCTGTTTCCAACTGCCAAGCAACCAGTATCTCCCTCTGCACATGTGTGTATCGATGGGAAAAAAAAAATGTTTCGCCTATCGCATTGTTAGTGGGTGTGGTTAGAAATGTACAGAAAAGCTAGGCGGTAGACATTACTATTGTTTACAACTGCCAGCGTGGATTGGAGGTGGCAATGGCCAGATCTCTCTATCTTAACATCCTAAGCTGGATGTCAAATTTAGTATTGTAATGTACTTTGGAAGGCTATATAAACATTGCTCCCAACTGTCCCTCTTTGGAGGGACAGTCCCTCTTTGTGAGCCCTGTCCCTCTGTCAGTCTTTCCTCCTCATTTGTCCCTCTTTCAGAACTTTGTCCCTATTTCTATGTAAATATATATATATATATATATATATTTCTCTACTAAAATGTGTTTGATTGACTCTAAACTTTATTCCCATCCTTTAACCACTTGAGGACCACAGTGGTAAACCCCCCTAAAGACCAGGCTATATTTTACAAAATTGGTCACTGCAGCTTTAAGGCCAAGCTGCAGGGCCGCACAACACAGCACACTCCTCTCCCCCCCTTTTTCTCCCCACCAACAGAGCTCTCTGTGGGTGGGGTCTGATTCTCCCCCCCCCCCCCCCCCCCCCGTGTTTATTTATTCTTCTTAATAAATTTTTATGTTATTTTTTTTTTTCATTATTTCTGCCTATTCACTTTAATATTATTATTTTTTATAATTTCCTCCCTCCCCCCAGCTGCCAATCCTGGCGATCGGCTGTCATAGGCTTCTGCCTATGAGAGCCGATCGCTCTCTTGTCACACGGCTATATGTAAAGACGGCTAACAGTGTACCGATCGCCGCTCGGAGACTGAGGCAGGATATTCGCGTAGGATATGCGCGCGCAGCCTGCATACGATCTCCTGCAAAATGCAGCCCCAGGACTTGACACCAATTGGCGTTAGGAGGTCCTGGGGCTGACCATGTGGCCATGCCCATGGGCGTGGAGTGGTCGTTGGGAAGTTAAATTGATATATTACTAATTTTAAAATGTTACTATGAAGGAAAATGAACCAGGATAGAAAGGACCAGTGTGGTTTGAATTATAAAACAACATATTTTCTTATGGAATCTTTATGGTATGCGTGACAAGGGGTGTGATGGGGGTGTGGTCAGGGGTGTGGCAAGAGCGTGGCTTAAAGAGAATCTGTACTCTAAAATTCTTACAATAAAAAGCATACCATTCTATTCATTATGTTCTCCTGGGCCCCTTTGTGCTGTTTCTGCCACTCCCTGCTGCAATCCTGGCTTGGATTGCCAGTTTTAGACAGTGTTTACAAACAAAAGCTTGTGATAGGCTGTGGAGAGGGTGTGTATAGCTTCTGCCAATAACAGCAGACAGCACATTCCTGCCTGATCCCGACAGAGCCGACAGAAGAGAGAATATTAGATTATGTAGCCACTGTGTAACTAGAAAAGGCTGCAGTAAGCCAAACCACATTTGAACAGGTATAGGAACTTATAGGATAGAAGAAATAAGGCTGAACATTTTGTTACTTTAAAGGGATACTGTAGGGGGGTCAGGAGAAATGGAGTTGAACTTACCCGGGGCTTCTAACGGTCCCCGCAGACATCCTGTGTTGGCACAGCCACTCACCGATGCTCCGGCCCCGCCTCCGGTTCACTTCTGGAATTTCAGACTTTAAAGTCTGAAAACCACTGCGCCTGTGTTGCCTTGTCCTCGATCCCGCTGATGTCATCAAGAGCGCACAGCGCAGGCCCAGTATGGTCTGTGCCTGCGCAGTACGCTCCTGGTGACATCAGTGGGAGCGAGGACACGGGCGTGCAGGCGCAGTGGTTTTCTGAAATTCCAGAAGTGAACTGGAGGCGGGGCCGGAGCATCGGTGAGTGGCTGCGCCAACACAGGATGTCTGCGGGGGACCATTAGAAGCCCAGGGTAAGTTCAGCTCATTTTCCCCCAACCCCCCTACAATATCCCTTTAAGTGTCCCTCTTTCTCATCTCAAAAAGTTGGGAGGTATGAATATAACAGTATTTACATAACTTAAATAACTACAGGCTTACATAACAACCAATCAAAGGCATTTATTCTTTTGCTCACCTGCCCTAGAAATGTGGCTGACAGGTGGCATTTGATTGGTCCCTGGAAAAAACAAACTCTCTTTTTTTTCCATTTTGTTTAGGCTTTATTGCAGTTTATGTTCCTGCCAAGTGAATATCTGGCTTTTACAGCCTGTAGGGAAGCATGTGCATGATAAATAGCCTACATATAACAAAATGAGAATGTGCACATTTTCAACAACAAATAAATAAATCAAGGCTTTAGCTATGGCAACATAATTTAGACAGACTGCCACTGTAAAGAAAGACAGAATAAGTTATTTTTAGCATGAAATATGTGGTACAGTGTTTTGCAGATCCCTGCGCTGTGCTTGACTATTCTGCCAACCATTAAATAATCTGTGCTGCCTGCCTATAAAACAATATACCTGTGATTAGTGCTGTTATGTGATTATTAGTGGACAATGTGCATTAAGCCCTTTGCTGACCATCTGACGGAAGAACTTTATGGAAAAGGGGGGGGGGGGGGGGGGAAATCCATACAATACAAAGTGAGAAGTTAAAAAATATAAGAGAGACCAAAAAATTATTAATATTATCCATGTAATCTGTTCACATTGTTGGATCCACAATCAACCTGCATGTCATCATCTTTACCGCTGGCAGACAGCACCAACTGCCATTATCTAAAACCACACCCACTAACAATGCGATAGGCTAAAAGGTTCTTTGTTTGTTTTTTGTTATAGATATGCATATGCACAGAGGGATATAGGTAGCTTGGCAGTTGGAAACAGCAGTTATTTCCCACAATGCAACAGGGCTCATAGACAGGAAACTGGCAGGACCTAGTTCCTGACTTCACCCCCCGTGGGAGGGGTTTCATCAAAATATATCAGCCCTCCAGATGATCTATTAGGGCCCTTTTCCACTTGTGCAGTGCAAATTAGTCGCGGAAAAACGCAAAACAAATTTGCACGCGGATGCAAATTTTACCGCGAATTTGCGGGCGTTTTCGGGTATGTTAGTAAGTATGCGAATTTAGCCATGTCAGTGCCTGTGTGCTTTTACATTGATTTTATGAGAAAACTCCCGCAAATTTGCGGTAAAATTCGCATACGAAAACGCATGCAAATTTCCTATTAAATACATTGTTTGCGAATGAGGACCCGTTTCCACTTGTGCGGTGGGAATCGCCGTGGAAAAAATTTGCATGCGGATGAGAATTTCGCATGCAGTTGTATGCGAATTTTCATGCGAATTCGCATACGATTTTGCATGGATGACTATGTATGTGAATTTAACCATTGCAGTGCCTGTGTGCTTTTCCATTGTTTCTATGTGAAATTGAATGCAAACTCGCATGAAAATTCACATACCAAAATCGCATGCGAATTTCCTATTAAATACATTGTATGCAATTCGCATAGCGGTATGCGGTGTGCGAATTCTGAGGGCTCTGCAGGGGCCGTGCAGATTTTTTTTTTTGCACAGAAAAATGCTCAGAAATCCTGACAAGTGGAAACAGTCCCATCCACTTGTATTGCCCATGCGAATTCGCATGCGGGATGCGCATGCGAATTCGCGATAGTGGAAACGGGCCCTCATGGCTCTGCCGTGCAGAGTTTTCCTGCACAGAAAACCGTGGAAACAGGCCCATCCACTTGTATTGATTATACGAATCTGCATGCAGAAAACGCATGCAGATTCGCAATAGTGGAAACGGGCCCATAGAGAAAAAGTAAAGATTTCTCATGGGAAAGGTGGTATCAGCTAGTGATTGGGATGAAGTTCAATCATTGGTTATAGTTTGTCTTGAAAGAGGAGGTGGGAGGGTCCATGGATCACAGATCCCCTGAGTAATGTGCCACCAAGTCCCCATCATGCTGCCCTAATGGAATCCTCGACTTTGGAGGTCACATAACACCACACTCTGAGCAGCTAGCCACAATCTTCTTTTCTATTTTTTTAGTTAAGGATTTCCTTCTCTCCCACCGGTGGCACCAGTAAGAATGATGGTGTAGTAGATAAACACATTCAATAAGAATTTGAGGGCAAATAATTTATAGCTTGCTTTTAGTTGCCACAATCAGTGGTGGGCCGAAATTTCAAAATTCGACGTTTTCCATCGTTATCGTAATGCAAAATTTATGGGAGAATGCGTAATAAATTACGTGTGAACCGTAATTATGTATTGAAATTTCGCATAACTTCGTAATTTCACGAAATTACGGTTCATTATGAAATTAGTCATTTAGTATCTTTTGACGCATATTTTGATTGATGTACGCTTACAAATTTCCACATGCGGACATGGTATTGTATAGACACGCATGCGCTGTTTAATGCATATGTTTATACGCATTATAAGCATGATTATACGCGTTAATATACAGTGTATAGTATGCACATTGGCAAGTTTAATGTGGATTATCAGGCGTAAGTAACGCGTTATTACGTTATGCAATTTCGTTTGCAAGCGTAGTACTGTAGCAGCAATTACGTTATACCCGTAATTTCGTAAAATACTATGCGAAGTTTAATGCAAAGTTTTACGATGCGAAAAACTTCGCAAAATTTGCGGAACAAAGTTTTTTGGCCATTACTTGCACCACTGGCCACAATGTTCAGATGAGCAGTTTTTCTGCTAGTAGAGAATACTGCCTCTCCAGTCAGATTCCCGGGCCTAGTAATGGTTTCTGGCAGGTCCCTCCCTGGAGATATAACGCTATGACTAGAGAGCCGTTCACTCGTGTGTATGAGGGAACTCTTTCCTACTACAATTCACCCATAGAAGCGGCCCCTAATAAGCCATGAAATGTATCGTGTTTAGTGCAATAAAGTTGGCCGTTTTTCATACCACAATCGATTTGTTGCTGATTTGCTCTTCTTGATGAAGGTCAGAGCTAAGCTTTATCTTGAATTAGAGCTATGGCTAGCCAGTGAGTAGCCACCCTTCATATATCTATTGTGGCTGCCCTCAAATGACTCATTTACTAAACACCAGAAGGGAAGTCCGAGGCTTCTCTTTTCATAGCTAGATGATTGTGTGGGCCTTTGTCCACTAGAATCAACTCGAACGAAAGATGAAGCATCACACACCGTAACTATTAGGAAGGATAATTTATGAGGAAAACAGACAAGAGGCCTGATTCAAGACAAGACACAGAATATTTCGTCTGGCAGACTCAAAGTGCTAGAGTTGTAGTCACTAGGGGGCGTTCTATAGGCAGTAACAGTGTTAGGGAGTCTTGCCCAAGGACTCTTCACTGAATAGGCGCTGGCTAACTAAACAGGAAGAGCTGAGGTTCGAACCCAGGTCTCCCGTGTTAGAAGCAAAGCCCTGAACTAGTACATTCTCCAGCCACACAATGCAAGTCAATTTTAGCAGTGGTTAAATAAGTAACATAACGCATGTTGCTCAAATAGCAGAACTCACGTTATGTGCACAAGGTGCAAGTCGCCTGCAGAATGCATGTTGTGCTGTTTGTAATCATTCATGAGCTCAGTATTGTGAGTCAACCTCTACATCACACTAACCACATAACCACATATTAAACCGTGACCAAGAATTGAACTTCATACCAATCAGTAGCTGATACCCCCTTTTACATGAGAAATCTTTCCTTTTCACAAAGAGACCATCAGGGGGCTCTGTATGGCTGATATTGTGGTGAAACCCCTCCCACAGGAAACTGTGAGGACCATGGTCCTGGCAGTTTCCTCTCTGTGAAGCTCGTTGCATTGTGGGAAATAACTGTTTACAGCTGTTTCCAACTGCCAAAAAAGCAAGCAGCAGCTACATCACCTGCCAGCAGTAGAAATGTCACCATGTAATAAATGTCAGAGTGTAAATCAGGGATTTAAAAGATTTCACAATGGGCAAACACTGACTAAATCATTTATACATAATAATTGTAAAAATGAAGCACTTTTTTATTACATTATTTTCACTGGAGTTCCTCTTTAAGGCCCATTTCCACTGGGAGCTGCGGCTGTTTCCGATTCAAACATGGATCCCATTTTGTTGCGTAGCCGCAGCCCGACTCGCTAAGCATGGCTTGGGTTTTGGCTGCGTGCTACAAGAAACCTGCAGCATATCGTCCAGATTCGCACCAAAGTGTTATCTGGATGGCAAGTCACTGAGCAGATAGGCAGCATGTTCAAAGTGGAAACGGGCGCTAAATGGACACTAATATCATTTCATTTAAAGCCAATGGGTACCGCTATATAAAAAAAAAAAGCCAGATACTCAGCTAAGGAGAGGGAAGGCTCGGTCCTAATGAGCCTTCCCTCTTCTCTCCCGGTGCCCTCGGTGCTGCGCTGGCTCCCCCGTTCGCGTCCGCCGCTGCAGGGACTTCGGAGGTCTTCGGGAGCACTCGGGCTTCCGAAGACGGGCCGCTCCATACTACGTATGCGCGAGCGCGTCATAGAGGGCGCTTGCGCATGCGTAGTATGGAGCGGCCCCGTCCTCGGGAGCCCGAGTGCTCCCGAAGGCTTCCGAAAGCTCCCTTCGGCATGCGGAAGTGGCAGTATTTGACCGAACTGGTCGAATACTGCCACAGGGGATCCTGTGCGGGACCGGGCACCGGGAGAGGAAAGGGAAGGCTCATTAGGACCGAGCCTTCCCTCTCCTTAGGTGAGTATCTGACTTTTTCTTTTTTGAAACGGTAAACATTCACTTTAAGGAACCCGAGGTGAGAGACATATGGAGACTGCCATATTTATTTATTTTTAAACTGTATACCAGTTACCTCAAAGTCCTGCTGATCTTTCATGCATCTGTCGTGTCTAAATTACATACCTGAAACAAGCAAGCGGCAAATCTAGTCAAACTTGAGTCAAACATCTGATCTGCATGCTTGTTCAGGGACTATGGCTAAAAGTATTAGAGGCAGAGGATCAGCAGGGCAGGCAGGCAACTTGCATTGTTTAAAAGGAAATGATATGGCCGCTTTCATATCCCTCCCAGTTCAGTTGTCCATTAAGTAAATAAGAGATTGCATATGATCATACAGCTCTATGGGTGGAAATATAAAAAATACACGCGGGCGCACACACACACGCGTACGCATGCACACACATACACACACCTCTCTTTCTTTCTGGTTATGAGATCAAAATGTCACTGCAGAGTTTTTAAATGCAGACGTGCAGGGCCGGCCCTAGACTTTTTGCCGCCTGGGGGGCCGCCGAGCTGGAGGGGTAGCTGGCAGGACGGGGGTATTGGGCCTAGCGGCGGGGAGGGAGTCGTACCCCCCCCCTCCCTCGCCTGGGTCCCCCGAACTGCGCTCCCCTCCAGCCTTACATAGAAGAAGCAGCCGCTATTTGTAAGACGCACGGGCAGGGAGGACTCACCTTTTCCCAGCGTGCGCTCCACTGACATCACTTCCTGCAGCGTTGCAGGAAGTGACGTCAGTGGAGCGCACGCTGGATCGACGAAGAGGTGAGTCCTCCCCGCCCGTGCCTCTTACAAATAGCGGCTGCTTCTATGTAAGGCTGGAGGGGAGCGGAGGACGGGGGACCCAGGCAAGGGAGGGGGGGGGGGTCCGACCCCCCCTCCCCGCCGCTAGGCCCAATACCCCCGTCCTGCCAGCTACCCCTCCAGCTCGGCGGATGCCGCCCCTGGAAATTTGCCGCCTGAGGCAAACGTTTCACCCCGCCTCATGAGCGGGCCGGCCCTGCAGACGTGTCATTTTACACAAAAAGGTGACATCTGAGAATTCTGATTACTGTGCTATTATTAGGTGGTATTTTTAGATACTGTATGTACCTGGAGATGGGCTTTAAATAAAAACCGTAACCAAGAATTGAACTTCATCCCAATCAGTAGCTGATACCCCCTTTTACATGAGAAATCTATTCATTTTCTCAAACGGATCATCAGGGGGTCTGTGTGGCTGATTTTGTGGTGAAACCCCTGCCACAAATGATGTCAGCGCCTCACAGCAATGAGGTCCTGACATCACACTGTGGAAGCCTTGTTGCATTGTGGGAAATAAAAATGTAATCAGCATCTCCTTCCAGTGAAATCGCCTGCCAGCAGTAAAAATGTCACCATGTGATAAATGTCAGAATGTAAACTAGGGAGAGGAAAGATTTTACGATGGGCAAACACTGACTAAATCATTTATACATAATTATTGTAAAAATTAAGCACTTGTTTTATTACATTATTTTCAGTGGAGTTCCTCTTTACGCTCGATTTATCCTGTTCTCAGGTTTCATACCATGTGCACACATATGTTTCATAAGAAATTACTAAAAAGTGGAATTTCAATTAGGCTTAACATACAGTTAAAAACCTGTTTCCAACTTCTTATTGGCTCTATAGTTATCCTATCTGACTGTTGGCCCAAAAGTAATGTCGTCCAGGTGAAAATTACTATTCTTCCTCTTTCTAACGTCAGCAATATTTTAAGTAGCCATACTGTATAAAAATGTAGTATTCGGTTTAGTGAGATCTATTCCCTCAAGAACCTCCAGGCGCAATAGCACCTTATTTCCCCAAGCAGTCCTCCTGCTGAACCCAAGTCCCCCTGCCACACATGCCCTCCATTGGTACTCCAGCCCTATGGCAGCTCAACATTCTAGCTGCCAAGCTTAATAACCCAGCCCGCAGAACCATGGACAGCTAACTCCTTCAGCCAACTCTGTACTTCCTAGTATCTCAGTGTAGTGATGCTCAAATACCCCTTTTTAAAATTCGAGTTTGGTCGAATTCGAATAGTAAATTATTCGAGGTCAGTCGAATATTCGAGTCGAATAATTTTTACTATTCGATTCGACCTCGGACTTCGAGCTCACTATTCGAGTCGGTATTCGAGCTAACTATTCGAGCTGACTATTCGAATTGGCCTTAAATAGCCTTCCAACACTTGTTTTGAGGGTGAATGATGCAAGAAACCTCTTTTTTTCCAAGTAACAACAGCAAGTGATTATGTGGGGATGTTCCTTTAAAAAAAATGTGGAAAGAGAAGTTGTGTCCTTAATTTTGTTCAGTAGTGTTACTGTATATACTTGTTCTTCTTCTTCTTTATCTTTCTTCTTCTTCTTCTCGATCTTCTTCTTCTATATCTTCTTCTTCTTCTTCTTCTATATCTTCTTCTTCTTCTTCTATATTGTCTTCTTCTTCTTCTTCTTCTTCTTCTTCATCTTCTTCTTCTTCTTCTTCTTCTTCTTCTTCTTCTTCATCTTCTTCTTCTTCTTCTTCTTCATCTTCTTCATCTTCTTCTTCTTCTTCTTCTTCTTCTTCTTCTTCTTCTTCATCATCATCATCATCTTCTTCATCTTCTTCTTCTTCTTCTTCATCTTCTTCATCTTCTTCATCATCTTCTTCATCTTCTTCTTCTTCTTCTTCATCTTCTTCTTCTTCATCTTCTTCATCTTCTTCTTCTTTTTCATCTTCTTCTTCATCATCTTCTTCATCTTCTTCTTCATCTTCTTCTTCTTCTTCATCTTCATCTTCTCCTTCCTTTTCAATATCGTCTTCTTCTTCTTCACGTATTTCTCTTTTCAATTTTTTTTTTAAAGAAATGCAGCTATTTTTGAGCGTAACAAATAGCTGGTGGGCGCACGCATGTTGGAAGCGCCATTGTATGTGCTCCCTGGCAGTGGAAACACAAAGACAGCAGGAGGTAAATTCAGCAGCAGGAGGAGGAGGATGAGTGTGTGGCAGCAGGCAGTCAATGAGGCAGGCAGCTCGCCGTGACATAATAGCCCTGGTACCTAGCGGTGATACCAGGGCTGTAAATAAACACAACAGGAGGTCCCAGACAGCGGTCGTGCAGCCCACATTGTGTCCAATACACAACTGGGACAACACAGTTTTCAACCCGGGCACCTCAGAAAAATTAAACCTTTTTTTTTTTTTAAATGGTTTGTTTGGTTTTTGGTTTTGCAACCAATATAGCTATTGTTTGACGTAATAGCTGGTGGCAGAGTGGCAGCAGAAGGTAAATCATCTGTGTACCCTGGCAGTGGGAAACACAGACAGACAGCAGCAGCAGCAGCAGGAGGAGGTATGGAGGAGCAGTGTGAGTGTGGCAGCAGGTAGGCAGCGTGACATAATAGCCCTGGTACCTAGCGGTGATACCAGGGCTGTAAATAAACACAACAGGAGGTCCCAGACAGCGGTCGTGCAGCCCACATTGTGTCCAATACACAACTGGGACAACACAGTTTTCAACCCGGGCACCTCAGAAAAATTAAACCTTTTTTTTTTTTTTAATGGTTTGTTTGGTTTTTGGTTTTGCAACCAATATAGCTATTGTTTGACGTAATAGCTGGTGGCAGAGTGGCAGCAGAAGGTAAATCATCTGTGTACCCTGGCAGTGGGAAACACAGACAGACAGCAGCAGCAGGAGGAGGAATGGAGGAGTAGGCGAGCAGCTACTGTTTGACGTAATAGCTGGTGGCAGAGTGGCAGCAGAAGGTAAATCATCTGTGTACCCTGGCAGTGGGAAACACAGACAGACAGCAGCAGCAGCAGCAGGAGGAGGTATGGAGGAGCAGTGTGAGTGTGGCAGCAGGTAGGCAGCGTGACATAATAGCCCTGGTACCTAGCGGTGATACCAGGGCTGTAAATAAACACAACAGGAGGTCCCAGACAGCGGTCGTGCAGCCCACATTGTGTCCAATACACAACTGGGACAACACAGTTTTCAACCCGGGCACCTCAGAAAAATTAAACCTTTTTTTTTTTTTTAATGGTTTGTTTGGTTTTTGGTTTTGCAACCAATATAGCTATTGTTTGACGTAATAGCTGGTGGCAGAGTGGCAGCAGAAGGTAAATCATCTGTGTACCCTGGCAGTGGGAAACACAGACAGACAGCAGCAGCAGGAGGAGGAATGGAGGAGTAGGCGAGCAGCTACTGTTTGACGTAATAGCTGGTGGCAGAGTGGCAGCAGAAGGTAAATCATCTGTGTACCCTGGCAGTGGGAAACACAGACAGACAGCAGCAGCAGCAGCAGGAGGAGGTATGGAGGAGCAGTGTGAGTGTGGCAGCAGGTAGGCAGCGTGACATAATAGCCCTGGTACCTAGCGGTGATACCAGGGCTGTAAATAAACACAACAGGAGGTCCCAGACAGCGGTCGTGCAGCCCACATTGTGTCCAATACACAACTGGGACAACACAGTTTTCAACCCGGGCACCTCAGAAAAATTAAACCTTTTTTTTTTTTTAAATGGTTTGTTTGGTTTTTGGTTTTGCAACCAATATAGCTATTGTTTGACGTAATAGCTGGTGGCAGAGTGGCAGCAGAAGGTAAATCATCTGTGTACCCTGGCAGTGGGAAACACAGACAGACAGCAGCAGCAGCAGCAGGAGGAGGTATGGAGGAGCAGTGTGAGTGTGGCAGCAGGTAGGCAGCGTGACATAATAGCCCTGGTACCTAGCGGTGATACCAGGGCTGTAAATAAACACAACAGGAGGTCCCAGACAGCGGTCGTGCAGCCCACATTGTGTCCAATACACAACTGGGACAACACAGTTTTCAACCCGGGCACCTCAGAAAAATTAAACCTTTTTTTTTTTTTTTAATGGTTTGTTTGGTTTTTGGTTTTGCAACCAATATAGCTATTGTTTGACGTAATAGCTGGTGGCAGAGTGGCAGCAGAAGGTAAATCATCTGTGTACCCTGGCAGTGGGAAACACAGACAGACAGCAGCAGCAGGAGGAGGAATGGAGGAGTAGGCGAGCAGCTACTGTTTGACGTAATAGCTGGTGGCAGAGTGGCAGCAGAAGGTAAATCATCTGTGTACCCTGGCAGTGGGAAACACAGACAGACAGCAGCAGCAGCAGCAGGAGGAGGTATGGAGGAGCAGTGTGAGTGTGGCAGCAGGTAGGCAGCGTGACATAATAGCCCTGGTACCTAGCGGTGATACCAGGGCTGTAAATAAACACAACAGGAGGTCCCAGACAGCGGTCGTGCAGCCCACATTGTGTCCAATACACAACTGGGACAACACAGTTTTCAACCCGGGCACCTCAGAAAAATTAAACCTTTTTTTTTTTTTTAATGGTTTGTTTGGTTTTTGGTTTTGCAACCAATATAGCTATTGTTTGACGTAATAGCTGGTGGCAGAGTGGCAGCAGAAGGTAAATCATCTGTGTACCCTGGCAGTGGGAAACACAGACAGACAGCAGCAGCAGGAGGAGGAATGGAGGAGTAGGCGAGCAGCTACTGTTTGACGTAATAGCTGGTGGCAGAGTGGCAGCAGAAGGTAAATCATCTGTGTACCCTGGCAGTGGGAAACACAGACAGACAGCAGCAGCAGCAGCAGGAGGAGGTATGGAGGAGCAGTGTGAGTGTGGCAGCAGGTAGGCAGCGTGACATAATAGCCCTGGTACCTAGCGGTGATACCAGGGCTGTAAATAAACACAACAGGAGGTCCCAGACAGCGGTCGTGCAGCCCACATTGTGTCCAATACACAACTGGGACAACACAGTTTTCAACCCGGGCACCTCAGAAAAATTAAACCTTTTTTTTTTTTTTAATGGTTTGTTTGGTTTTTGGTTTTGCAACCAATATAGCTATTGTTTGACGTAATAGCTGGTGGCAGAGTGGCAGCAGAAGAAGGTAATTCTGTGTACGCTGGCAGTGGGAAACACAGACAGACAGCAGAAGGGCAGTACACAGCAGCCCACTGTAGGTGTAAAATGTGTGGCTGCAGGCGACGTAATAGTCAAAGTGAACCAGGCTGGCTTAGTGAGCAGGAGCCAGGAGGTGGTAAAGGGTGGTAAGGCACATTAACGATGGTTCCGGCAGCCAGTTCATGTCCCCCTCTCGCCGACAACAGGGGCCAGGAACTCGCCTTCCACCCACGCCTGGTTCATCTTGAGAAACGTCAGTCTGTCCACAGACTTGTGAGACAGACGTGAGCGTTTCTCGGTGACCACGCCACCAGCTGCACTGAAGCAGCGCTCGGACAGCACGCTGGAAGGGGGGCAGGACAGCACTTCCAGGGCGTACTGCGCCAGCTCGCTCCAGATCTCCATGCGCTTGACCCAATACTCCATGGGATCAACAGGGGCATCGCTGTCAAGCCCGCTGTACGACCCCATGTAGTCAGCCACCATGCGGGTCAGGCGCTGGCTGTGACCGGAGGAGGATGCTGCTGCATGCATCTCCTCTCTAGTCACTGCTGCCGGAGCCTCTACAGTCCTGTAGAGCTCGTGGCTGAGAGACAGCAGGTCTGTGGGGCGCTTGCTGCTGCTGGATGCAGGCACCTGCTGCTGCCTCTGTGCTGGCTGCTGGACAGTGGGGGTGGAAGGCTGGGGGAAGGCTTCCTCCAAGCGCTCAACAAGGGCCTGCTGCAAGCTCCTTATTTGTTGCGCTGGGTCTCCTCCTGCAGGCGGCAGGAACTGGCTCAACTTCCCCTTGAGGCGTGGGTCCAACATCATGCTGATCCAGATGTCCTCCCTCTGCTTCATCTGGATCACCCTGGGGTCCCTGCGCAGGCACGTCAGCATGTGCGCTGCCATTGGGAAGAGGCGGGCCACGTCTGCTGGCACATCGACGTCAGTGCTGTCCTCATCCTCCTCCTCTGCCGCCTCATCCTCTCTCCACCCCCGCACCAACTCAGCTGCGCTGTGCTGATCCCCCTCATCAGCAGCCAGGTCAGGGACCTCCACCAAGTCCTCCTCCTCCTCCCCCTCAGAGGTGGACTGCGCAGCTGGTTGCCGCTCCTGCTGGTCCAAGGCTGCCGCTCCCTGTTCCAGCAAAGCATCGAGGGCCCTGTTCAGCAGAGAAACCAGGGGCACCCACTCGCAGACCATAGCATGGTCCCTGCTCACCATGTTTGTGGCCTGCAGGAAGGGAGCCAGCACTAAGCACACCTGCTGCATGTGCCTCCAGTCATCATCGGGGACGATGGACGGGAAGTTGCTGGTCTTGTCCCTTCTCAGAGCTGCGGAAACAGTGGCCAGGGCAAGGTACTGTTTGACAGCGCGCCTCTGTTCAACCAGACGCTCCAACATCGCCAGGGTGGAGTTCCAGCGAGTCGGAACGTCAAGGATCAGCCGATGGCGTGGCAGATCCAGCTCCTTTTGCACGTCTTCCAGGCTCGCACAGGCTGCAGCCGAGCGCCGGAAGTGACGCACAACATTCCTTGCCGTTTCCAGCAGTTCGCCCATCCCCTGGTAGGTGCGCAGGAACTTCTGCACCACCAGGTTCAGCACGTGGGCAAGACAGGGGATGTGGGTCAGGTTTCCCCTGTCTATTGCGGCAACCAGATTGGCCCCATTGTCGGCCACCACCTCTCCGACTCTGAGGCCTCTGGGGGTCAGCCAAATCCTCTCCTGCTCCTGGAGTTTGGCCAACACATGGGTTGCCGTCAGCTTGGTCTTCCCAAGGCTGACCAAGTGCAGCAGCGCTTGGCAGTGGCGGGCCTTCACGCTGCTGCTGAGGCGGGGGGTTTGGCCAGGTGTGCCGGAGGATGGCAGAGGATCGGAGGAACCTGCTGCAGTTCCCCTGACCCTGCGGGGTGGCACCACCCACTGTGTTGCTGCTGCTGCTGTGCCCGCTGCTGCTCTCCCATCCTCACCCCCTTCCACCAAGCTGACCCAGTGGACAGTGAAGGACAGGTAGCGGCCTGTCCCGAAGCGGCTGCTCCAGGAGTCCATGGTGACGTGGACCCTTTCACCAACCGCGTGCTCCAGCCCTCGCTCCACATTGGCCATCACAAAGCGGTGCAGTGCAGGAATGGCCTTGCGGGAGAAAAAGTGTCTGCTGGGGAGCTGCCAGTCTGGGGCTGCGCAAGCAAGCAGCGCACGAATGTCGCTCCCCTCCTGCACGAGCGTGTACGGCAGGAGTTGGGAGCACATGGCCCGTGCCAGCAAGCCGTTCAGCTGCCGCACGCGACGGCTGCTTGGAGGCAGAGCCCTAACCACCCCCTGGAAGGACTCGCTCAAAAGGCTCTGGCGTGGCCTTTTGCTGACACGGGAATCAGCAGACACAGCAGAGGAGGCCACTGAGGACTGGCTGCCAGAACAGGCCTCAGTGTCGGCGGCAGGAGTTGCAGAGGGGGGAGGAGCAGTGCGTTTCTGCACTCCTGCTGGTGCTGCTGGAGGAGCAGGAGGGCGGGTGGCTGCTGTTGCTGCTGCTGCTGCTGAAGGCTGTGCCGTGATGGGTGTGGTGCCACTGCCAGCAGCAGATGCCTTCAGCCTCTGGAACTCCTCATGCTGGTGGAAATGTTTAGCCGCAAGGTGGTTGATGAGCGAGCTGGTGCTGAACTTTAAGGGGTCTGCACCTCTGCTCAACTTCCGCTGACAATGGTTGCAAGTGGCGTACTTGCTGTACACAGTGGGCATGGTGAAAAACCGCCAGATTGGTGACAGAAACTTCCCCCTACGGCATGGAAGCGCTGCTGCCTGTCTCCCTGTGGTGGTTGGGGGGGGGGCTTGGGTGCGGCTGGGGGTGGTACTGGCTGATGCTGCTGCTGCTGCTGCTGAGCCTGAGACACCAGCAGGCTGTGGGACGCTGCCAATGCTTGCAATGATGCGCCTCCTTGCAAGGCCCACAAGCGCATCCTCCTCCTCCTCCTCAGAGCTGCTGAGGACGACATCCCCTGGAGGTGGTGGCACCCAGTCTCTGTCTGTCACCGGGTCATCATCATCCTCCCCCTCCTGAAACATGTCCTGCTGGGATGAGGACCCCCCAAACTCCTCTCCTGATGCATGGATGGGCTGCTTGACTGTCGCCACAGTCTTGCTGTCCAATCCCTCATCCCCCAAAGTGCCCATCAGCATCTCCTCCTCAAGATCGCCAACAACAGCAGACAATTTACTCATGATGCCTGGGGTCAAAAGACTGCTGAATGACAGGTCGGCGAGTGACGGTGAACTGGCCTCCTCCCCAGACCCTGCTGGGCGGCTGCTGCGAACAGGGGTGGTGGTGGTGGTGAGGGTGGAGGCCTCGGATGCAGAGCTGATGGCGGGCTGCTCATCCTCCGTCATGAGTTGCACCACAGTGTCTGCATCCTTTTCCTCAATGGGACGTTTCCGACCCGGCTGGAGGAAAATGGGAGCAGGTGCTACACGCTGCTGCTGCTGTGTCTCTGCAGCGTGAGTTGCAGATGCTCCTGCTGGGCGGCGCCCAAGGCGTCCACGGCCAGTGGCTATGGGAGGAATGTTAGCCACTGACGCTGCTGCTGCTGCTGTGGAACTGTGCATGGTGGCGCGCCCGCGGCCGCGGCTTGCCACAATGCTGCTCCCTCTCCTCCTGATTCCCTTGCTGCCCTTCCCCTTGCCCAAACCGCGCTGGCTGCCACTTCCAGACATCTTAAATGTTTTGGGCGTATAGACAAAAGTTTTGTAAAAGGGCGGGTGAAAAGTGGGGTACTTTAATGGAGTGGGTTGGTTGGTGAGGTGACTGAGTGAGTGTCCCCTAGTACAGTAAGTAAGTAGTAACAGTCAGGAAGTACAACTAGCAGTTACAATAATCAGTAGTAATCACAAGTAAATTTAGTGTGTGTACACTCAGACAGTGAGTGCACGCACGCAGGAGCTAGTAGCCTATGAACACAGTGACTGAGTGTCCTAGACTCCTAGTACAGTAAGAGTAAGTAGTAACAGTAAGTAGAACTAACTAATTACAATAATCAATCAGCGATCAGAAGGAAATGGAGTGTGGGTGGTGTGTGTACACTCAGACAGTGAGTGACCGCACGCAGGAGCTAGTAGCCTATGAACACAGTGACTGAGTGTCCTAGACTCCTAGTACAGTAAGAGTAAGTAGTAACAGTAAGTAGAACTAACTAATTACAATAATCAATCAGCGATCAGAAGGAAATGGAGTGTGGGTGGTGTGTGTACACTCAGACAGTGAGTGACCGCACGCAGGAGCTAGTAGCCTATGGACAGTGACTGAGTGTCCTAGACTCCTAGTACAGTAAGAGTAAGTAGTAACAGTAAGTAGAACTAACTAATTACAATAATCAATCAGCGATCAGAAGGAAATGGAGTGTGGGTGGTGTGTGTACACTCAGACAGTGAGTGACCGCACGCAGGAGCTAGTAGCCTATGGACAGTGACTGAGTGTCCTAGACTCCTAGTACAGTAAGAGTAAGTAGTAACAGTAAGTAGAACTAACTAATTACGATAATCAATCAGCGATCAGAAGGAAATGGAGTGTGGGTGTGTGTACACTCAGACAGTGAGTGCACGCACGCAGGAGCTAGTAGCCTATGGACAGTGACTGAGTGTCCTAGACTCCTAGTACAGTAAGAGTAAGTAGTAACAGTAAGTAGAACTAACTAATTACGATAATCAATCAGCAATCAGAAGGAAATAGAGTGTGTGTTGTGTGTGTACACTCAGACAGTGAGTGCAGTGCGCACACGCAGGAGCTAGTAGCCTATATGAACAGTGACAGTGAGTGTCCCTACGGGTACAGTAAGAGTAAGTAGTAAGTAAGTACAACTAACTAACAATAATCTATCAGTAATCAGAAGGAAATAGAGTGTGTGTACACACAGACAGTGAGTGAGTGCACACACGCAGGAGCTAGCTAGTAGCCTATAAACAGTGACAGTCAGTGAGTGTCCTACTCCTAGTACAGTATAACTACAATACTATTAGTAAAGGACAGCAGAAATACTGGTATAGATGAGAGAAATAAACAGAGGACAGCTGCCCACAGAGGCAAGGCCCCCCTGAGGCCTAAACCTGTAAGCTTGCAGCAGCTGCCTGTCTCTAATGTAACACACAAGCTACTAACTAAAATACAATGTCTATCTAACTAACAACAATATAGGTGTATATGGCAGGTGTAGGTGAGCAAAAACGCTAGGTAAATGATCACAATAGAGCACTTGCTAAGCCAAAGCACAAAGGAGCAACTCTCTCTCTGTACAAGTCTCAGGCAAGCATGGAGAAACGGAACATGGCGGCCGCTATTTATAGGGTAGGGGCTGGCCAGGGTCCCCCTCTGTGATTGGCTGCCGTCAGAGGGCCTGGGAGCCCTCTGATTGGCTCTAAGGACATCAATCTGGGCTATGACGCTATTCGAGCTCGGTACCGAGCTCGAATAGCGCCGGGTTGCTCGAATAGCTCGAATAGTGAATGGGCTATTCGAGTGTACTCGGATAGCCCATTCGAATAGCTCCAGCTATTCGGAGCTCGAATACCGAGCTCGAATAGCTGAAAAAGAGCTCGAATATTCGAGCTACTCGAATATTCGAGCTCTGCTGAGCACCACTGTCTCAGTGGCCCAGCTTGCCTTATGCCCTAAAGTATGCTCGTTTTGTTTGCCTATCCCATTGTATTTATTTACCTTGCATGCTGTTAACATTATGGGCTTGATTCACTAAGACAAATAGCATACTTTATCCGAGTTAACACGCCTTATCAGAGATAATGCGCCTTATCTGAGTTAACACTACTTATCAGAGATAGCGCGCCTTATCAAAGTTAACACGCCTTATCAAAGTTAACACGCTTTATCAGAGTAGCATAGTGAGCATAGCAAACCACAAGTAATTCCGGGTGCGACACTAGTCATACTTGGTGAATAAATTCTGAATCTAAGAGAGTGGTGTAAAAATAGCTCAATGCAGCTTGCACACAGAATCTCTCTACTTTAAATTCAAACTTATCTCTTGCACTTGGAGATCAAAGAACAAACCCACAGCAGCTAGGTGAGCTCAGTGCGATTTATTTCTGTTATTTATTGATGCACTGTGATGACTGATCGTGATCCCAGGGGGGAGGGGGGAAATGAAAGTGCTTATTTTTTTTTCGTTTTGTGTTTTAATTAGTTTGTGCTTAGATGTTATAATGATGAGGTTAATCTAAACCCATTACCAAGTTTTCACCATTGTGTTCTACAGTATTTTGTAACCCTTCCAACAATGCACCCAGGCACTGCTTCATCAGTCCTACTCTTCCAGGGTTGATTTCAGCAGTACAAACTTACATATTGCACTCTGTAGTGCCAAATCTATTAGCATTGGTGTGCAGATCTACTCCAAAGGGCAAAGGAGGACTTATGGGGGAGGGGCAGGCCATACAGTGGCTTGCAAAAGTATTCGGCCCCCTTGAAGTTTTCCACATTTTGTCATATTACTGCCACAAACATGAATCAATTTTATTGGTATTCCACGTGAAAGACTACTACAAAGTGGTGTACACGTGAGAAGTGGAACGAAAATCAAACATGATTCCAAACATTTTTTACAAATCAATAACTGAAAAGTGGGGTGTGTGTAATTATTCAGCCCCCTGAGTCAATACTTTGTAGATCCACCTTGTGCTGCAATTACAGCTGCCAGTCTTTTAGGGTATGTCTCTACCAGCTTTGCACATCTAGAGACCAAAATCCTTGCCCATTCTTCTTTGCAAAACAGCTCCGGCTCAGTGAGATTAGATGGACAGCGTTTGTGAACAGCAGTTTTCAGATCTTGCAACAAATTCTCTATTGGATTTAGATCTGGTCTTTGACTGGGCCATTCTAACACATGGATATGTTTTGTTTTAAACCATTCCATTGTTGCCCTGACTTTATGTTTAGGGTCGTTGTCCTGCTGGAAGGTGAACCTCCGCCCCAGTCTCAAGTCTTTTGCAAACTCCAAGAGGTTTTCTTCCTAGATTGCCCTGTATTTGGCTCCATCCATCTTTCAATCAACTCTGACCAGCTTCCCTGTCCCTGCTGAAGAGATGCACCCCCCGAGCATGATGCTGCCACCACCATATTTGACAGTGGGGATGGTGTGTTCAGAGTGATGTGCAGTGTTAGTTTTCCGCCACACATAGCGTTTTGCATTTTGGCCAAAAAGTTCAATTTTGGTCTCATCTGACCAGAGCATCTTCTTCCACATGTTTGCTGTGTCCCCACATGGCTTGTGGCAAACTGCAAATGGGACTTCTTATGATTTTCTGTTAACAATGGCTTTCTTCTTGCCACTCTTTCATAAAGGCCAACTTTGTGCAGTGCACGACTAATAGTTGTCCAATGGACAGATTCCCTCACCTGAGCTGTAGATCTCTGCAGCTCGTCCAGAGTCACCATGGGCCTCTTGACTGCTTTTCTGATCAGCGCTCTCCTTGTTCGGCCTGTGAGTTTAGGTGGACGGCCTTGTCTTGGTAGGTTTACAGTTGTGCCATACTCCTTCCATTTCTGAATGATCGCTTGAACAGTGCTCTGTGGGATGTTCAAGGCTTTGGAAATCTTTTTGTAGCCTAGGCCTGCTTTAAATTTCTCAATAACGTTATCCCTGACCTGTCTGGAGTGTTCTTTGGACTTCATGGTGTTGTTGCTCCCAAAATTCTCTTAGACAACCTCTGAGGCCGTCACAGGGCAGCTGTATTTGTACTGACATTAGATTACACACAGGTGCACTCTATTTAGTCATTAGCACTCATCAGGCAATGCCTATGGGCAACTGGCTCATCAGGCAATGTCTATGGGCAACTGGCTGCACTCAGACCAAAGGGGCTGAATAATTACGCACACCCCACTTTGCAGTTATTTATTTGTAAAAAATGTTTGGAATCATGTATGATTTTCGTTCCACTTCTCATGTGTACACCACTTTGTGTTGGTCTTTCACGTGGAATGTAGAGCATGATGGCCAGACCGGGTTCGCAGACTGTTAATGTCATAAATGGAGAAGTGAGAAGGGGGTTAGGAACCTCCTGAATATGTTGCTGGTGGTCCCCATAATTGCAAATTATGCCTTGACCTTATGGATAGACTCAAGAACTGTGGAATGCTCAGTGTGCATGTTCAAGCTGGAAGCACAAAGTTGCTGGAGGACTGGATTGCGGGAAGCATTATAAAACAAGGCAGGAGCAAGGTAGCCCAGTTAATGTGATTAGTGCTATTCTGAAATTACACCTGGATTGAGAGGGATATTGAGACTGACATATATAATTCCATTTAAACAATACTGGTTGCCTGGCTCTCCTGCTGAACCTCTGCCTCTATTAGCCATAGACCCTGAACTATTGGTAGTATTATCTGATATGTGTGACTGATAATTAGAGATCGTCAAATGAGATAAAAATTTCATGCAGCTTGGAATTAGACCAGTCAAATGCAATCCCTTTAAGTTGTGATTGGCCCAATTCTAAGCTTGATACAATTTACATATAATCTGCATTCAAACTGAAATTGCATGTCATTGACCTGCCGACGGGGTGAGGCTGTATGTCACTTGCCTACAGGCTAGAGACACGTTCTGTTGCTAATGCAGGAAGGGGGGGTGGGGGAACCTATGGAGGAGGTGTAAAGCAGAGTGGCACACTGAGGACGGGTGATTTGGGAGGACAATGTCCTAGGACAGCGCTTGGGCAAGTTGATCCGCCAGGAGAGTGACATCAGGGTTTGACTAGGTAGGGGGTGCTAGGGAAGGGTTAGAGAAGTCAGAGGGACAAAGAGCACATTCAGCGGATGTAGATTCTCCCTGTGTCTGTCTGGCTGACTTCCCCTTCCCCTGCCCGGCTACAATGGACAACGGTAGGGATAAAATTGTGAGCCCCCGCTGAGGGACAGTTAGCAACAAGACTATATACAGCAAGGTCCACAGTATCTGACACAGACAGGGATTGCCTGGTGCCGGATTTGTGTGCTTGATAGTTGCTTCTGCAACTGGCCAAAAATAGCACAAAACTTGTGCCGGAGAAATGACTTACCTATCCTCCGAACACCATCTTCTAACTTCCTGTAGCTCCCAGTGGCTTTTCGGCATCCTGTGTGAATGAGTCTCAGCTTAACATGTGACCCAGGGCCGGTTCTGTCATGAAGCAAGGTGAAACACTTGCATCAGGTGCAGAGATTACAGGGGCAGCTTTTTTGTACTGTGAGCAAGGTGAAGAGGTCATCATCAAGGGAAAGCAGCTTATTGTGCTGTGTGAGGAGTCTGACAGTGAGCGAGGAGGGGGGACAGGAGAGCAGCAGTGTTTAATTTGAATTAAATGAATCAGAGTAAGTTGTCGGATGCTGTGTGATAATTCCAAATCGGGAAGGAAGGGGGGGGGGGGGGGACATTCCCACAAGTTTGGATCGGGCAGCAAAAAGTCTAGGACCAGCCCTGATGTGACCAGACCTGATGCGGCCCGGGCCACATGACATGCCGGGACCTGTACAGGGACGCTGGAAGCTAAGCTTCAGAAGTGTAGAAGATGGGGCTTGAAGAATTGGTAAGTTGCTTCAAATCTCTGAAAATGGCAAAATTACTGTTCCCCTTGTCCACCTCAGGCATGTCGGTTAGTTGAGACTTCCAGTTGCCTGAGTTCTGGATAATGGTTACTTTGTACAGCGCCACGGAATATGTTGGCGCTTTATAAATCAATAATAATAATAATAATGGGGACTTTGCTGTAAAAGTGCTGCAGAAGATGTCAGCGCCATATAAATACTAATGATATTTGGCTCTGAGATCTTATGGACTGTCTACTACCCACTACAAAAACAAAAAGTTTCAGGAAATGATGCACTTCAAATAGGGAAAACTAAAACTTAACAACAGCATTGCAGCATGAGTAATACCAGTAAACATAATGTGTATTTTTTCATAAAACAGCGTTAATTTGGCTGTTCTTAAAGCACGCTCGCCATATGGGATTACATATGTTTTTTCATGTTGCTACAGGTTTAATTTGAAAATAGTTGATATTTTTTTCTCAAGTTTATCGCCACCCATGGTTCTATTTTTAGTCGTTAACTAGGAGCCCTCCCCTGCAGCGTGCTGCAGATTGTGTCCATGCGTGTCACTATGACAAATGAGGTCATTTAGGAAATCGTAACATGTGCTTTGCATGTTTAAGCAAAGACTTTTCCTTAGCTACTGTTAGCTTTTTTTTTTTTTTCCAATACCTTCCTGAAGAAGCAGACTCCATACCATTTAAAGGGAACCTGAAGCGAGTAAAAATGTTTTAAATAAAAACATGACATAGCTGCAAATGAATATTACATATTTACCTCACCGTCAGTTCCTCTCAGAAGCTCACCATTTTCTTCTTATATTGATCCCTTCCAGTTCTGATAATATTGTGTCAGAACTGAAATATACCACTTGCTGTCAGTTATATATCAGCTACAACTGGATGTGCAAGGCAATGTGCATGTTTCCCTATGGCTCAAGTGAGTGATATTACAGTTTAACAATGTGCTGTCCATGAAGCTGTTATGGGGTAATGCCCATTTTTAAAATGGAGGATGGAGAATTCCATTGATCACAGTGGACAAATGGGATGCAGGAGAGGAGGAAGAGATTGAGGAGTAGACTACACAGGAGGTAAGTATGACCGGTGTATGGTTATTTTGACTTTTTATTTTCAGTTCAGGTTCTCTTTAAGGTGTCCATACATCAGGCCAGTGGCATAACTAAGGCGCTATGGGCCCCGGTGCAAGTTTTACAAGCACTCTATACATAACAATTGATACGGCGCACCAAAACCTGCCAATGGCAACTACAGTGTCAGAGGTGCAAGAAGGGGATGGGGAACAGTTTGTAAATGATTACCACTATTCAAAGTATCTATAGAAGTTATTATCATGAGCATAGGACCAATAGAGAGCTAATACTGTAGTTAAGGGAGGGCCCTTCGGGGCCCCTCTGGCCCAAGGGCACCGATGCGGTGGCTACCTCTGCAACCCCTATTGCTATGCCCCTGCATCAGGCGATGTACAGTCAGATCGACCACAAGGCAGTTCTCTAGCTGATCACAGAGGGATCTGTTTCCTGCCGATATTATAATATTTGGTATGGGAAGGACATGGCAAAACTTGCTGCAAGTGTACTTGCCAATATTTGTTATGTGGGAACATATCAATACATGTTATGGAGCCAAATGGAAATATTGATGGGGGCACATGGCTTCACTTGTTATAGGGAAGATGGCTATACTTTTGTTTACAACTTACGCTTAAAGAGACTCTGAAGCGAGAATAAATCTTGCTTCAGAGTTCATAGTTAGCAGGGGCACGTGTGCCCCTGCTAAACCGCCACTATCGCGCCGCTAAACGGGGGTCCCTTCACCCCCAAACCCCCCACTGCAACACTTGGTCGCAGACTTGGTCGCTCCTGGAGGCAGGGCTAACGGCTGCAGCCCTGCCTCCAGTCGCGTCTATCAGCCGTGCATCGCCGCCTCTCCCCCGCCCCTCTCAGTGAAGGAAGACTGAGAGGGGCGGGGGAGAGGCGGAGATACGCGCTGACAGACGCGCGTGGGGCAGGGCTGCGGCGGCTAGCCCTGCCCCAATGCGGAAGCGCTCCCTGGCTGCACGGAGGGGATTTGGGGGTGAAGGGACCACCGTTAAGCCGCGGGATAGCGGCGTTTTAGCAGGGGCACGCATGCCCCTGTTATCTGTGAGGTCTGAAGCGAGATTTATTCTCGCTTCAGACTCTCTTTAAGTCTTCACAATTTTCAGAGTTAGCGGGTTGAATATCAGTGATGAGCAAAAAATGGCAGTATTGTTTTTGCATTAATTTTCATGAAAATAATGTTAAATTCGATTTTTAAGCGAAAATGTCATCAAAAGTAAGTTTTGTTAATTTTCAAATTGTTTGCGCTTTTTGCAAAATTTTATGGTAAAAATGTTGATTATTAGAAGCACAGTTTTTCGTGGTAAAATATCATTTTTCCGTGTTTTAAGGCTTTTCGTGGTAAAATATACATTTTTCATGTTTTAGTGAAAAACTTCAAAATGCGAGCTATTATAGCAAAAAAAATTCTCAAATTCAAAAATAGCATTTTCGATGCGAAAATGACTTTAGTGAAAACTCACAACAATCAACACTATTGAATATGTGGGAGTCAACTCAAAGTTGACTATATTTCAGGTGTATTAGTTACTCTTCTGCACATGTGAACTTTATTTACAAATATTTCTAGGAGTGAAAAAATGAGCAGGCTGCCTGATTTTTATTTATTTCCACCCTTTCTTTTACAATTGGATTCCATTATTTCAGACATTGGTCTTCCTCAGCTGTCACTGCCGGAGGTGAATTTTCCACGGATCTAGAAAAGCCGGCCATTGCGCGAATCGATATATTTATACAATGCTGCGAGGCAGGAGAAAGCGAATCCTTAGGAAGGGCATGTTAATGGGATGCGCGCAGGATGCCGTGATTGTTCAGGAAATGTGTTTTTTACAGTGGAAAAATACAGACGCCGACTCTACTTATCAATCCAAACAAGCAGTCGATAGACATTTGGCGGGAATCCCATGAGGAATAAATGTAGATCTGGAAGGTGTGTTCAATACATTTTCTATAAAAAGCAGCATTATACCGAGTGTTTAGAGCTTTTTCCTTACAGGCCCAGGGCTCTGGACTCAAAACCAGCATAATCAGCAGAGATCAGAGGTGTTACTACAAACCATGGGAGCCCCCCCAACAATACTTTGATGGTGCCCCCCAATATTCATATCCTTTGTAGGAATAAGCACAAATTTTGCATAATCGTAATTTGCAATTACAGTGCAAAATCATAATGTGACATTTCGGGAAAATGAATAAATGAATTCATTTTGTTTGTAAGCATAATCAGTAACCATAATTTTGCAATTTCTTGTAGTTTTTGAGTCATTTTGTGCCGACTTTATCAGTTATTAGCAATTCCCCAATACATGCCATGGAATTTTAAAATGCAAATTATTATTATTATTTTTTTTTTATTTTCTGAGTTTAAAAAACATGTTTCCTTTGCATTTTTAACTTGTTCCCACTCTTCTCTTTAGCATATGTAGCAATTTTGGTAACGATGGCAGACCCAGCCTCTGTACGTGGATTGCATAGTCAGAACCCCGCCTCGGGTTCTCTTTAACATACTTAGCTAAAGTCAGCACAAAATATTGCCAAATTCATGCAAAATTCCAAATGTATTACACAAAATCACGAACGTCCAAATTGTTGTTATGGATAGCCGATTAGCAGATTACAAATCATCTCTATCCCTTTGCCTACCCTTGAAAGGGTCATAAAACAAGTGTGGCCATCATGATCTTCACACTCATAACAAGTGTAGCCACAAGACACCTGATCTGAAGTATGGCCCCGGTTATTGGAGGGAGTGTAGGAGTAATTGGGGCCCCCTTACAGCTCTGGGCACCCCTGCAGTTTTGCCCTTGGCAGAGATGGGCTAAGGTGAAACAGGAGTCTCGGCAAGTTACTAATTTTGAATTCCCTTATTTCTACCTAGTTTTTCTTTTTTTGTGGGGTTGGATAAGGGAGTATTGAAAGAGGTCAGAGAGGTATCTCCAGGCTCTAGTCACTTGTCTAAGGTGCCATGTGAGTGATCTTCCCACCAGTGCAGAGTTTGCTTGAGAGTCCTACATATGCCTCAGGTTTCTCTCACAATGAATTTTTGTTTAGCAATAAACCCAAAAAAATAAAAAATAACTAAAAATAATTCACCAAAAGCCCCCCCCCCCCCCCAACTGAAAAACCCCATACTGGTAGTTTACCTAACTGTCGGTATACCATGGCGGTGATATAACTGTGAGCTCCTCTGAAGGACAGGGAGTAATGTGATTGGTTCAAAGTAGGAATTAGCTAAATCTCTGCTGGCAAGTTTGCAAGTTATTTGTCGAACTTAGACCACAAGAATCTTGTGAATCAGTGACTTTGATAAGTGTTCAAGAAACCAGGTCAGGAGCCAAAACACTAGCCACTTAAAGAGACTCTGCAGTCTCTTAAAAATCCTCTTTCTATTACAAAATCGTGTTTAACATTATTACCCTACCTAAACCGCCGCATCCCCGCCGTTGTAATCTCACGAACCCCCCCCCCCGAACTCCCCGGGGGGCAAGCCATCCTGCGCTTCAGTAAGAGGCAAAGCTATGAGCCGCAGCTCTGCCTCTCAGTGCGTCTATCAGCCCAGATCGCCGCCTCTCCGCCGCCCCTCTCAGTCTTCCTTCACTGGGAGGGGCGGGGAGTGGCAGAGAACCGCCGCTAATAGACGGGCATGGAGGCAGAGCTGTGGCTGAAAGCTCTGCCTCCAACAGCAGCAAAGTCCACGACCAAGAAAGTTGTGGATTTTGTGGGGGGGAGGGAAGGGGGAATTAGGGGGGATTACACAATAATGTTAAAGACAATTTTGTAATAAAAAGAGGATTTTTAAGAGACTTCAGTGTCTCCTTAATGCACAACAACCTGTATGTGTTATAGGCTGCATTCTTGACAGTTACATTCAGACTGTACCTTCCCCTTTCAGTCTAAACAGTAGGAGTGATGCAATCTAGGAGTCAGCAGCAGTTCCACCCACAGATACTGAAAGGAAATATCCCACCTCATTATGCTTCTGGTCCGGTGAACACCATTTTCCATTTTTTAGTCGCAAAAGCTTCCTTTTTCACTTAGCAGCAGAGACAGGACAAGGTCCTCCAGCACCCAAGGCTGAGACAGCAAAGTGCGCCCCTCCATCCCTCCCACTCTAGCCTTCACACACTGATTGCTATCAGACTATGAGGTGCCCCAGGGCCCCCAACCTCCCCAACACCTTAATCTCTAGTTATATGGCTTGCAGTCACTGTCAGGTATCCCCTTTTCTTATTTCTTTCTGCTTCAAACACAATTGTGAATGACAGCTGAATGAATTGTGCGCCCCCCTCCTACACTGCGCCCTGAGGCTGGAGCCTCTCCAGCCTCTGCCTCGGCCCGGCCCTGCTTAGCAGGTAACATCTGAGCACTTTGATTATTATGCTGACGGTGTTTTTAGGTCTGTGCTTGCAGATGGGCTTTATAGAGGGACTGCAGGCCTTTGTTACAACCAATGAGAGGCATAGTTACTACTAGCTACTTCATAAAGGGCCTTAGATTCAATGAATGAATACATGTAATTGCTAGAGATGGCCTGAACCTCCGATTTTCGGTTCGCGAACTTCCACAAAAGTTCAGGTCGCGCAAACTTCCGCGAACCGCAATAGACTTCAATGGGGAGGCGAACTTTGAAAACTAGAAACACTGATGTTGGCCATAAAAGTGATGGAAAAGATGTTTCAAGGGGTCTAACATCTGAGTTTTTGCATGGATGAGTGGGATAGATGGCAAAAGTCCCGGGGAAAAATCTGGATTTGACGCAAAGCAGCGTTTTAAGGGCAGAAATCACATTGAATGCTAAATTGCAGGCCTAACGTGCAGGCGAACCGTTGGGGCCATCTCTAGTAATTGCCTGCAATGTATACTTGGTGTCAACTACAGTTTTGTATTGTCTTCCTCTGTTTCAAACTTCCAGGGCTGGGTGATGATCTTAAAGAGAAACCGTGACCAAGAATTGAACTTCATCCCAATCAGTAGCTGATACCCCCTTTTACATGAGAAATCTAATTATTTTCACAAACGGATCATCAGGGGGCGCTAAATGGCTGATATTGTGGTGAAACCCCTCACACAAGAAACTCTGAGGACCATGTTCCTGGCAGTTTCCTGTCTGTGATCCTTGTTGCATTGTGGGAAATAGCTGTTTGCAGTTGTTTCCAACTGCCAAAAAAGCAAGCAGCAACTACATCACCTGCCAGAAGTAAAAATGTCACCATGTGATAAATGTCAGAATGTAAATCAGAGATTTAAAAGATTTTACAATGGGCAAACACTGACTAAATCATTTATATATAATTATTGTAAAAATGAAGCACTTTTTTATTATTTTTGCTGGAGTTCCTCTTTAAGCTTTGCAGATGAGTCTTTTTTTTCAACAAATATATGTAATTATGTAGATAAGGACAATGTGGAAGGATGGGGTGTCTTGGCACCCTAAAAAGGAAAAGACACAGAAATAACTAGAGCTCGGATAGCATAGTACGTTAGTAGGCAAATTAAGTGCAAATATTAGTCACAAAATAGGCTACTCACAAAGGTGGTTTGCAGTAGGGGCAACCAACCACTTGAAGCAGGTGGAGACAATGAAACTGACTCCACTTGGGGTGTCCAACAGCGGACTAGGTACGGTCGCACTCACTGGGGAAAAATCACTGATTGTCCACCAGGTGAAGGGAGGGGTTCCCTCCAACGTCTCAGTGATGGGGGATATGTGCACACAATAGAGGTAAAGAGGCACCCACGTTTATAAAACTAGGTTTAGGTTAAAAAACAGTAAAAGTGTAAAGAGTGAGGTGGCTTACCTCAATGACGATAGTCATAGTGTTATATATGTAATGTTGCCAACATAGTATTGAGCCTCATGCGTTTTGACTATTCTATTCGCTTGTATTGGCCTGAGGAAGTGGGCTTGAACCTGTGAAACGCGTTGCCTGTGCTAATAAATCTTGTTTCATGTATGATTGTCATCATTGAGGTAAACCACCTCACTCTTTACATTATTACTAGTTTTTCGCATAGTTTTATTGAAACCTGGGCGCCTTTTTACCCCTATTGTGTAAATAAAGACGATGTTCATATTATAGGTATTGTACATTTTTTAAAGTACAAGTTTTGGAGTCTACCATTTTGATCTCCTTCACAAAAAGTTCTCTCTGGTTTCCTAGCTGTAATGCTGATTTTCTGGATGGAATACTTTGTGAGTCACTCCCTTGGTAACAGATCAGGTGTACAGATTTTGTTTTCTGATCTGCATACTTGCTCCAGGGGAATGACTCAGACCGCTTAAAATAAAGAGATGAAAAGGTTCTGTCAGATTACAAGTTATTATTGATATTGCTGTCTCCATCCTGTCCTCTACTGGAGGAGCAATGCTTTCCTGGGAGGAGGCTCTATGGAGCCTCTGAAAAATCCAGAGGTTTCCCACTACTCAGGTAAGTATGGTAGCTTTTTTTTTAACTTTTGTTTCCTAACAGGGTTGCTGCAATGAGTACTGCTATTCAAACACATAAATAGGTGATCAGTAGCATTACAGCACCACCAGTGGCGGCGCCAGGGGGGTGTTTTGGGGTGCTGAAGCACCCCTTAAAATTCTCCAAGCACCCCTAAAGCACCCAGCGTGAAATTACTTTCGGCGTCTAATAGATGCCGTGTCAGTTCACTGGCAGCAGCAGCCCGCAGCTCCGGCAGTGGCAGAGCAGGGCTACGGTAAAATGGCGTCTGAAGCCCTGCTCTGGAGACTTTGAGATTGCAGTGCAGGGCTTTGGGCGGCCATTTTCCTGTAGCCCTGCTCTCAGCGTGGGGTAATGCAGGCAGTAGAGATGTTGCGAACGGTTCCCAAACCGTACGCCGGGTCGCTATTTGGGTACCATTTTCCCGTAGCCCTGCTCTCAGCGCTGGAGTTTCAGTTGCTGGCTGCAGAGGATCATGGGAGCTGCGTGCCAGATGGAGGCCAGGACAGGAGGTCTGCTGCAGGTGAGTAAATGTTTTTTTTTTTTTATTTATATTAGCAGGTGTATGTTCTGGTCAGGTCTTCCACATGATTGCATGTATTTTCTGGTCAAATCTGCCACATGGTTGCATGTATTTTCTGGTCAAATCTGCCACATGATTGCGCATATTTTCTGGTCAAATCTGCCACACGATTGCACGTATTTTCTGGTCAAATCTTCCACATGGTTGCACGTATTTTCTGGTCAAATCTGCCGACATGATTGCGCGTATTTTCTGGTCAAATCTTCCACATGATTGCATGTATTTTCTGGTCAAATCTGCCACATGATTGCACGTATTTTCTGGTCAGGTCTTCCACATGATTGCATGTATTTTCTGGTCAAATCTGCCACATGATTGCGCATATTTTCTGGTCAAATCTGCCACACGATTGCACGTATTTTCTGGTCAAATCTTCCACATGGTTGCACGTATTTTCTGGTCAAATCTGCCGACATGATTGCGCGTATTTTCTGGTCAAATCTTCCACATGATTGCATGTATTTTCTGGTCAAATCTGCCACATGATTGCACGTATTTTCTGGTCAGGTCTTCCACATGATTGCATGTATTTTCTGGTCAAATCTGCCACATGATTGCACGTATTTTCTGGTCAAATCTGCCACATGATTGCACGTACTTTCTGGTCAAATCTGACACATGATTGCATGTATTCTCTGGTCAAATCTGCCACATGATTGCACGTATTTTCTGGTCAAATCTGCCACATGATTGCACGTATTTTCTGGTCAAATCTGCCACATGATTGCACGTATTTTCTGGTCAAATCTGCCGACATGATTGCACGTATTTTCTGGTCAAATCTTTCACATGATTGCACGTATTTTCTGGTCAAATCTGCCACATGATTGCACGTATTTTCTGGTCAAATCTTCCACATGATTGCACGTATTTTCTGGTCAAATCTGCCACATGATTGCACGTATTTTCTGTTCAAATCTGCCACATGATTGCACGCATTTTCTGGTCAAATCTGCCGACATGATTGCACGTATTTTCTAGTCAAATCTGCCGACATGATTGCACATATTTTCTAGTCAAATCTGCTGACATGATTGAACTATTTTCTGGTCAAATCTGCCGACATGATTGCACGTATTTTCTGGTCAAATCTGCCACATGATTGAACATGTTTTCTGGTCAAATCTGCCACATGATTGAACGTGTTTTCTGGTCAAATCTGCCACATGATTGAACGTGTTTTCTGGTCAAATCTACCACATGATTGAAGGTGTTTTTTGGTCAAATCTACCGACATGATTGAATGTATTTTCTGGGCAAATCTGCTCACATTATGTGTATTTTCTTGAGAAAACCTGCACAATTATGTGAATTTTCTGGGGAAAGGGACACCAAAATTTGGGCCCACTGTCATTGCGTTGCACTTTTAAAGAGAACCCGAGGTGAGAATAATATTGAGGCTGCCATATTGATCTCATTTTAAGCAATACCAGTTGCCTGGCTGCCGTGCTGGTCCTCTGCCTCTAATTCTTTCAGCCATAGACCCTGAACAAGCATACAGCAGGGGTTTCTGACAATATTGTCAGAACTGAGAAGATCAGCTGCATGCTTGTTTCTGGTGTAATTCAGTTCACTACTGCAGCCAAATAGATCCGCAGGGCTGCCAGGCAACTAGTATTGTTTAAAAGGAAAAAAATATGGCAGCCTCCATGTCACTCTCACCTCGGGTTCACTTTAAATTACAGTTAGCTCCACCCTCATCCGGTTATGGCCACACCCATTTTTTGCCGTGGTGCGCTACCCCAGAAATTGGTCCAGTACCTGCATAGCACCTACAAATCCTAAAGCCGCCACTGAGCACCACTGAAGAGAAAGTGAAACAGCTGAAAGAGGGACCCTTTGGTCAAGGGGCCGTGTTGCGGCTGCCACCTCTGCATCTCCTATGGCGAAGCCACTGCCTAAAGGGGTGTTACTAGAGAAGAGCAGCCCCTGCAACGCCAGGGATACCCAGAGCTGTGGGGGGCCCCAACTACTAACCCTCCCTTTCTCAGATACAGGGGACTATACTTCAGATCAGGGGATTTGTGGCTGCTCTTGTTATGGGTGCGAAGATCATTATGGCCACACTAATTTTATGACTCTTGTGAGATGAGCTGCAGGGCCTCCAATGGGAGGCAATGGGTGTTAACATTGGGGGGGGGGCATCAAAATTTTGCTGTGGGGCCCCATGAATTGTAGTTACATCACTGACTGCCTATAACCATGGCCACATTTGAGACAAGGCCACAAAGGCCATGGCCTACGGCACCAAGAAAGCAAGGGTCGGGCAGCAGGCTGGCACAATCAAGCAGTTAAACCGCCAAACATGTAAACCGCAGCAGTCAGAGACCTGTTTTATGGGCAGAGTGACAATAACCCCCTCCTCCCCCCAGAGTCCTAGTAGAAAGCACTCTCCGTCCTGTGCTCCCCTAGCCCAGTATGCAGCGTATCGGGCACAGAGGTAGCCATGTTTCTCTCACCTCCTCTGAACATTCCAGCTATGTCAATCCTCTCACCGCTCACTTCTCACTCTAGTGCCCGGTATCTCCAGCTTCTCTCTCTGTTTGTAATTATGCGCCAGGCAAGAGAGCAAGAAGTGAGCAGTGCGAGGATGGACAGATGGAGGGAGCTCAGAAAAGGAGAAGCACAGGACGGGAGCAGCACAGGATGGGGAGCAGTGGAACACAGCACAGGATGGGGAAGCAGAGCACAGGACGGGAAGAGCTCAGCACAGGACAGGGGAATACAGAATGAGGTGAGCACAAAGGATGGGGGGAGCATGGCGCGGGGAGGAGGGGTTGGTGACAGTGGGCCTTGGGCTGTAAAATGTACAAATCCATCTCTGCCTATAACCCTTCACAAAATCTCTGATGTTCCAGTTCTGCTGACTCCACACTTAGGCTGGTAGCTTCTTATCAGCGTTGAGGCTGAAGGTTGCTAACCCTCTCCGCCTTGTATATTGTTCCCGGCTTTCTGAACGATGCCGCACAACGTACAGCGAGCAGACAAATCTCCTGTAATTGGAAATGTCAGATGTTTGCGGTGATGTAATGCAATGTCAGGCTGTCATGAAAACTGCCATCCTAGTGATAATGTCCTCCTCTCTTCTCTCCTGCATGCTTGTCTAGTCTCGGCAGACACCCGAGGGTGAGTTCCTCCCTCTCGATCAGCTAGAACTGGATGTAGGATTCAGCACGGGGGCTGATCAGCTCTTCCTGGTGTCCCCTCTCACTATCTGCCACGTGATTGATGCCAAGAGCCCCTTCTATGACCTCTCCCAGCGATCCATGCAGACGGAGCAGTTTGAAATCGTCGTCATCCTGGAGGGTATAGTGGAGACTACGGGTGAGTTTTCTATATTATTACCAAATCTTTATATACTGTTTGGAACCGCCGGTGACACAAGCAACTGTATATGCGCCAATCCAGTTCACACCAAAGTGATCAAGGGTAAAAATAAATAAAAAAGTAAGATGTATGTTTTGGATTTATTCTAAGGTCCTCTTGACATGTTCAAAATGACTTCTTTATCAATAAGAATAATGAAAATGTTATGATTTCCAGCTTACAGTATTTGCTACTGTCTCTGCGATACAAAACTTAAAGTGTTGCTGTAGTTATACTTGAAGTGTGTTTTAGTGTTTTTTTTTGTCCAAAAAAATGGTAACACCTATCAATGCTACACGGTCCTTTTTCTGACATAATGCAAGTACAAATTGTCTTGGGATTTCAGTTTGCACCTTCCATAATAATGGTACAATTTTTAGATAACTTAACAAACTAAAATCATGGCAACTTGAACTAAAACCATGGCAACAGAGGGTGATTTAGTGTAAAGGTCTTTGAATTCATATCTCTTTGTTACTCTCTGGCTAAATCAGGAAGAAAAATATCAGGTAAGTCAGGCATGTCCAAAGTCCGGCCTGCCGAGCCTTTTCCGGTGGCCCCCAAAGCTCTCTACAGTTGTTAATTCCATGTGGCCCGCAGGCTGTAGATGAGGTACCACATGCAGGGGCCACCTTGTGTCGCCACTCTGCCTCCCTTTTTGCTCATGTCTAGGTTATAAGCCACCACTGTAGCAGTAGCGGCCACTGATTAGAAGCCACCACTATGCCAGCAGCTGTAACAGCCACTGATGGGCAGTTATTTCCAGTGGAAATGTTTTATTCGACAAAATGTCACAGGCTGGCATAGTGTAACAACAATCGTCAAAAACTGTGTTTAATTGCGCTAGTTCGACCCTCTAGAACTCTGAAGAATGATGACATGGCCCTTGGCCTAAAAAGTCTGGATAACCCTGATCTAAGTCAAAGTCTGTGAGCTTTAGGTATGCCGTAGTTTTTGCCGTAGTTTTCGTGTTTTTATTTCCAAAAGCGCAATTCAAATCTGGCATAGTACACAATGAAATTTTGTCCCCCAACTCCTTATCGTAACTGCCACTGGCACAAACAAGCACCACAGTTACACAGTTAGTTGTGGCAGAAATCATTTATGTTTTTACCTACAAGAGAGGCATATGGCCTAGGAATAAGGCAGCTTCTGAATAGCTGGAAGCCAGTCCTGATGCTAGGTGGAACAATGAGGTCTGCTGGGAGAAAGTTGAGCTTGATGGTTGTTCTTGGGACTGCAAAGTGTGGACTGCAAACAGGGCCGGATTTAGGCCAAGGCCGCCTAGGCCATGGCCTAGGGCACCACAGGAGCAAGGGCACCAAAGCAGCAGGCTAAACTGGTGCAGCATTTGCAAGCTTGAAAATGCTGCAATGCAGGGAGATCAGATGAGTGCCTGACCACGGTACTCTGCTGCTAGCCGCCTGTGCAGCAGCCACATTGCTCTCTGTACACATTTGCATTGTGACCGGCGGATATGGACTTGGGCAGCATTGGAGACGGAGAGGAAGAGGAAACTTCTGCACTGGAGTTGAGCGGAGAAATGAGTGACACTGATGGCTGCTGTGGTGTGAAGGCGAGCTGGCTACCTATACTAAAAGGGGGATGGGAAAAGGAGGGATTAAGGGAGTCATCTGGCTACCTATACTGGAGGGAAAGGGGGAGGGGTCATCTGGCTACCTATACGGGGGGGAGGGTCATCAGGCTACCTATACTAGAGGGAAGGGGAAAGGGGTCATCTGGCTATCTATACTGGGGGGGTCATCAGGCTACCTACACTAGAGGGAAGGGGGAGGGGTCATCTGGCTACCTATACTGGAGGGGAGGGGCCATCTGGCTACCTATACCAAAGCGGGTTGGCTGGTGACAGTGGTCTTGGGCGGTAAAGAGTACAAATCCGGCCCTGACTGCAAAGTGTGGAGGGTCATGCCTAGGAGAACTCGTGGAGAAGCATATGATTTGGTTCATCAGCTGATAGAATTGCAATGCTCTGATTTTCTGCTATCACATACTGCATTAGCACATGATCATGACTAGCAAATCAGAGACTTACATATCTATCACCTGACCAAACTTATCCAATGCTTCTCCATGAGTTATTATAGACATGACCATTACTGTTGTGGACTCATCATAGTGCTGGCTGGATGCACTCATGCACAAATGAAAAAAAAAATTACCTTTACACATATCTTAGGGTTAATGCTGAATTCGTTCAATAATGTAACCACGAACTAGTGTGTGTAGCAGGTAGAGGCTGTGGTGACAATAGTCCTCCAAAGGCACTTTGCAACAGCACCGGTGCCACGTTCAAAAATTGTAAACATTTTATGAGCCCTATGCTAGCATGAATAATAATAGGCCTTTGTGGTATAGGGTATTGTTTATCAAGGCAAGACTATGATTATAATTCTTATAACTGCATAATAGTGCAATACATTATTATATTATTAAAGCGGCCTTGCACTCAGAACCTCCCTGCTTTAAAAGATCATAATAACCTTTAAAGAAGAACATTTCTTTCTTACAGCTGTTACAAATCCTGTAATAAATCTGCAGTGTGTCTACTTCTTGCTGCCCTGGAAGCAGACATATGGTTAACATCTTGTGTTTACAAATTAGCTGCTCTGCTGTGGACGGGGAGATTTCTGAGCTGACACAACTGGGAAATCAAATTACGGAGGTGATTAGTCACAGGTAAGGGGGAATTAGACAGGCTTAACTCTCTAAATACACACAGGGTGCATTTCTCTATGTTTTCCTTGTATCCTGTACAAAAGTTCAGGTCCACTTTAATAATATATGATATATTTACATTAGTGATCAGAGGCTTGCTTCCTGTGAACAGAGCCTTAAAAGTACACTACAATTATCTTTGAAAGGCGTAAACAACCTGCTAGGTACGAGGGCCAGTTGTGTTTTGGAATCTGAACAGCCAATCGATGAGTTGGATCCCCTTCGTGCTTGGCGAGGCTAGAATGTTGGCATTGCTGGGCAGTTTGGCTCTACGGATTGTTGCTATGGCCTGGGTAGACTAGTGGTGGTATCAGTTTTCTGCCATGGAGTCGGGGAGATGATAGATGAGCGATTGTATTTGCCACCGCTGTGAGTGGTTGTTCCTTGCCAGTTTAATTTGCTGCCAACGCTTCCATTTTCCTGCCTGTGGGTATATATTGTGCTGGTTTCCAAATTGTTTTATATTAGAATTGCTTTTTTTGTATCCCAGGGAATGAATAACCTTATTTACTCAATTTTTTAAAAAATAAGCTGCGAATTTAAACAATAATAGAATTAAATCAAACACTCCGGGCATAAATGTTTTCCTGGACCTGTGTAGACATTCAGCTGCAGAGCTTGATTCAGTCTGTGCAGAATCTCCTTAGTTAACTGATGTCGAATTAATTACTTTTAATCACTTACTGTACCTGGTCGAGAACCCAAGCATTGGCTACTGCTTGCTCCACAGACTGGGAGTACTATCAGCTGCAATCTTCGCAGACAAATTAAGTCTGTGCCTTCCCTTTGTCTGAACAGCAGGATGATAGATACATTATAGTTGGATGAAGAGATAAATTAGCCACACACTTGTCGATCTGCCACTAGATCGACCATCAGATAGATCCCTCTCTGATTGAAGCTGATCGAAGAGGTATATATTGCTTGCCCACACAAATCAAATCAAATCAAATCAAAGATAGCTTTATTGGCATGACCAAGATTCATTACAGGTATTGCCAAAGCAATGGGAAATAGGGGACATGGGAGGGGGTGGGGTAGGGGGACAATGGCTAAGAAATCTGTGGACATTTTTTTAGGTTTACAGTTCCGTTATGCTCCTCTCCGTCTGTGGCATGCTGTGACATAGTGTAGGATATATGTTTTTCTCTAATCTTCTAGTGTGAGAAAGTCTGGGAATAGTTCCAACAATTGCTTAAAGTAAGCGTCCCTGTTTGCAGTATATTTGGGGCAGTGCAGCAGGAAGTGGCTTTCATCCTCAAGGGTGTTCTGCTCACAGTGTTGGCATAGTCTCTCCTCCCTGGGTTTGTACGTCTCTCTGTGTCTCCCAGACTCTATTTCGAGGGTGTGAGCACTCAATCTGTAGACACTCAGGATGTTCCTCTCTTGAGAGTTTTGCAGCTTTTCCAGGTATGGGGCCATTTTATATTCTCTTTGTAGATACTGGTATATGGTTAGCTTTTGTGACTGTTTTATTTCACTACGCCATTTTTCCACATAGTCCTCTTTCGTCTTAGCTGTGGTGTGTTTTATCTGGAATTTTGTTATGACCTGTGGGTTGGGGGTTGGAGGGAGTATAGAGCGGACCACGATTTTCAGTGCACACGGCCTTTCTTGGTCTTCATTGTGCTGCATGGCTTTGTAGTGGGGTGAGTCGGGCAGATAGATTTCCAGTAGACTTCAGCATGAAATCTATTGGAAATTGAGCTAGTGCAGCTGCCACTGCCTGACAACCCCCCCCCCGTCTATGTGCCCCATGGTGAGTGTAAAAGACTCACCTTTAATGCCATTGCAACTCCTAGTCTCCCGCTGTGTCTGAAGGTTTCTAAATTGCAACTGCCTGTACAACGGTCCACGTGAGACCACCACATGTAGTGACATCAGTACATGTGCTGGTGTCTCGTGGTACAGGCGCTCGTGATGACAATTCAAAAGCCGGACACAGGAAGAGGTGAGGATTTGCACTGGTGTGACAGGTAAGCATGCAGCACTGACCACAGGCCAGTGGGGGACACATACACTTGGGTGGAGACTAGAGTTGGGCCGAACGGTTCGCCTGCGAACGGTTCCAGGCGAACTTTGGGGGTTCGCGGTCGCCTGCATCAGGCGAACTTTTGCGGAAGTTCGATTCGCCCCCATAATGCTCTATTGAGCAAAATTTTTACCCTCCATTTCACTGTCAGCAGACATGTTATTGTCAAACACACTGCTAGAGAACCCGCCCTTCAAGCTAGGTCCTTTATACCATTTGACTCAGTTGTCTGCCTACACTAATTAGTTATGGGACAGCTGCTACACACTCTGCTAGGGAGATTTTAATTGGCCACCTCCCTCCTACCATGCTACCTATTCCCTCCTCCCTCCTACCGGAGGGAGGAGGGTCTCTTCTGGCAGGGAATTATACTATTTTAAAAACCAGTATACATCATACCATAGCTGGGAATCGAACCCAGATCTCACTGTGTGGTGGGCACGTCACCCTAAGCACTATACCACTACAGTAGTAAGTGAAGCTAGCCTAAAATGTACCATTTATGCTCAATGCAATAGAACCATTAGGTTGCTTAAAGGAGAACTGTAGTGAGAGGTATATGGAGGCTGCCATATTGATTTCCTTTTAAGCTATACCAGTTGCCTGGCAGCCCTGCTGATCTATTTGGCTGCAGTAGTGTGAATCACACCAGAAACAAGCATGCAGCTAATCTTGTCAGATCTTACAAAAATGTCAAACACCAGATCTGCTGCATGCTTGTTCAGGGTCTAGGGCTAAAAGTATTGGAGGCAGAGGATCTGCAGGATAGCCAGGTAACTGGTATTGCTTAAAAGGAAATCAATATGGTAGCCACCATATACCTTTCACTACAGTTCTCCTTTAAAGGGAACCTTAACTGAGAGTGATATGGCTGTTTCCTGTAAACAATACCAGTTGCCTGGCAGTCCAGCTGATCTTTGTGACTGCAATAGTGGCTGAATCACACCCTAAAACAAGCATGCAGCTAATCCAGTCTGACTTCAGTCAGAGCACCTGATCTGCATGCTTGTTCAGGGGCTGTGGCTAAAAGTATTAGAGACACAGGATCAGCAGGCGATTCAGGCAACTGGTATTATTTTAAAAGGAAAAATCCATATCCTTCTCCGTTTAGGTTCCCTTTAAGGATTTGTAGCATAAAAGCCAACTCACATTGGCTGGGATTTGAACCTGGGTCTCACTGTATGGTGGACAAGCACACTAACCACTGTACCATATGAAGCTGGCCTAAAATTTACCATTTATGCTCAATACAAGAGAAAAAGTAGACAAAACAAATAACATTTATATCACACTTTTCTCCTGGCGGACTCAAAGCACCAGAGCTGCAGCCACTAGGGCATGCTCTATAGGCAGTAGCAGTGTTAGGAAGACTTGCCTAAGGTCTCCTACTGAATAGGTGCTGGCTTACTGAACAGACAGAGCTGAGATTTGAACTCTGGTCTCCTTTGTCAGAGGCAGCACCCTTATCCATTACACCATGCAGCCACTGCTTACAGATATTTAGCCAGACATGGCCTTCTCTTTTGTGTTCAACAGTTGTCAAGAGAAAAATTAGACAAGACAGCAGTGTTAGGAAGACTTGCCTAAGGTCTCCTACTGAATAGGTGCTGGCTTACTGAACAGACAGAGCTGAGATTTGAACTCTGGTCTCCTTTGTCAGAGGCAGCGCCCTTATCCATTACACCATGCAGCCACTGCTTACAGATATTTAGCCAGACATGGCCTTCTCTTTTGTGTTCAACAGTTGTCCAAAGAGAACCCCAGATAGCCAGGTAGATTCATATCTCTCTCTTTTCCTAACACTGCTACTGCCTATAGAGCATGCCCTAGTGGCTGCAGCTCTGGTCCTTTGAGTCCGCCAGGAGAAAAGTGTGATATAAATGTTATTTGTCTTGTCTACTTTTTCTCTTGTATTGAGCATAAATAGTAAATTTTAGGCCAGCTTCAGTTGGTATAGGGGTTAGTGTGCTTGCCCACCATACAGTGAGACTTAGGTTCAAATCCCAGCCAATGTGAGTTGGCTTTTATACTACAAATCCTTAAAGGGAACCTAAACGGAGAAGGATATGGATTTTTCCTTTTAAAATAATACCAGTTGCCTGAATCGCCTGCTGATTCTGTGTCTCTAATACTTTTAGCCACAGCCCCTGAACAAGCATACAGATCAGGTGCTCTGACTGAAGTCAGACTGGATTAGCTGCATGCTTGTTTCAGGGTGTGATTCAGCCACTATTGCAGTCACAAAGATCAGCTGGACTGCCAGGCAACTGGTATTGTTTACAGGAAACAGCCATATCACTCTCAAGTTAGGGCCCATTCACACTTAGAACCGCAGAACGCTGGCGATTACCGCCGGCGTTTTGCGGGATTGATTTTCCTGCGATTATTGCGGAAAAATCACTGGACACTGCAGCGGTTTTGGAGCGATCGCGATTAGCGCTAATCCCGATCGCAAATCGCGGAACGCTCGTCGCCGGCAAACAGCTGCATGCAGCGCGGTTGCGGTTATCGCTAACCGCAACCGTGGCAGTGAGAACACTGCCATTCGCTACATTGTGTAGCGGTTCTTGCAGAACCGCTAGCGGTTTGCCATGAGCGGGAATCGTGCGATTCCCGCTCAAGTGTGAATGGGCCCTTAAGGTTCCCTTTAAAGGAGAACTGTAGTGAAAGGTATATGGAGGCTACCATATTGATTTCCTTTTAAGCAATACCAGTTACCTGGCTATCCTGCAGATCCTCTGCCTCCAATACTTTTAGCTCTAGACCCTAAACAAGCATGCAGCAGATCTGGTGTTTGACATTTTTGTAAGATCTGACAAGATTAGCTGCATGCTTGTTTCTGGTGTGTTTCACACTGCAGTGGCTGGATAGTGTACTGGTTAAGGGCTCTGCCTTTGACATGGGAGACCAGGGTTTGAATCCTGGCTAGGTCAAGTACCTATTCAGTAAAGAGTTCAAGGCAAGACTCCTTAACACTGTCCCTGTGGCTGAAGCTCTTGAGTGCTTTGAGTCCGACAGGAGAAAAGCGCTATACAAATGTTCGGATTATTATTATTATTATTACTGCAGCCAAATAGATCAGCAGGGCTGCCAGGCAACTGGTATAGCTTAAAAGGAAATCAATATGGCAGCCTCCATATACCTCTCACTACAGTTCTCCTTTAAGCAACCTAATGGTTCTATTGCATTGAGCATAAATGGTACATTTTAGGCTAGCTTCACTTACTACTGTAGTGGTACAGTGCTTAGGGTGACGTGCCCACCACACAGTAAGATCTGGGTTTGATTCCCAGCTATGGTATGATGTATACTGGTTTTTAAAATAGTATAATTCCCTGCCAGAAGAGATCCTCCTCCCTCCGGGAGGGAGGTTAAAATCTCCCTAGCAGAGTGTGTAGCAGCTGTCCCATAACTAATTAGTGTAGGCAGACAACTGAGTCAAATGGTATAAAGGACCTTGCTTGGAGGAGGGAGGGTGGGCGGATTCCGCCAGCAGTGATGTGTATTTCACTCAATTAGGTGTGGCTCCAGGTATTAGACCTTTTGAAACATGTTTTCTATCATTTTTCCAGCTGATAGAATTTTTTAAAACTTTCAAAGTTCGCCTCCCCATTGAAATCTATTGCGGTTCGCGAACTTTTTCGCGAACCGAACCTTTCGCGGAAGTTCGCGAACAGGGTTCGTGAACCTAAAATCGGAGGTTCGGCCCAACTCTAGTGGAGACTGGCCAGGGGTCCATTGGTCAACAGAAAATCGAACCCCATTACCACCACACAGGGCAGTTTCTAGGCTAAATTGCACCCAGGGTGAGGGTGTAAAAAGTGCACCCCCTACCCCCCCCAACCCCGTGGACTCGCGAACCAATACTCTCTAGGGACAGTCACACAGCCACAGGTCACAAGTAGATCTGCTTACTTACTAGTAGTAGTGACCAGCCACTCATCCAGGAGGAAGCAGGGACCAGGAAAACACACAGGCGAAGAGAGCCCGAAAAGTTGACTCCTCCATGGGCGCCGCGCACTGACAGCCTGCAGTACCGCTACAAGACATCAGGTGTCATCACACGGTGGTGACGTGATGATGACTTGACATCGGACTCAGGCAGCCCAGGAGGAGTCTAGGAGGGTGATCGCGCTGGTAACCTTCTTTCTTCTTCCATTTGGCTGCACTGCACGTCACCAGCTCCCTAGCGGTTATGTCCTTCTCCCTGCGCCCCTTCTTGTACATGACGGACTGCGCCTAGGGCGGTCGGCCTGCCCACACTGCCCAAGAAACGGCCCTGCCACCACACACCTATTGGAGCCCTTTCAACCAAGATGCTGGAGATCCTCCAGCATGATCGAGGGATCCGTTTGACCGACTACAGCTGGAAACTGATCTAAACGATCAATCAGGTGACCATGCTGCAGCATTGATATCTGCCAGATTCGATCATGGGAAAATCAATATATAGGTGCCCATAGATTGATGGATAGATACAAGGATAGATTTGGTCAATAAGATGCAAATAATTCTGGTAGGTTTGTTAATTTATTCATTCGCAGGTTGGAATGCAGCTAATTAGATGAATGTCTGGCTGAATCCCCAGTTGCAAATAATTTGCATGCAAGCTAGACAGATTGTAAATATCTAGTTAAAGAGAATCTGTATTGTTAAAATCGCTCAAAAGTAAACATACCAGTGCGTTAGGGGACATCTCCTATTACCCTCTGTCACAATTTCGCCGCTCCTCGCCGCATTAAAAGTGGTTAAAAACAGTTTTTAAAAGTTTGTTTGTAAACAAACAAAATGGCCACCAAAACAGGAAGTAGGTGGATGTACAGTATGTCCACACATAGAAAATACATCCATACACAAGCAGGCTGTATACACCCTTCCTTTTGAATCTCAAGAGATCATTTGTGTGTTTCTTTCCCCCATGCACTGAAGTTTCAGGCTGCTCTTTTCTTCCTGCAAACAGCTTTGCCCTTGTTTGTAATTCCTCAGTATGTGAAAGCCCAGCCAGCTCAGAGGACGATTTATCCAGCTTGTAAAAGATAAGAGATAAGAGAGAAGCTGCTCTAATCTAAATAATACACAGGCAGTGTGCAGAGAGGGGGCGTGCATCACAGAACCACAACACTAAAGAACTTGGCAGCCTTCCAGACACAGGCTGACAAGTCTGACAAGGGAGAGATAAGTTGATTTATTACAGAGACTGTGATAGTAGAAAGTGCTGCAGTAAGCTAGAACACATTAGAATAGCTTTTGGAACTTGCAGGATGATAAAAAACAGGATGCAATTTTTGTTACAGAGTCTCTTTAAATTGGTTAGTAGAAAGTAGGGGTGGTTAATGAGATGCAAATCATTTTGAGTTGATGCAGCATTATGAAAATATTGTATGCATTTTGAACATGAACCAATTAAATCCTGCTTAAAAATTTGATTGGTCCATTTTCAAGCTGCATAAATTTGCATAGACATATTTGCATGATCCTGCATCAGCTCAAAATTATTGCATCTCATTGACCATCCCTAGTAGATAGATTAACCATTTCCGCCGCCCGGACGTGAAGCTCACGTCCGGACGGCTGCTCTGCTGCGCTCCTGCGTGCTCCCGCACCCCCATGCCATCCCCCGGTACCCCTGGGATCAGTGAACGGGAACATGGTTCCCGATCACCGCTCCATGTCCCCCGCAGAAAAAACGAAGCGCTCACACATGAGGCTTCAGTTCTTCTGCCCGGAAAAATTTCCGCATCCCCCTTGTACTTCCGCTTAGCGAGAAGTACAAGGAGGGAAAACAAAAATGAAGGTGGCCATCTTGTGGCCAAATAGTAAAACTACATCTACATATTTTTTACATTACAATTTACACATATAACAACATTAAACATTAACTGTTTATGTCCTACACCAAAATATTACCTAAATAAATTTTTTAATGGAAAAAAAAATACAATAAAAAAAAAAAAAAGACATGAATAGTTACCCAAGGGACTGAACTTTTTAAATATGCATTTGAAGGGGGTATACTACAAATATTTTTTAAATTATAAGCTTGTGAATAGTGATGGACGCAAAACAGAAACAATGCACCTTTATTTCCAAATAAAATATTGGCGCCATACATTGTGATAGGGACAAAATTTAAATGGTTTAATAACCGAGAAAAACTGGCAAATAAAATACATAGGTTTTAATTATGGTAGCGTGGATTATTTTAAAGCTATAATGGCCGAAAAGTGAGAAATAATAATTTTTTTCAATTTTTTCTTATTAATCCTGTTAAAATGCATTTATAAATAAATAATTATTAGCAAAATGTACCACCCAAAGAAAGCCCAATTAGTGGCGGAAAAAACAAGATATAGATCAATAAATTGTGATAAGTAGTGAATTAGTGAATGAATGGGAAGGCAAAATTGCTCTGATGCATAAGGTGAAAAATTCCCGCGGGCTGAAATGGTTAAAACTATACAGTAAACATATTTTGGCATGGGTAGATAAAAACTGAGCATTGCATTTTAATTATACTAATCAGTAATCAGCTAGTAAAACATGTTTTTCAGAGCCCTCCCCCACTGTTTGGTCTAGCAGCCACCGCTTCAGCATCTACATAGTTAAATTTCTTACAAATCCAATTTGGCACATACCCTGCAACAGTCATGCTATAATAAACAATGCCTAATTACTTCTATGCAGCAAAGCTAGAGTGATTTAGTTGTGTTTTGCATTTCAGTGTATCTTGCTCATCCCATCTGTTTTGAATTAGGTTTCTTAGGAATAGAGCAAGCGTTTGATAACTTGGGATAAAGACATCAATTTCAGACATTTTTTTCTCCCACAGAATACCTTTGATAGAGGATGCAGGAGGCTAATGTTTTGGAGCGGGTAACCACATTTTTTGCTGCCCATCTAAAGTTCCCAGAATGCAATGTAGCTCATCATGTGCCTCTTCCTGCTTCAAAATGCGTGTGTCAAAATATCAATATCATTCTCGCCGATGCAAATAACAGTTGCCATTCTGGTCTTATCCACTGCGTACATTTTTACGCATTGAACCAGTAATGCGTAAAAATGTATGTGTTAATGTTCCTGCACTAGCGGGAATGCGTAAAAATGTACGCAATGCGGTCCGCCGACCTCCGAGGTCGGCAAGCTGCCAGTGGGGGACTGGAGCAGCAGTGAGTGACTACGAGGGCACAGGATGGCTGCATGAGGCTGGTAGAAGCCCCAGGTAAGTGAAACTCATTTTTTTTATTTCGCTTGAACCTTCCCTTTAAAGGAAACACAAGGTGAACATACACTGATGAGATAAACAATTATATCTATCCTCCTTCTCCTAAAAATGACCTTTTTAGATATCCCACAGTTTTATTTTATATTTAAAACTACTTTTTGAGTTTTTACTAATTGATAGTCTCTGCTCAATGAAACATACATTGAAGTATGCCGGAACTAAAATGTATAAACTATTAGTCTTTTTTGCTTTCCTGATCTCAGAATCTGTTTTCTGCCAGGAAAGTGTTTTATGGCTCAGGCTTTAATTCCTTATCAGTGATGGTTACCCCATAGTCCGACCCAGTCCCAACCCAGACATAATCTGTCACTTACATACCTAATGTTTAACTCTTTCAGGCAGAGATAGAAAAAAAAAGGAACACAGCATAGTAATTTGTGTGCTTTGCACTGTACATACACATGCTTATCTCATCATGTCACATGTCACCTCATGTACCCTTTAACGTGACTCTGAGGAAACATTGAGCCATATAGTTAGTGCACATGATAATGAACCGAGTTATCAGAGAGTATCTTCAGTGAAGACTGCAATAGGGATGAACATTGTAATCTTGGTGCCATTTTCTTGGACTTCGGCTATGACACAGCCACTGCTCAAAGTGGGTTGCTGATCATCAGGGGCGCCTCTAGCCTTCTTGTCACTCCAGGCAAGAAATCCTGTGCCCCCCCCCCCCCCCCACCCATAAAAAATAAAACAAAAATCATATACATTATAGAACACTTCACACATGATATAAGCCATCAGAGAGGGATAACTATGAAATGGGGCCCTAGGCAAGATAACACTTTGCCCTCCACTGATGGTCACCTGGCTCATTTAGTTAGATTTGGTGGGGGCTAGCAACCACCAGGCCCCTAAACTCTCTCTAGACCCTAGGCAGCTGCCTAAGTTTGCCTTGTGGATGATCAGCATTGTATGCCATACAGCACATGCTGCCAGTATGCACCTCAAATAAATACAGCATCCACACTACAAGTTCCAATGGCAGTCACATTGCAAGACTGGATTATCAAGCAAGACATTCTTACTTTCAAAATAATTTTTCACAAACATTATGAGATATGCAGATATGTTACCACCTGTTAGGGTAGGACTGGAGTGGGTATATTATGACATTGAAGGGCTGATATGGTAAGGTGGTTTAAGGCACAGTGCACACCGAGCGGTTTTAGCAGCGATCCGCCATCCGCATCTGTCTGTGAAAACGCTTGGCTAATGTATTTCCATGGGATGGTGCACACCAGCGGTTTGAGGTTTTTAGCAAACCGCAAACGTGCCTTCTGCTGCACATTTGCGGTTTGCAGAAGCGATTCTGCCTCAATGTAAAGTATAGGAAAAATGCAAACCGCTCTGAAAACCGCTAGATCAGAGCAGTTTTCCAGGCGTATTTGTTACAGAAGCTGTTCAGTAACAGCTTTTACTGTAACAATATTTGTAATCTGCTTCACAAAAACGCTCGGCATGTTTAGAAAATGTCTCTAAACATGCCTAGAATCGCTCTGAAATCTGCTCCAAAACCGCTAGCGTTTTGAGGATCTGCTAGCGGTTTTGGTGTGCACTGGGCCTAACAGTTTGATTCATAATCCATTCTGGAGATAAGCACAGTGTGTTTGTAGTGTAAGTGATACAAGAGAAGAGAAGTAGAATGGAGGGAGGAAGGGTAGTAGAGGGTCAGAATTGATGACATGGATGAGCAGATATCTATGAGTAGAATAGAGGCTCAGTGGGTACCACTACTGCATTTTAGTGCTGAGTCCTAGGCTTGAACATTGGCCAGGGCAAAATCTGCATGGAGTTTCTGTCTTCAGACACTTCAGACATTTCCTGCATCCTAAAAAACATACTAATAAGTCAACTGGTTTACCCCAAAACAATCCTATATTGAAAATATTAGACTATAACTGTGGTAGGGATTAGACTGTGAGCTCCTCTGAGGACAGTCAGTGACATGACTATGTACTCTGTAAAGTGCTTCAGGAGATGAAAGTGCTATATAAATAAACAATAATAATATGGTAGGACATTATACTATGACTATGGTAGGGTTAGATTGTGAGCTCCTCTGAGGACAGTCAGTGACATGACTATGTACTCTGTAAAGTGCTTCAGGAGATGTCAGTGCTATATAAATAAATAATAATAATAATATGGTAGGACATTAGACTATGACTATGGTAGGGTTAGATTGTGAGCTCCTCTGAGGACAGTCAGTGACATCACTATGTACTCTCTACAGTGCTGCAGAAGATGTCAGTGCTATATAAATACATAATAATAATATGGTAGGACATTAGACTATGACTATGGTAGGATTAGATTGTGAGCTCCTCTGGGGACAGTCAGTGACATGACTATGTACTCTGTAAAGTGCTGCAGAAGATGTCAGTGCTATATAAATACATAATAATAATATGGTAGGACATTAGACTATGACTATGGTAGGATTAGATTGTGAGCTCCTCTGAGGACAGTCAGTGACATGACTATGTACTCTGTAAAGTACTGCAGAAGATGTCAGTGCTATATAAAGTACTGCAGAAGATGTCAGTGCTATATAAATACATGCTAATAATATGGTCGGACATTACAGTTTGACTATGGTAGGGATGAAATTGTAAGCTCCAGTGAGCAGTCAGTGACATGACTATGTACTCTGTAAAGTGCTGAAGATGTCAGTGCTACATAAATACACAATAATAGTTCCAAATGCTACTGGCTCTCCTGAAGAGTGCTCATACTAGTGTACATAGTTGTGCACATTGTTCCCCAAGTAGCAGTTGTTTGGTCAGAGAGACAGTGGGAGAGGGAGCATGAGCAGAGGGTGAGGGCAAGCAAAGTTAAGCTCCACACTCACCACAGTGACTGCAACAACACAGGAAGATGGATCCAGCGAGGTGTCCCTCATGACAAGCGTCCAGCGATTCATCTTCCTGCCAGCGGGTATGTGAGATGTCACGTGACATTACAGGACGGGCGCAAACGAGAAGTCAAGCGACCTCAGTACTTTACTTGATCCTCAGTGACGGTCACTTTTCACCACACAACGCTAAGCGATGTCACAACATCGTGTAAATGACTACTTGTCGCTCAAAAAAAAAAATTGATGAACATCGGGAAAATCGTTGGAAAAATTGTGAGGCGGTACATAGCATTAGAGAGAGGGCAAACAGACAGCATTAATGGAAATACATTATTATGCCATCTTCAATTATAAGTAGTGATGGATGTAATTACACACATTGCTTACATGTCCATTATCATTGTTTGAGCTTTAGATGCTGCCCTCCTATTCATTCACGCACAATGAAAGACAAAACCTGCAACCCCCACTGTGTCCATTACACACTTCAAACACTGTCCTGTTGAATTCAGGGAGAAGTGCAGGCTGTGTAGGGGAGAGGATCAGATGATCCATAGCTAGTCATGGCGATCCTCCTGACATCTAGACATGCAGACATTCTAGCAGAGCACACAGCTGTCTGCAGAGTTTACTGTTTGTTTGTTTGTTTGTTTGTCTCACTCCCTCTGCAGACTCAGTAACATTTGGGGGTAGGGCGCTGTCGCTGTCTCCTCTGTGGAGAGGCAGAGAACAGCTATAAGCCAGAGACACCTTCTTAGGGAGTATCTATAATTCTGAACTCTGAATAATTCTTTAGTGACTTAGCAGAAGGCTATTTGTGAAAAGAGCAGAGTAACCAAGCAGCTCAGGGTGACCCAAGCTACTAGGAATGTATAGGGGGATAAAAGGAACCAAATGCCCTCCTACTAAAAAAGCAAAGCTTGGTGTAATTTGCCTTCTTAAAACAGAAGGAAATCTTTTTCTCTCCAGTCCCTTACAACGGTCTTTCAGGACAGGAATTTTTATTTCCCCTTGGACTGACAGTAATTTATTGCGCCTTCCCCATCAAAGCCGCTCCAAGCCGCTGCCTGGGTGGTCAGTAGGTAAAGGCGCCCCTGCTGATCATTATGAAGGTGAGGGGTCTGTCTAGATTCCCTCCCATAGTGACTAATTCTGAAGCTGGGCAGAAGATGATTGGTTAGGGTTATTAGTTGGGGTTAAGCATAATTTAGGAGGTTTAGGCCCCGTTCACACTTGCGTTTTGCCATGCAAACGGACAGGATCCGATCCGGACCTGATCCGGATCCGGTCCGTTTGCGTCAGGCATGCATCAGGCTGCCATCCGGATCCGTGGGCAAAAAATAGCGAAATTAAATAAAAAAATGTTGGGGTCAGCAGAAGGTGCACCTGGTGCACCTGTAGAATCAGGTTCCTCCGCTGTAGGCCTCACCTCCACCTACAAAATTCTGCCAAACAGCTCCAGCACGTCTGTCACTGCTGCTCCACTCCAGACATGCTTGGCCCATGTGTCCCCATCCGAAATGGCCGCTTGGATAGGCATAGGAAGTGGGATAGAACGTCAGCTTTTTGTAGGCAGTGTGTTCTGTGCCTTCCGTTCCCCATTGGTTTCTGTGTTCTGGATGGTGCTGTCAGGCTCAGGTCCGGCTCCGGTCCGGGTGCATGGGCCGGAGATCCGGACCCAAAAAATATTGCATGTTGGAAAAGTGTCCGGAGTCCGGATTCGGTCCGGCTCCGTACTGTATGGAACGGACACGTGTGAACGTCCGCATAGCCTTTGCATTGCTATGCGGAACGTACGTTCCGTTTGTACAGTATACGGTCCGGATCCGGCCCGGCGAATCCGGACAGGGAACGCAAATGTGAACCGGGCCTAACTGTTAGGGGATTTGGTAGACAGAGCTCAGATTGGCTTGGTGGTGTAGGAGAGCAGCGTGGTGAAGTGCCCTGGCCCAGTTTAAATCAAGGGTTCTTCAGGAATTTGTAATTTGTAAACAGACAATATTACTTGTGCATAAAAAGCAAATATGGTATCTGTATGGGTAATAAAAAGTAAGAAAACACATATTTATGGAATGTTATGTCATAGTTTTATCCCACTTTAAAGATTTTAAATGTGTTGTTTTGAGTTCTTTGAGGCTACATCTGTGCTATCGCAGCAGAGTGATACATCCTGGTTATCGCAGCAGATGTGGAAATACATCACGGTCATTTCAAATATCCTGCAATAATTTGTTTGATGAATGAAGAACACATTGTAATATGAGAACTGTACATTCATAATGAGGTCATCACTTATCCTAATTGCTTTAAACTGAAATAATGAATCAAATGTGGTTTATACATCCTGTATTGCCAAACAGACGTTAGCGATCACATTTTATGAGGTCCCGGTATCTATCGGTGGCGTGAGTTTTGCATGTGGCGTTTGCGTTTTGGATGGGGTGAGTTTCACCCTCGCTGACGGATCTGGTAGTAGCTGGCATTTACCACAGCAGGTGAATTCTACAACCTAGTTATAACGTAGGGATTGTTGATTTCTACCAATTTGGTCTACTTACAGGGCCGGGTTTCTGTAAAGGCAACCAAGGCCTGGGCCGTGAGCAGCAGCTGGCCAAGGGGTGGTTGGACATAGAGGAGGGATTTGCTGCACATGGAAGAGGAGGCTGCAAATTAGATATGGAAGCTACAAATAAGGAGCAACACATGGACTTAGGGAGCTGCTGCTCAAGGGATCTGTATGTAACTGAAGGGGCTGTTACACATGAAGGTTAGACATGGAAGAGGGGGCTGCACAAGGATTAGGAGGAGGGTGCCGCTCATGGAAGGGTAACTGCAAGAAGGTTGCCCTAGGGCAGTCATCTGCAAACTTGGCTCTCCAGCTGTTAACCTATTTTGGTTCCTGGACGTAGTTTCTACGTCCAGGAACCATGCGCGCTACCGCGCGCCCCCGCGGCCGATCGTGCGCGTGCACGCGCACTCCCGGCCGCGGATTCGGTAGCCAAGGAATCAATGTATCGGGCTACGGAGCCCGATCATTGATTCCTCTCCCCCGCTGAAAAAGCGACAGCTTCTCTCGGAAGCTGCGCCTTTTCTGGCCGTTTCCTTCCCGATGTGTCACTCTAAGCGCGTGCTACGCTTAGAGTGACGTCATGTAAACAAACTCATGGCCGCCATCTTGTGGCCAAAAAGTAATACTACACCTGAAAAAAAAACAGAATTAACACACATTTACATTATAAATCTATTGTTTACCTCCCACCCTCCCAAGAGTACCCTAATAACATTTTTAGTATAAAAAAAAAAAACCATTACAATAAAAAAAAAAAAACATGTAAATATTTACCTAAGGGTCTAAACTTTTTAAATATCAATGTAAAGATGAAATATTTCTATATTTTTTTTATTTTAAACTTGTAAATAGTGATAGATGCAAAATGGAAAAAATGCACCTTTATTTCCAAATAAAATATTGTCGCCATACATTGTGATAGGGACATAATTTTAACGGTGTAATAACCGGGACATATGGGCATATACAATACGTGAGTTTTAATTATGGAGGCATGTATTATTTTAAAACTATAATGGCTGAAAACTGAGAAATAATGAATTTTTCCATTTTTTTCTTATTCTTCCTGTTAAAATGCATTTACAGTAAAGTGGCTCTTAGCAAAATGTACCCCCCAAAGAAAGCCTAATTGGTGGCGGAAAAAACAAGATATAGATCAGTGCATTGTGATATAGGCTAATGAATGGGAAGTGAACATTTCTCACGTGAAAACGACGGAACCTGAATGGGTTAAGGAACTACCCACAATGCATTTGCCTTTATGAATCATGACTGACATGGCTGTCAGACTCCTGCAATGCATTGTGGGACTTGTAATTCCTTAACAGCTGGAGAGCCAAGTTTGCAGATCACTGACCTAGGGGCAGAAAAACTACTATATAAATCCTGCCTTGGCTACTTATCTTTTATGGGGGTGGGGAAGTTATGTTCATAATAGTAGTGGCTGGATAGTGTACTGGTTAAGGGCACCACCTTTGACATGGGAGATCAAGGTTAGAATCCTGGCTAGGGTTGGTACCTATTCAGTAAGGAGTTCAAGGCAAGACTCCCTACACTGCAGGGTCCTGAGGGCCTCACTGCAGCTCTTGAGCGCTTTAAAGAGACTCTGTAACAAAATGTTGAGCCTTATTTCTTCTATCCTATAAGTTCCTATACCTGTTCTAATGTGCTCTGGCTTACTGCAGCCTTTCCTATTTGCACAGTGGCTGTGTTATCTCTGTTATATGATCTAATCTGCTCAGGCAGTCAGGCTGGAATGTGCTGTGCTGCTTGTGATTGGATAGAAGCTATACACACCCTCTCCAGGCCCCCTGCACACTCTGTATGACTCACACACTGAGCTACTCTCAGCCTACCACTTGCTATGTCTTTTGTTTGTAAACACTGCATACAAATGGCAATTACAAGCCAGGATTGCAGCAGGGAGTGGCAGAAACAGCACAGAGGGGCCCAGGAGAACATAATGAATAGAATGGTATGCTTTTTATTGTAAGAATTTTACAGTACAGATTCTCTTTAAGTCTGACAGGACAAAAGCGCTATACAAATCGGATCATAATGCCATGAAAACATAAAAAGGAACTTTAACCCAAGATTGAACATCATCTCAATCAGCAGCTGATACCCACTTTCCCAAGAGAAATCTTTATCCTTCCTCCAATAGATCATCAGAGACATCCATATTGCTGATATTGGGGTAAAGCCCCTCCCACAGTGTGACAATTTGCTGTCTGTGAACCTCATTGTATTATGGGAAATATCGGCTTTTTTCAACTGCCATGCGAGCAGCATTTCCTTCTGTGCATAGAACTTTCAGTAAATGAACATTCCACAGAGATCACCTGACAGGAATAAAGATGTCTCCATTAGTCCCACAGTGGACCTTCTTAATGGTGGCCAAGACCACTGGGACTGAACTCATTACTATGGGTCCTGTGGCAGTCGCTATGGCTCCTATGGTGATACCTACACCACTGGCTGAAATGCTATAAAGGAGTCACATAGAAAAGCTGAGCAGATGCTGTACAAACAATGCTGCTTTGGCAAGATCAACAGACAGTTGATCTAAGGGAACAATTCTACTGCCAATAAACTCCTACCACAACTGCTTGTCATCCTCTTTGCAGAACCAGGTGTGAATTTAGTGTTGAGCATCTGATCTGACCTGGCTGGGAAGCAGCAGCTGTAGTTTTTCACTGCTCTGAACTGACCATGCTGTCAGGGCAGTGTGGGCAGCGTAGGGGAACTAACTTTATCTGTTGGCTTTAGTGACATTCTTTCTGCAGCAATCCGCATTGACAGCTCCTGTCACCGGAATTAACTCAGTCAAGCTATCAGTGCCACTACAACACATCCTCCTTACTGTGAGCTGAACGCTGTCATCAGCAGCCTTAGCGGTGAATGCACTCCGAAACAGGAAGTTCACCTTATAGCAAAGCTCCAGGTGTCACTCGGACAGGAAGTCCACACTCAAAGCCCATCTTACAAAAACAAAGAAATCTGAAAATCGTGAAGCCTTCATACAGTGCATGGAAAACTGAATGTCACATTTTAGCTAATGTACCAGCAAAATTTCAGAAAAAAATAGTTTGGTTTTGCAAAATGTAGAATGGGATTAAGATGTATTAAAGTTTTTACTGATTCTAATTATGTATTTTATTTGTAAAACACCAACTTTTTATGCAGCCAGTGCTGTACAATAAATAAGGTTATAGACAACGAAAACAGTGCACATTAAAATATAAATACATGATCTTGTATCCCCGGAGAAGGCTAGGATCACAAAGTCAATGGAGTGGCGATTAAAGAGAACCCGAGGTGGGTTTGAAGATTATTATCTGCATACAGAGGCTGGATCTGCCTATACAGCCCAGCCTCTGTTGCTATACCAAACTCCCCTAAGGTCCCCCTGCACTCTGCAATCCCTCATAAATCACAGCCACGCTGCTGACAAACAGCTTGTCAGAGCTGGCTGTGTTTATCTCTATAGTGTCAGTCTGCTGCTCTCCCCGCCTCCTGCAGAACTCCAGTCCCCGCCTGCATCCCTTCCCTCCCTGCTGATTGGAGGGAAGGGATGGGGGCAGGGACCGGAGCTATGCAGGAGGCGGGGGAGCAGCTGAGACTGACACTACAGATGTAAACACAGCCTCAAAGCACGGCTGTGATTTATGAGGGATTGCAGAGTGCAGGGGGACCTTAGTGGGGTTTGGGATAGCAACAGAGGCTGGGCTGTATAGGCAGATCCAGCCTCTGTATGCAGATAACATTCTTTAAACACACCTTGGGTTCTCTTTAAGTAGTGGAGGTAGTTTGGTCATTCAAGGGTATAGGCACATGATCGAGTCGGAAACACAAGGGGGAAGACCCTGCACAAAGTCTTATAATCTAGAGAGAGGGGAGGGGGAGTTGGGATTACCCTAGATGAGGAACGATACATAGTTGGTCAGCAGTGGGGGTTAGGGCATTGATGACGAGCAAGGAACAGGTGCGTTTTGAAGGTTTGATTAAAGGTGTAGAAGGAGGGGTTGAGCCTAATGGGGGGGGGAGGGGCAGAGAGTTCCACAGAATAGGGCAGCTCTAGAAAAGTCCTGTAGTCTCGCATGTGAATCGGGTGATGCACAGAGTACTTAGGCATAAGTCATTGCAGGATCAAAGTGTGCGGCCAGGTGTATGTCTGTGTTGCCACTGGGAAGATTTTCCCTTGCTCCCAGTCCATGGAAATTCCATAGCTTTTATGCAAACCCTATTGGTTTCTCAAACAAGAAATGGAAGACAGCAGTAAAATCTAGTTGGGGGTTTGTACTCTTCCCCACTCTGTTAAAAGCTTTGATTGGTAAAGTGCCTAACAATAGATTTTCTAATAGAACTTTTTCTTTTTTTCAAAGGAAAACATAGGGAAAAAAATCGAAATGGTTTATTTATTAAATGCATATATTATTATTATTATTATTATTATTATTATACATT